>NW_027640958.1:0-489054 GCF_949752795.1 Hyperoodon ampullatus | reverse complement strand
TATAAGCACAGGTACCGTTCCAAAAACCAACTATGGAATAGACAAGACCTACACCTTCCTCAGTGAAAGGGACTCAAAACCCCATATTTCCCGCAGAGGAATGTATCTGACTAGTAAGAATCTTAAATCCTATGTATTGATATGTCCCCGTAAGGGAATCAAGTGTGTCTCGACTGGCATAAACATGGCAGCGAGAATCAGCTCAAGCCCACTATAAAAAGGAATTTCAAAAACAAAACAAAAAAACAGGGAAATTCTTTACAATTCCTTCAGGGTCTCTGATGAAACCTGGAATGACCCTATCTACAACGACAGCTGGATGTGGCATAAGGAGGGACACTTGGGAATGAGATGATTGGTGAGATTGGGTGAGCAAATGCAGACCCTTTAAAGCACAAATGCCTGGCACCCATTCCATGGGTCCCAACTCTCCAGGTTGAAGGTAATATTATTACAGCTATAACATGTACGGGAACCCTAGATAACGGACACACTGTGAATACGAAAGGTTCCTAAAACTAAACGAATAGTCCCTTTCCTGGTGCTCCGGTTTGACTTTCCATCTGCTTTACTATCAACCTCCCAACTTGGAGAGACAGCCCCTTTAACCTCCTGGTTCGCACAGGTTGCCAATTTGGCAGAGGATGAAAGGGAAGAGGGAGAACCAATGAGAGAGTAGCTGTTAGGCATTTGGACGGGCACATATCACTGTAATTTCCCGGCAGGAAGAAGAATTAACCAAAGTCTCAGCCCCCCACCGGGAACCAGCATAGGTCCTGAACCAAAATGTTGGACTTGCGGTCCGCTCACCAAAAACGAGTTGAAAAATGGAGCTCAGGGGCACAGCAATTCACAAACTGGCTGAGTAATAAAGGACAACTATCGTCCAAAAGTCTGTTGAGGGAAGGCAACGAGGTGGACTTGAAAGCGAGGCAGAATAGCAGGAAACAGATTTCAAGAGGTATGCTGGAATCGCCTTTAAAGCACAGGAAGAGGGGCACAACTTCTACAATGATGCACTTGGCCAAAAAGGGCGTATGCGTTTTCTCCTGAATATATTCAGGAGAAAACGCATACGCCCTTTTTGGCCAAGCAAGCAAGCGGGCAATGCAAATCTGCATTACAAAGAAGTATCACATCCCATCGGTCAAAAGGGACATCCACAAAATGTGTAAAAACCAGAAAGGCAAGACAGGCCCTGGAGAACAGGGAGCCTTGTTATGCTGACAGGTGGGATGTAAACTGCCAACTGCCTCTCTGGAGGAGTACATTGTGTTCCTGAAAACAAGTAAAGAACAGAGTTACAGAGCCAAGGGCACTTCAAGTCTAGGGAATATACCTTGGAAAACTGAAAATCAATAAGACAGAGCCACCCCAAAATTTAGGGCTGCACAGCTTACAAGGACCTCAACTTGGGTACACCTTAAATATCCCAGGAAATATAAAAATGGTTCAAAAAATTGTGGTACTTACGTACGATGGAATATCCCTCTGCCATGAAATCAATGTCATAAGACCAGTAGCAGCAAAATGGGTGGATTCAGGTACGATGATTCTAAGTGAAATAAGTCACACAGAAAAAGAAACTTATCATAAGATATCACTTATGAAGATCCTGTAAACATGGCTACACTTGAACTGAGTTAGGAAAGAGAACAGTGTCTCACATTTAGAAAACACTCTTTTGCCTGCTTAAGGGGGAAGGAGAGGTGGGGTGATGCATAAAACCAGAGTTTGATATAAGCACAGGTACCGTTCCAAAAACCAACTATGGAATAGACAAGACCTACACCTTCCTCAGTGAAAGGGACTCAAAACCCCATATTTCCCACAGAGGAATATATCTGACCAGTAAGAATCTTAAAATCTATGTATTGATATGTCCCCGTAAGGGAATCAAGTGTGTCTAGACAGGCATAAACATGGCAGCGAGAATCAGCTCAAACCCACTATAAAAAGGAATTTCATAAACAAAACAAAAGAACTGGGAAATTCTTTACAATTCCTTCAGGGTCTCTGATGAAACCTGGAATGACCCTATCTACAATAAAAGCTGGATGTGGCATAAGGAGGGACACTTGGGACTGAGAGGATTGGTGAGATTGGTGAGCAAATGCAGACCCTTTAAAGCACAAATGCCTGGCACCCATTCCATGGGTCCCACCTCTCCAGGTTGAAGGGAGTATTACTACAGCTATAATATGTACGGGAAACTTAGAGAACGGACACACTGTGAATACGAAAGGTTTCTAAAACTCAACGAATAGTCCCTCTCCTGGTGCTACGGCTTGACTTTCCATCTGCTTTACTATCAACCTCCCAAATTGGAGAGACAGCCCCTTTAACCTCCTGGTTCGCACAGGTTGCCAATTTGGCAGAGGATGAAAGGGATGAGGGAGAACCAATGAGAGAGTAGCTGTTAGGAATTTGGACGGGCACATATCACTCTAACTTCCCGGCAGGAAGAAGAATTAACCAAAGTCTCAGCCCCCCAACGGGAACAGCATAGGTCCTGAACCATAATTTTGGACTTGCGGTCAGCTCAACAAAAACGAGTTGAAAAATGGAGCTCAGGTGCACAGCAATTCACAAATTGGCCGAGTAATAAAGGACAACTATCGTCCAAAAATCTGTTGAGGGAAGGCAACGAGGCGGACTTGAAAGCGAGGCAGAATAGCAGGAAACAGATTTCAAGAGGTACGTTGCAATCGCCTTTAAAGCACAGGAAGAGGGGCACAACTTCGACAATGATGCACTTGGCCAAAAAGGGCGTATGCGTTTTCTCCTGAATATATTCAGGAGAAAATGCATACGCCCTTTTTGGCCAAGCAAGCAAGCGGGCAATGCAAATCTGCACTACAAAGAAGTATCACTTCCCACCGGTCAAAAGGGACATCCACAAAATGTGTAAAAACCAGAAAGGCAAGACAGGCACTGGAGAACCGGGAGCATTGTTATGCTGAAGGGCGGGATGTAAATTGCCAACTGCCTCTCTGGAGGAGTGCATTGTGTTCCCTAAAACAAGTAAAGAACAGAGCTACAGAGCCAAGGGCACTTCCAGTCTAGGGAATATTCCTTGGGAAAACTGAAAATCAATAAGACAGAGCCACCCCAAAATTTAGGGCTGCACTGCTTACAAGGACATCAACTTGGGTACACCTTAAATATCCCAGGAAATATAAAAATGGTTCAAAAAATTGTGGCACTTACGTACGATGGAATATCCCTCAGCCATGAAATCAATGTCATAAGACCAGTAGCAGCAAAATGGGTGGATTCAGGTACGACGATTCTAAGTGAAATAAGTCACACAGAATAAGAAACTTATCATAAGATATCACTTATGAATATCTTGTAAACATGGCTTCACTTGAACTGAGTTAGGAAAGAGAACAGTGTCTCACATTTAGAAAACACTCTTATGCCTGCTTAAGGGGGAAGGAGAGGTGGGGTGATGCATATAACCAGAGTTTGATATAAGCACAGGTACCATTCCAAAAACCAACTATGGAATAGACAAGACCTACACCTTTATCAGTGAAAGGGACTCAAAACCCCATATTTCCCGCAGAGGAATATATCTGACTAGTAATAATCTTAAAACCTATGTACTGCTATGTCTCCGTAAGGGAATCAAGTGTGTCTAGACTGGCATAAACACGGCAGCGAGAATCAGCTCAAACCCACTATAAAAAGGAATTTCAAAAACAAAACAAAAAAACTGGGAAATTCTTTACAATTCCTTCAGGGTCTCTGATGAAACCTGGAATGACCCTATCTACAACGACAGCCGGATGTGGCATAAGGCTGGACACTTGGGACTGAGAGGATTGGTGAGATTGGGTGAGCAAATGCAGACCCTTTAAAGCACAAATGCCTGGCACCCATTCCATGGGTCCCAACTCTCCAGGTTGAAGGTAATATTATTACAGCTATAACATGTACGGGAACTCTAGATAACGGACACACTGTGAATACGAAAGGTTCCTAAAACTAAACGAATAGTCCCTTTCCTGGTGCTCTGGTTTGACTTTCCATCTGCTTTACTATCAACCTCCCAACTTGGAGAGACAGCCCCTTTAACCTCCTGGTTCGCACAGGTTGCCAATTTGGCAGAGGATGAAAGGGAAGAGGGAGAACCAATGAGAGAGTAGCTGTTAGGCATTTGGACGGGCACATATCACTCTAACTTCCCGGCAGGAAGAAGAATTAACCAAAGTCTCAGCCCCCCACCGGGAACCAGCATAGGTCCTGAACCAAAATGTTGGACTTGCGGTCCGCTCACCAAAAACGAGTTGAAAAATGGAGCTCAGGGGCACAGCAATTCACAAACTGGCTGAGTAATAAAGGACAACTATCGTCCAAAAATCTGTTGAGTGAAGGCAACGAGGTGGACTTGAAAGCGAGGCAGAATAGCAGGAAACAGATTTCAAGAGGTTTGCTGGAATCGCTTTTAAAGCACAGGAAGAGGGGCACAACTTCTACAATGATGCACTTGGCCAAAAAGGTCGTATGCGTTTTCTCCTGAATATATTCAGGAGAAAACGCATACGCCCTTTTTGGCCAAGCAAGCAAGCGGGCAATGCAAATCTGCATTACAAAGAAGTATCACATCCCATCGGTCAAAAGGGACATCCACAAAATGTGTAAAAACCAGAAAGGCAAGACAGGCCCTGGAGAACAGGGAGCCTTGTTATGCTGATAGGTGGGATGTAAACTGCCAACTGCCTCTCTGGAGGAGTACATTGTGTTCCCTAAAACAAGTAAAGAACAGAGCTACAGAGCCAAGGGCACTTCCAGTCTAGGGAATATACCTTGGGAAAACTGAAAATCAATAAGACAGAGCCACCCCAAAATTTAGGGCTGCACAGCTTACAAGGACCTCAACTTGGGTACACCTTAAATATCCCAGGAAATATAAAAATGGTTCAAAAAATTGTGGTACTTACGTACGATGGAATATCCGTCAGCCATGAAATCAATGTCATAAGACCAGTAGCAGCAAAATGGGTGGATTCAGGTACGATGATTCTAAGTGAAATAAGTCACACAGAAAAAGAAACTTATCATAAGATATCACTTATGAAGATCCTGTAAACATGGCAACACTTGAACTGAGTTAGGAAAGAGAACAGTGTCTCACATTTAGAAAACACACTTTTGCCTGCTTAAGGGGGAAGGAGAGGTGGGGTGATGCATAAAACCAGAGTTTGATATAAGCACAGGTACCGTTCCAAAAACCAACTATGGAATAGACAAGACCTACACCTTCCTCAGTGAAAGGGACTCAAAACCCCATATTTCCCACAGAGGAATATATCTGACCAGTAAGAATCTTAAAACCTATGTATTGATATGTCCCCGTAAGGGAATCAAGTGTGTCTAGACAGGCATAAACATGGCAGCGAGAATCAGCTCAAACCCACTATTAAAAGGAATTTCATAAACAAAACAAAAGAACTGGGAAATTCTTTACAATTCCTTCAGGGTCTCTGATGAAACCTGGAATGACCCTATCTACAATGACAGCTGGATGTGGCATAAGGAGGGACACTTGGGACTGAGACGATTGGTGAGATTGGTGAGCAAATGCAGACCCTTTAAAGCACAAATGCCTGGCACCCATTCCATGGGTCCCACCTCTCCAGGTTGAAGGGAGTATTACTACAGCTATAATATGTACGGGAAACTTAGAGAACGGACACACTGTGAATACGAAAGGTTTCTAAAACTCAACGAATAGTCCCTCTCCTGGTGCTATGGCTTGACTTTCCATCTGGTTTACTATCAACCTCCCAACTTGGAGAGACAGCCCCTTTAACCTCCTGGTTCGCACAGATTGCCAATTTGGCAGAGGATGAAAGGGATGAGGGAGAACCAATGAGAGAGTAGCTGTTAGGAATTTGGACGGGCACATATCACTCTAACTTCCCTGCAGGAAGAAGAATTAACCAAAGTCTCAGCCCCCCAAAGGGAACAGCATAGGTCCTGAACCATAATTTTGGACTTGCGGTCAGCTCACCAAAAACGAGTTGAAAAATGGAGCTCAGGGGCACAGCAATTCACAAACTGGCCGAGTAATAAAGGACAACTATCGTCCAAAAATCTGTTGAGGGAAGGCAACGAGGCGGACTTGAAAGCGAGGCAGAATAGCAGGAAACAGATTTCAAGAGGTACGTTGGAATCGCCTTTAAAGCACAGGAAGAGGGGCACAACTTCGACAATGATGCACTTGGCCAAAAAGGGCGTATGCGTTTTCTCCTGAATATATTCAGGAGAAAATGCATACGCCCTTTTTGGCCAAGCAAGCAAGCGGGCAATGCAAATCTGCACTACAAAGAAGTATCACTTCCCACCGGTCAAAAGGGACATCCACAAAATGTGTAAAAACCAGAAAGGCAAGACAGGCCCTGGAGAACCGGGAGCCTTGTTATGCTGAAGGGCGGGATGTAAATTGCCAACTGCCTCTCTGGAGGAGTGCATTGTGTTCCCTAAAACAAGTAAAGAACAGAGCTACAGAGCCAAGGGCACTTCCAGTCTAGGGAATATTCCTTGGGAAAACTGAAAATCATTAAGACAGAGTCACCCCAAAATTTAGGGCTGCACAGCTTACAAGGACCTCAACTTGGGTACACCTTAAATATCCCAGGAAATATAAAAATGGTTCAAAAAATTGTGGTACTTACGTACGATGGAATATCCCTCAGCCATGAAATCAATGTCATAAGACCAGTAGCAGCAAAATGGGTGGATTCAGGTACGATGATTCTAAGTGAAATAAGTCACAGAGAAAAAGAAACTTATCATAATATATCACTTATGAAGGTCCTGTAAACATGGCTACACTTGAACTGAGTAAGGAAAGAGAACAGTGTCTCACATTTAGAAAACACTCTGATGCCTGCTTAAGGGGGAAGGAGAGGTGGGGTGATGCATAAAACCAGAGTTTGATATAAGCAGAGGTACCGTTCCAAAAACCAACTCTGGAATAGACAAGACCTACACCTTCCTCAGTGAAAGGGACTCAAAACCCCATATTTCCCACACAGGAATATATCTGACTAGTAAGAATCTTAAAACCTATGTATTGATATGTATCCGTAAGGGAATCAAGTGTGTCTAGACTGGCATAAACATGGCAGCGAGAATCAGCTCAAACCCACTATAAAAAGGAATTTCAAAAACAAACCAAAAAAACTGGGAAATTCTTTACAATTCCTTCAGGGTCTCTGATGAAACCTCGAATGACACTATCTACAACGACAGCTGGATGTGGCATAAGGCTAGACACTTGGGACTGAGAGGATTGGTGAGATTGGGTGAGCAACTGCAGACCCTTTAAAGCAATAATGCATTGCTCCCATTCCATGGTCCCAACTCTCCAGGTTGAAGTGTATATTACTACAGTTATAAAATGTACTGGAAACCTAGAGAACGGACACTCTGTGAATACGAAAGGTTTCTAAAACTCAACAAATAGTCCCTCTCCTGGTGCTCCGGTTTGACTTTCCATCTGCTTTACTATCAACCTCCCAACTTGGAGAGACAGCCCCTTTAACCTCCTGGTTCGCACAGGTTGCCAATTTGGCAGAGGATGAAAGGGAAGAGGGAGAACCAATGAGAGAGTAGCTGTTAGGCATTTGGACGGGCACATATCACTGTAATTTCCCGGCAGGAAGAAGAATTAACCAAAGTCTCAGCCACCCACCGGGAACCAGTATAGGTCCTGAACCAAAAGTTTGGACTTGCGGTCAGCTCACAAAAAACGAATTGAAAAATGGAGCTCAGGGGCACAGGAATTCACAAACTGGCCGAGTAATAAAGGACAACTATCGTCCAAAAATCTGTTGAGGGAAGGCAACGAGGCGGACTTGAAAGCGAGGCAGAATAGCAGGAAACAGATTTCAAGAGGTACGTTGGAATCGCCTTTAAAGCACAGGAAGAGGGGCACAACTTCGACAATGATGCACTTGTCCAAAAAGGGCGTATGGGTTTTCTCCTGAATATATTCAGGAGAAAACGCATACGCCCTTTTTGGCCAAGCAAGCAAGCGGGCAATGCAAATCTGCACTACAAAGAAGTATCACTTCCCAACGGTCCAAAGGGACATCCACAAAATGTGTAAAAACCAGAAAGGGAAGACAGGCCCCAGAGAACAGGGAGCCTTGTTATGCTGAAGGGCGGGATGTAAATTGCCAACTGCCTCTCTGGAGGAGTGCATTTTTCCGTAAAACAAGTAAAGAACAGAGCTACAGAGCCAAGGGCACTTCCAGTCTAGGGAATATACCTTGGGAAAACTGAAAATCAATAAGACAGAGCCACCCCAAAATTTAGGGCTGCACTGCTTACAAGGACCTCAACTTGGGTACACCTTAAATATCCCAGGAAATATAAAAATGGTTCAAAAAATTGTGGTACTTACGTACGATGGTATATCCCTCAGCCATGAAATCAATGTCATAAGACCAGTAGCAGCAAAATGGGTGGATTCAGGTACGATGATTCTAAGTGAAATAAGTCACACAGAAAAAGAAACTTATCATAAGATATCACTTATGAAGATCCTGTATACATGGCTACACTTGAACTGAGTTAGGAAAGAGAACAGTGTCTCACATTTAGAAAACACTCTTATGCCTGCTTAAGGGGGTAGGAGAGGTGGGGTGTGAATAAAACCAGAGTTTGATATAAGCACAGGTACCGCTCCAAAAACCAGCTATGTAATAGACAAGACCTACACCTTCCTCTGTGAAAGGGACTCAAAACCCCATATTTCCCGCAGAAGAATATATCTGACTAGTAAGAATCTTAAAACCTATGTATTGATATTTCTCCGTAAGGGAATCAAGTGTGTCTAGACTGGCATAAACATGGCAGCGAGAATCAGCTCAAACCCACTATAAAAAGAATTTCAAAAACAAAACAAAAAAACTGGGAAATTCTTTACAATTCCTTCAGGGTCTCTGATGAAACCTGGAATGACCCTATCTACAACGACAGCTGGATGTGGCATAAAGAGGGACACTTGGGACTGAGACGATTGGTGAGATTGGGTGAGCAAATGAAGACCCTTTAAAGCACAAATGCCTGGCACCCATTCCATGGGTCCCAACTCTCCAGGTTGAGGGGAATATTACTACAGCTATAACATGTACGGGAAACCTAGAGAACGGACACACTGTGAATACGAAAGTTTTCTAAAACTAAACGAATATTCCCTCTCCTGGTGCTCCGGCTTGACTTTCCACCTGCTTTACTATCAACCTGCCAACTTGGAGAGACATCCCCTTTAACCTCCGGGTCCACACAGGTTGCCAATTTGACAGAGGATGAAAGGGAAGAGGGAGAACCAATGAGAGAGTAGCTGTTAGGCATTTGGACGGGCACATATCACTCTAATTTCCCGGCAGGAAGAAGAATTAACCAAAGTCTCAGCCACCCACCGGGAACCAGTATAGGTCCTGAACCAAAATTTTGGACTTGCGGTCAGCTCACCAAAAACGAGTTGAAAAATGGAGCTCAGGGGCACAGCAATTCAAAAACTGGCAGAGTAATAAAGGACAACTATCGTCCAAATATCTGTGAATGGTAGGCAACGAGGCGGATTGAAAGCGAGGCAGAATAGCAGGAATCAGATTTCAAGAGGTACGTTGGAATCGCCTGTAAAGCAGAGGAAGAGAGGCACAACTTCGAAAATCATGCACTTGGCCAAAAAATGCGTATGCATTTTCCTCAGAATATATTCAGGAGAAAACGCATGCACCTTTTTTGGCCAAGCAAGCCAACGGGAAATGCAAATCTGCACTACAAAGAAGTATCACTTCCCACCAGTCAAAAGGGACTTCCAGAAAATGTGTAAAAACCAGAAAGGCAAGACAGGCCCTGGAGAACAGGGAGCCTTGTTATGCTGATGGGTGGGATGTAAATTGCCCACTACCTCTCTGGAGCAGTTCATTGTGTTCCCTAAAATAAGTAAACAACAGAGCTACAGAGCCAAGGGCACTTCCAGTCTAGGGAATATATCTTGGGAAAACTGAAAATCAATAAGACAGAAACACCTCAAAATTTAGGGCTGCACTGCTTACAAGGACCTCAACTTGGGTACACCTTAAATATCCAAGGAAATATTAAAATGGTTCAAAAAATTGTGGTACTTACGTACGATGGAATATCCCTCAGCCATGAAATCAATGTCATAACACCAGTAGCAGCAAAATGGGTGGATTCAGGTACGATGATTCTAAGTGAAATAAGTCACACAGAAAAAGAAACTTATCATAAGATATCACTTACGAAGATCCTGTAAACATGGCTACACTTGAACTGAGTTAGGAAAGAGAACAGTGTCTCACATTTAGAAAACACTCTTATGCCTGCTTAAGGGGGAAGGAGAGGTGGGGTGATGCATAAAACCAGAGTTTGATATAAGCACAGGTACCGTTCCATAAACCAACTATGGAATAGACAAGACCTACACCTTCCTCAGTGAAAGGGACTCAAAACCCCATATTTCCCGCAGAGGAATATATCTGACTAGTAAGAATCTTAAAACCTATGTATTGATATGTCTCCGTAAGGGAATCAAGTGTGTCTAGACTGGCATAAACATGGCAGCGAGAATCAGCTCAAACCCACTATGAAAAGGAATTTCAAAAACAAAACAAAAAAACTGGGAAATTCTTTACAATTCCTTCAGGGTCTCTGATGAAACCTGGAATGACCCTATCTACAATGACAGCTGGAAGTGGCATAAGGAGGGACACTTGGGACTGAGAGGATTGGTGAGATGGCGTGAGCAAATACAGACCCTTTAAAGCAATAATGCATGGCACCCATTCCTTGGGTCCCAACTCTCCAGGTTGAAGGGAATATTACTACATCTATAATATGTACGGGAAATCTAGAGAACGGACACACTGTGAATACGAAAGGTTTCTAAAACTCAACGAATAGTCCCTCTCCTGGTGCTCCGGTTTGACTTTCCATCTGCTTTACTATCAACCTCCCAACTTGGAGACACAGCCCCTTTAACCTCCTGGTTCGCACACGTTTCTAATTTGGCAGTGGATGAAAGGGAAGAGGGAGAACCAATGAGAGATTAGCTGTTAGGTATATGGACGGGCACATATCACTCTAACTTCCCGGCATGAAGAAGAATTAACCAAAGTGTCAGCCCCGCACCGGGAACCAGCGTAGATCCTGAACCAAAATTTTGGACATGCGCTCAGCTCACAAAAAAACGAGTTGAAAAATGGAGATCAGGTGCACAGCAATTCACAAACTGGCAGGGTGATAAAGGACAACTATCGTCCAAAAATCTGTTAAGGGAAGGCAACGAGGCAGACTTGAAAGAGAGGCAGAATAGCAGGAAACAGATTTCAAGAGGTACGTTGGAATCGCCTTTAAAGCACAGGAAGAGGGGCACAACTTCCACAAGGATGCACTTGGCCAAAAAGGGTGTATGTTTTTCTCCTGAATATATTCAGGAGAAAACGCATAGACCCTTTTTGGCCAAGCAAGCAAGCGGGCAATGAAAATCTGCACTACAAAGAAGTATCACTTCCCACCAGTCAAAACGGGCATCGAGTAAATGTGTAAAAACCAGAAAGGCAAGAGAGGCCCTGGAGAACAAGGGGCCTACTTATGCTGTAGGGCGGGATGTAAATTGCCATGTGCCTCTCCGGAGGAGTGCATTGTGTTCCCTAAAACAAGTAAACAACACAGCTACAGAGCCAAGGGCACTTCCCGTCTAGGGAATATACATTGGGAAAACTGAAAATCAATAATACAGAGCCACCCCAAAATTTAGGGCTACACTGCTTACAAGAACCTCAACTTGGGTACACATTAAATATCCCAGGAAATATAAAAATGGTTTAAAAACTTTTGGTACATACGTACGATGGAATAGCCCTCAGCCATGAAGTCAATGTCATAAGACCAGTAGCAGCAAAATGAGTGGATTCAGGTACGTTGATTCTAAGTGAAATAAGTCACACAGAAAAAGAAACTTATCATAAGATATCACTTATGAAGATCCTATAAACTTGCCAACACTTGAACTGAGTTAGGAAAGAGAACAGAGTCTCACATTTAGAAAGCACTCTTATGCCTGCTTAAGGGGGAAGGAGAAGTTGGGTGATGCATAAAACCGGATTATGTTATAAGCACAGGTACCGTTCCAAAAACCAGCTAAAGAATAGACAAGACCTACACCTTCCTCAGTGAAAGGGACTCAAAATCCCATATTTCCCGCAGAGGAATATATCTGACTAGTAAGAATCTTAAAACCTATGTATTGATATATCTCCGTAAGGGAATCAAGTGTGTCTAGACTGGCATAAACATGGCAGCGAGAATCAGCTGAAACCCACCATAAAAAGGAATTTCAAAAACAAAACAAAAAAACTGGGAAATTCTTTACAATTCCTTCAGGGTCTCTGATGAAACCTGGAATGACCCTATCTACAACGACAGCTGAATGGGGCATAAGGCTGGACACTTGGGACTGAGAGGATTGGTGAGTTTGGGTGAGCAAATGCAGACACTTAAAACAAAAATGCACGGCATCCATGCCATGGGTCCCAACTCTCCAGGTTGAAGGGATTATTACTACAGCTATAATATGTACAGGATATCTAGAGAATGGACAAACTGTGAATGCGAAAAGTTTCTAAAACTCAACGAATGGTCCCTCTCCTGGTGCTCCGGTTTGACTTTCCAACTGCTTTACTATCAATTTCCCAACTTGGAGAGAAAGCCCCTTTAACCTCCTGGTTCGCACAGTTTGCCAATTTGGCAGAGGATGAAAGGGAAGAGGGAGAACCAATGAGAGAGTAGCTCTTAGGCATTTGGACGGGCACATGTCACTCTAATTTCCCGGCAGGAAGAAGAATTAACCAAAGCCTCAGCCACCCACCGGGAACCAGTATAGGTCCTGAACCAAACTTCTGGACTTGCGGTCAGCTCACAAAAAACGAGTTGAATAATAGAGCTCAGGGGCACAGCAATTCACAAACTGGCAGAGTAATAAAAGACAACTATCATCCAAAAATCAGTTGAGGGAAGGCAACGAGGCGGACTTGAAAGCCAGGCAAAATATCAGGAAACAGATTTCGAGAGGTACGTTGGAATCACCTTTAAAGCACAGGAAGACGGGCACAACTTCAACAATGGTCCACTTGGCCAAAAAGGGCGTATGCGTTTTCTCCTGAATATATTCAGGAGAAAACGCATACGCCGTTTTTGGCCAAGCAAGCAAGCGGGCAATGCAAATCTGCACTACAAAGAAGTATCACTTCCGACCATTCAAAAGGGACATCCACAAAATGTGTAAAATCCAAAAAGGCAAGACAGGCCCTGGAGAACAGAGAGGCTTCTTGTGCTGATGGGCGGGATGTAAATTGCCATCTGCTTCTCTGGAGGAGTTCATTGTGTTCCCTAAAACAAGTAAACAACAGAGCTACAGAGCCAAGGGCACTTGCAGTCTAGGGAATATAACTTGGGAAAACTGAAAATCAATAAGACACAGCCACCCCAATATTTAGGGCTGCACTGCTTACAAGGACCTCAACTTGGGTACACCTTAAATATCCCAGGAAAGATAAAAATGGTTCAAAAAATTGTGGTACTTACATACGATGGAATATCCCTCAGCCATACAATCAATGTCACAAGACCAGTAGCAGCAAAATGAGTGGATTCAGGTACGATGACTCTGAGTGAAATAAGTCACACAGAAACAGAAACTTATCATAAGATATCACTTATGAAGATCCTGTAAACATGGCTACACTTGAACTGAGTTATGAAAGAGAACAGAGTCTCACATTTGGAAAACACTCTTATGCCTGCTTAAGGGGGAAGGAGAGGTGGGGTGATGCATAAAACCAGAGTTTGATATAAGCACAGGTACCGTTCCAAAAACCAACTAAGGAATAGACAAGACCTATACCTTCCTAGAGAAAGGGACTCAAAACCCCATATTTCCCACAGAGGAATATATCTGACGAGTAAGAATCTTAAAACCTATGTATTGATATCTCTCCATAAGGGAATCAAGTGTGTCTAGACAGGCATAAACATGGCAGCGAGAATCAGCTCAAACCCACTATGACAAGGAATTACAAAAACAAAACAAAAAAACTGGGAAATTCTTTACAATTCCTTCAGGGTCTCTGATGAACCCTGGAATCACCCTATCTACAATGACAGCTGGATGTGGCATAAGGAGGGACACATGGGACTCAGAGGATTGGTGAGATTGGATGAGCAAATGCAGACCCTTTAAAGCAATAATGCATGGCACCCATTCCATGGGTCCCAATTCTCCAGGTTGATGGGAATATTACTACATCTATAACATGTACGGGAAACCTAGAGAATGGACACACTGTGAATACGAATGGTTTCTAAAACTCAACGAATAGTCCCTCACCTGGTGCTCCCGTTTGACTTTCCAACTGCTTTACTATCAATCTCCCAACTTTGAGAGACAGCCCCTTTAACCTAGTGTTTCGCACAGGATGCCAGTTTGGCTGAGGATGTAAGTGAAGAGGGAGAACCAATGAGAGAGTAGCTGTTAGGCATTGGGACGGGCACATGTCTATCTAATTTCCCAGCAGGAAGAAGAATTAACCAAAGTCTCAGCTCCCCAAGGGAAACCAGTATAGGTCCTGAACCAAAATTTTGGACTTGTGGTCAGCTCACAAAAAACGAGTAGAATAATGGAGCTCAGGGGCACAGCAATTCACAAACTGGCAGAGTAATAAAGGACAACTATCGTCCAAAAATCTGTTGAGGGAAGGCACCGAGGCGGATATGAAAGAGAGGCAGAATAGCAGGAAAGAGATTTCAAGAGGTACGTTGGAATCGCGTTTAAAGCACAGAAAGAGTGGCAAAATTTCAAAAATGATGCACTTGGCCAAATAGAGCGTATGCGTTTTCTCATGAATATATTCAGGAGAAAACGCAAACGCCCTTTTTGGCCAAGCAAGCAGGCGGGCAATGCAAATCTGCACTACAAAGAAGTATCACTTCCCACCGGTCAAAAGGGACATCCACAAAATGTGCAAAAACCAGAAAGGCAGAACAGGCCCTGGAGAACAGGGAGCCTTTTTATGCTGATGGGCGGGATGTAAATTGCCAACTGCCTCTCTGGAGGAGTGCATTGTGTTCCCTAAAAGAAGTAAAGAACAGAGCTACAGAGCCAAGGGCACTTCCAGTCTAGGGAATATACCTTGGGAAAACTGAAAATCAATAAGACAGAGCCACCCCAAAATTTAGGGCTGCACTGCTTACAAGGACCTCAACTTGGTTACACCTTAAATATCCCAGGAAATATAAAAATGGTTCAAAAAATTGTGGTACTTACGTACGATGGAATATCCCTCAGCCATGAAATCAATGTCATAAGACCAGTAGCAGCAAACTGGGTGGATTCAGGTACGATGATTTTAAGTGAAATATGTCACACAGAAACAGAAACTTATCATAGGATATCACTTATGAAGATCCTGTAAACATGGCTACACTTGAACTGAGTTAGGAAAGAGAACAGAGTCTCACATTTAGAAAACACTCTTATGCCTGCTTAAGGAGGAAGGAGAGGTGGGGTGATGCATAAAACCAGAGTTTCATATAAGCACAGGTACCGTTCCAAACACAAACTATGGAATAGACAAGACCTACAACTTCGTCAGTAAAAGGGACCCGAGGCATCTGTGAGTAACAGTGAGCTGAGCCCCAGGCCAGATGCTGCTGAACTTTTCCCACCCTTCCCAGGTAAAACACCTGAATATGTACAAGGGCTTGAAAGCCTAGAGGAAGGGCCGTGGAGCCACACCAGCGACAGCACGCAGGCCAACGTGGTGCCTGCAGGCCAGCCAGGAAGGTCCTGGCCCTGGGCGGTGTTCTGGAAGCTTTCCATTGCCCTGCCTGAGATACCCCTCCTGTCCCGGCCCCCACTGCTTTTTTGCTTCCTCACCTCTGTCCGGAGAGAAATTCCACCGGAAGGTATGGGTGACACATCCTCTTCTTTACAGGTGGAAGCCTGGCAACTCCTGCAGAAAGTCCAGCAGAGACCCACTCACACCGGGCCACCCACAAAGCCGTGGCCCCTCACTCCCTCCCACCAGCACAGCCCCGAGACTGCTGACTGGGCAGAGAATATGGAGTCAGGCACAGCTTCAGGGGCTATTGCTGCCTGCAGCGCTGTTTATATTGACCTCAACCCAGGCACACATGGGGAGGGCTGGCCGGCAGGGTCATGCTACCCAGGTCAGCTAATCCTCAGCCCTCAGGGAATCACATTGTTGAAAATGGACCTCGCTAAGGCAGAATAGAAGCCAAGGAATAAAAGGACACAATGCCATTTGCAGCACCGTAGGTGTGTCTAGAGGTAATCACGTGACTTGTAGTAAGTCAGAAAGTGAAAGACACATATCATAACATATCTCTTATAGGTGTGACCGAAAAATGGATACCAGGGCAGATATTTCCACGGAGAAGGGCAATCACAGATTCATTCAACACACTTATGGTTCACCAATGGAAAGGTGTGAGGATTGGTTTCATTATGATATTGGGGTAAACAGACATATACAAACACAGGTGACATATATAATCACCAAAGACCTACAGAATACCAAGAGAAGACTACTCAACATTCTGTCATAAGGTACATGGGAAAAGGATCCCAGGAAGAACAGACATATGTATATTTGTAAAAGAACCACATCTTCCACACCTACAACAAGCCAAACATTGTAATCAAATTTGCTGTAATAAAAAATAAAAAATTAAATTAGAAACAAGAACAAGAAGAAGTGGGACAAATTTGAGGGGCTTTCTCCTGGCACATTCCATTCTAAATTCCAATCTAGAACATGACTTCCATTGAGGCTCTGTTGCCCCAGTAACCAGACTTGATAAGCGAGAACTGCTGCCACCTTGTGTCCGTTTCACACAACAGCAGCTTTAATCCCAGCGCTAATGGTCAGTTGATATTCAAAATCATTGCAGGCCTGTAAATGACACCTGCCCTGAACACAAATCCTGGGGTCATGTATCGACCAAAAAATTCAAAGGACGTCCATATTTCAAAACGACAGTTTAAAAAGGCATATTTTACACACATTAGTGTTCTGCTTCTTTTTCTTTCTTTCTTTTTTTGTTAAAAAAACGGGAATGGAAAAAGCTTCCCTCAGAATGGGCGAGAATATTTGCAAACGAATCAATGGACAAAGGTTTAATTTCCAATATATATAAAGAGCTCATGCAGCTTAATATTAAAAAAACAAACAACCCAATACAAAAATGGGCAGAAGATCTAAAGAGACGTTTCTTCAAAGAAGACACAGAGATGGCCAAGACGCACATGAAAAGCTGCTCAACATCACTAATTATTAGAGAAATGCAAATCAAAACTACAATGAGGTATCACCTCACACCTGTTACAATCGGCGTCATCAGAAAATCTACAAACAACAAATTCTGGGGAGGCTGTGGACAAAAGGATCCCTCTTCCACTATTGGTGGAAATGTAAATTGATACAGTCACGATGGAGAACAGTATTGAGTTTCCTTAAAAAAACTAGCAAGAGAATTACCATATGATCCAGCAATCCCACTTCTGGGCATATACCCAGAGAAAACCATAAATCAAAAAGGCACATTCACCACAATGCTCATTTCAGCACTATTTACAATAGCCAGGTAATGGAAGCAACCTAAATACCCACAGACAGACGAATGGATAAAGATGTGGTACATATATAAAATGGAATGTTACTCAGCCATAAGAAGGAATGAAACTGGGTCTTTTGTAGAGACGTCGATGGATCTAGAGACTGTCATACAGAATGAAGTAAGTCAGAAAGAGAAAAACAAATATTGTATATTAATGCATATATATGGAACCTAGAAAAATGGTACAGATGAACTGGTTTGCAGGGAAGAAATAGAGACACAGAGGTAGAGAACACACATATGGACACCAAGTGTGGGAAGCCATGGGATTGTGGGGGTGGGATGAGTTGGGAGATTGGGATTGAGCTGTATACATGTATATGCATAAAATTCATAACTAATAATAACCTGCTATGTAAAAAAATAAATAAAATTAAATTTCAAAATTTTAAAAAATAAAATTTAAAAATAAAACAGAAAAAAGTTCTTCCCTTCACACAGATGTATTTATAAGAATGAATTATTTCCATGCTTATATCTATAAATACATAAAAGAGGAATAAAATCTAACTTGAACCAAAAAAGAAAAATAAAAAAACCTGAACCCACCAGTTATACAGAGGAAAACCCTATCAAGGCACTTGCTCCAGCAGTAAACAATTCTGAAATTGGTCAGAGGTGGGGAATCATCTCCCATAGAGCCAGCAGCCCACTCCTACACAAGGAGCGTCCTCATTGCAAAGCGCGGGGCCATGCTGAGGCATCTGTGAGTAACCGTGAGCTGAGCCCCAGGCCAGCTGCTGTTGAACTTTTCCCACCCTTCCCAGGTAAAACACCTGAATATGTACAAGGGCTTGAAAGCCTAGAGGAAGGGCCGTGGAGCCACACCAGCGACAGCACGCAGGCCAACTTGGTGCCTGCAGGCCAGCCAGGATGTTCCTGGCCCTGGGGGCTCTTCTGGAAGCTTTCCGTTGCCCTGCCTGAGATACCCCTCCTTTCACGGCCCCCACTGCTTTTTTCCTTCCTCACCTATTTCCGGAGAGAAATTCCAGCAGAAGGTATGGGTGACACATCCTCTTCTTTACAGGTGGAATCCTGGCAACTCCTGCAGAAAGTCCAGCAGAGACCCACTCACACCGGGCCACCCACAAAGCCGTGGCCCCTCACTCCCTCCCACCAGCACAGCCCCGAGACTGCTGACGGGGCAGAGAATATGGAGTCAGGCACAGCTTCAGGGGCTATTGCTGCCTGCAGCGCTGTTTATATTGACCTCAACCCAGGCACACCTGGGGAGGGCCGGCCGGCAGGGTCAGGCTACACAGGTCAGCTAATCCTCAGCCCTCAGGGAATCACATTGTTGAAAATGGACCTCGCTAAGGCAGATTAGTAGCCAAGGAATAAAAGGACACAATGCCATTTTCAGCACCGTAGGTGTGTCTAGAAGTAATCACGTGACTTGTAGTAAGTCAGAAAGTGAAAGACACATATCATATCATATCTCTTATAGGTGTGACCGAAAAATGGATACCAGGGCAGATATTTCCACGGAGAAGGGCAACCACTGATTCATTACACAAACTTATGGTTCACCAATGGAAAGGTGTGAGGATTGGTTTCATTATGATATTGGGGTTAACAGACATATACAAACACAGGTGACATATATAATCACTGAAGACCTACAGAATACCAAGAGAAAACTACTCAACATTCTGTCATAATGTACATGGGAAAAGGATCCCAGGAAGAACTGACATATGTATATGTGTAAAAGAACCACATCTTCCACACCTACAACAAGCCAAACATTGTAATCAAATTTGCTGTAATAAAAAATAAAAAATTAAATTAAAAACACGAACAAGAAGTAGTGAGACAAACTTGAGGGGCTTTCTCCTGGCACATTCCATTCTAAATTCCAATCTAGAACACGACTTCCATTGAGGCTCTGTTGCCCCAGTAACCAGATTTGGTAAGGGAGATCTGCTGCCACCTTGTGGCCGTTTCACAAAACAGCAGCTATAATCCCAGCGCTAATGGTCAGTTGATATTCAAAATCATTGCAGGCCTGTAAATGACACCTGCCCTGAAAACAAATCCTGGGTTCATATATCGACGAAAAAATTCAAAGGACGTCCATATTTCAAAAGGACCGTTTCAAAAGGCATATTTTACACACATTAGTGTTCTGCTTCTTTTTCTTTCTTTCTTTTTTTGTTAAAAGAAACGGGAATGGCAAAAAGCATCCCTCAGAATGGGCGAAAATATTTGCAAACGAATCAATGGACAAAGGTTTAATCTCCAATATATATAAAGAGCTCATGCAGCTTAATATTAAAACAACAAACAACCCAATACAAAAATGGGCAGAAGATCTAAAGAGACGTTTCTTCAAAGAAGACACAGAGATGGCCAAGACGCACATGAAAAGCTGCTCAACATCACTAATTATTAGAGAAATGCAAATGAAAATTACAATGAGGTATCACCTCACACCTGTTACAATTGGCATCATCAGAAAATCTACAAACAACAAATTCTGGGGAGGGTGTTGACCAAAGGATCCCTCTTCCACTAGTGGTGGAAATGTAAATTGATACAGTCACGATAGAGAACAGTATAGAGTTTCCTTAAAAAAATTAGAAATAGAATTACCATATGATCCAGCAATCCCACTTCTGGGCATATACACAGAGAAAACCATAAATCAAAGAGGCACATTCACCGCAATGCTCATTTCAGCACTATTTACGATAGCCAGGTAATGTAAGCAACCAAAATACCCACAGACAGACGAATGGATAAAGATGTGGTACATATATAAAATGGAATATTACTCAGCCATAAGAAGTAATGAAACTGGGTCATTTGTAGAGACGTCGATGGATCTAGAGACTGTCATACAGAATGAAGTAAGTCAGAAAGAGAAAAACAAATATTGTATATTAATGCATATATGTGGAACCTAGAAAAATGGTACAGATGAACTGGTTTGCAGGGAAGAAATAGAGACACAGAGGTAGAGAACACACGTATGGACACCAAGTGTGGGAAGCCATGGGGAGGTGGTGTTGGGATGAGTTGTGAGATTGGGATTGACCTGTATACATGTATATGCATAAAATACATAACTAATAATAACCTGCTGTATAAAAAAATAAATAAAATTAAATTTCAAAATTTTAAAAAATAAACATTAAAAATAAAACAGAAAAAAGTTCTTCCCTTCACACAAATGTATTTATATGAATGAATTATTTCCATGCTTATATCTATAAATACATAAAAGAGGAATAAAATCTAACTTGAAACAAAAAAGAAAAAAAAAAACCTGAACCCACGAGTTAGACAGAGGAAAACCTATCAGGGCAGTTGCTCCAGCGGTAAACAATTCTGAAATTGGTCAGAGCTGGGGAATCATCTCCCATAGAGCCAGCAACCCACTCCTACGCAAGGAGCGTCCTCATTGCAAAGCGGGGGGCCATGCTGAGGCATCTGTGAGTAACCATGAGCTGAGCCCCAGGCCAGCTGCTGTTGAACATTTCCCACCTTTCCCAGGTAAAACACCTGAATATGTACAAGGGCTTGAAAGCCTAGAGGAAGGGCCGTGGAGCCACACCAGCGACATCACGCAGGTCAACTTGGTGCCTGCAGGCCAGCCAGGATGGTCCTGGCCCTGGGCGCTCTTCTGGAAGCTTTCCATTGCCCTGCCTGAGATACCCCTCCTGTCCCGGCCCCCACTGCTTTATTCCTTCCTCACCTCTGTCCGGAGAGAAATTCCAGTGGAAGGTATGGGTGACACATCCTCTTCTTTACAGGTTGAAGCCTGGCAACTCCTGCAGAAAGTCCAGCAGAGACCCACTCACACCGGGCCACTCACAAGGCCGTGGCCCCTCACTCCCTCCCACCAGCACAGCCCCGAGACTGCTGACTGGGCAGAGAATATGGTGTCAGGCAGAGCTTCAGGGGCTATTGCTGTCTGCAGCGCTGTTTATACTGACCTCAACCCAGGCACACCTGGGGAGGGCTGGACGGCAGGGTCAGGCTACCCAGGTCAGCTAATCCTCAGCCCTCAGGGAATCACATTGTTGAAAATGGACGTCGCTAAGGCAGATTAGAAGCCAAGGAATAAAAGGACACAATGCCATTTGCAGCACCGTAGGTGTGTCTAGAGGTAATCACGTGACTTGTAGTAAGTCAGAAAGTGAAAGACACATATCATATCATATCTCTTATAGGTGTGACCGAAAAATGGATACCAGGGCAGATATTTCCACGGAGAAGGGCAATCACTGATTCATTACACAACCTTATGGTTCACCAATGGAAAGGTGTGAGGATTGGTTTCATTATGATATAGGGGTTAACAGACATATACAAACACAGGTGACATATATAATCACTGAAGCCCTACAGAATACCAAGAGAACACTACTCAACATTCTGTCATAATGTACATGGGAAAAGGACCCCAGGAAAAACTGACATATGTATATGTGTAAAAGAACCACATCTTCCACACCTACAACAAGCCAAACATTGTAATCAAATTTGCTGTAATAAAAAATAAAAAATTAAATTAAAAACACGAACAAGAAGTAGTGAGACAAACTTGAGGGGCTTTCTCCTGGCACATTCCATTCTAAATTCCAATCTAGAACACGACTTCCATTGAGGCTCTGTTGCCCCAGTAACCAGATTTGGTAAGGGAGAAGTGCTGCCAACTTGTGGCCTTTTCACAAAACAGCAGCTTTAATCCCAGCGCTAATGGTCAGTTGATATTCAAAATCATTGCAGGCCTGTAAATGACACCTGCCCTGAAAACAAATGCTGGGTTCATATATCGACCAAAACATTCAAAGGACGTCCATATTTCAAAACGAGAGTTTCAAATTGCATATTTTACACACATTAGTGTTCTGCTTCTTTTTCTTTCTTTCTTTTTTTGTTAAAAAAACGGGAATGGCAAAAAGCATCCCTCAGAATGGGCGAAAATATTTGCAAACGAATCAATGGACAAAGGTTTAATCTCCAATATATATAAAGAGCTCATGCAGCTTAATATTAAAAAAACAAACAGCCCAAAACAAAATTGGGCAGAAGATCTACAGAGATGTTTCTTCAAAGAAGACACAGAGATGGCCAAGACACAAATGAAAAGCTGCTCAACATCACTAATTATTAGAGAAATGCAAATCAAATCTAACATGAGGTATCACCTCGCATCTGTTACAATTGGCATCATCAGAAAATCTACAAACAACGAATTCTGGGGAGGGTGTGGACAAAAGGATCCCTCTTCCACTAGTGGTGGAAATGTAAATTGATACAGTCACGATGGAGAACAGTATGGAGTTTCCTTAAAAAAACTAGAAATAGAATCACCATATGATCCAGCAATACCACTTCTGGGCATATACCCAGAGAAAACCATAAATCAAAAAGGCACATTCACCACCAACCTCATTTCAGCACCATTTACGATAGCCAGGTAATGGAAGCAACCTAAATACCCACAGACAGACGAATGGATAAAGATGTGGTACATATATAAAATGGAATATTACTCAGCCATCAGAAGGAATGAAACAGGATCATTTGTAGAGACGTTGATGGATCTAGAGACTATCATACAGAATGAAGTAAGTCAGAAAGAGAAAAACAAATATTGTATATTAATGCATATATGTGGAACCTAGAAAAATGGTACAGATGAACTGGTTTGCAGGGAAGAAATAGAGACACAGAGGTAGAGAACACACGTATGGACACCAAGTGTGGGAAGCCATGGGGAGGTGGTGTTGGGATGAGTTGGGAGATTGGGATTGACCTGTATACATGTATATGCATAATATACATAACTAATAATAACCTGCTGTATAAAAAAATAAATAAAATTAAATTTCAAATTGTTAAAAAATAAAATTTAAAAATAAAACAGAAAAAAGTTCTTCCCTTCACACAGATGTATCTATATGAATGAATTATTTCCATGCTTATATCTATAAATACATAAAAGAGGAATAAAATCTAACTTGAACCAAAAAAGAAAAAAAAAAGCTGAACCCACCAGTTAGACAGAGGAAAACCCTATCAGGGCACTTGCTCCAGCGGTAAACAATTCTGATATTGGTCAGAGGTGGGGAATCATCTCCCATAGAGCCAGCAGCCCACTCCTACGCAAGGAGCGTCCTCATTGCAAAGCGGGGGGCCATGCCGAGGCATCTGTGAGTAACCGTGAGCTGAGCCCCAGGCCAGCTGCTGTTAAACTTTTCCCACCCTTCACAGGTAAAACACCTGAATATGTACAAGGGCTTGAAAGCCTAAAGGCAGGGACGTGGAGCCACACCAGCGACAGCACGCAGGCCAACTTGGTGCCTGCAGGCCAGCCAGGATGGTCCTGGCCCTGGGCGCTCTTCTGGAAGCTTTCCATTGCCCTGCCTGAGATACCCCTCCTGTCCCGGCCCCCACTGCTTTATTCCTTCCTCACCTCTGTCCGGAGAGAAATTCCAGTGGAAGGTATGGGTGACACATCCTCTTCTTTACAGGTGGAAGCCTGGCAACTCCTGCAGAAAGTCCAGCAGAGACCCACTCACACCGGGCCACCCACAAAGCCGTGGCCCCTCACTCCCTCCCACCAGCACAGCCCCGAGACTGCTGACGGGGCAGAGAATATGGCATCAGGCAGAGATTCAGGGGCTATTGCTGCCTGCAGCGCTGTTTATATTGACCTCAACCCAGGCACACCTGGGGAAGGCCGGCCGCAGGGTCAGGCTACGCAGGTCAGCTAATCCTCAGCCCTCAGGCAATCACATTGTTGAAAATGGACCTCGCTAAGGCAGAATAGAAGCCAAGGAATAAAAGGACACAATGCCATTTGCAGCACCGCAGGTGTGTCTAGAGGTAACCACGTGACTTGTAGTAAGTCCGAAAGTGAAAGACACATATCATATCATATCTCTTATAGGTGTGACCGAAAAATGGATACCAGGGCAGATATTTCCACGGAGAAGTGCAATCACAGATTCATTCAACAAACTTATGGTTCACCAATGGAAAGGTGTGAGGATTGGTTTCATTATGATATTGGGGTTAACAGACATATACAAACACAGGTGACATATATAATCACTGAAGACCTACAGAATACCAAGAGAAGACTACTCAACATTCGGTCATAAGGTACATGGGAAAAGGACCCCAGGAAGAAGTGACATATGTATATGTGTAAAAGAACCACATCTTCCACACCTACAACAAGCCAAACATTGTAATCAAATTTGCTGTAATAAAAAATAAAAAATTAAATTAAAAACACGAACAAGAAGTAGTGAGACAAACTTGAGGGGCTTTCTCCTGGCACATTCCATTCTAAATTCCAATCTAGAACACGACTTCCATTGAGGCTCTGTTGCCCCAGTAACCAGATTTGGTAAGGGAGAACTGCTGCCACCTTGTGGCCGTTTCACACAACAGCAGCTTTAATCCCAGCGTTAATGGTCAGTTGATATTCAAAATCATTGCAGACCTGTAAATGACACCTGCCCTGAAAACAAATCCTGGGTTCATATATCGACCAAAAAATTCAAAGGACGTCCATATTTCAAAACGACAGTTTCAGAAGGCATATTTTACACACATTAGAGTTCTGCTTCTTTTTCTTTCTTTCTTTTTTTTGTTAAAAATACGGGAATTGCAAAAAGCATCCCTCAGAATGGGCGAAAATATCTGCAAACGAATCAATGGACAAAGGTTTAATCTCCAATATATATAAAGAGCTCATGCAGCTTAATATTAAAAAAAACAAACAACCCAATACAAAACTGGGCAAAAGAACTACAGAGACGTTTCTTCAAAGAAGACACAGAGATGGCCATGACACACATGAAAAGCTGCTCAACATCACTAATTATTAGGGAAATGCAAATCAAAACTACCATGAGGTATCACCTCACACCTGTTAGAATCGGCATCATCAGAAAATCTACAAACAACGAATTCTGGGGAGGGTGTGGACAACAGGATCCCTCTTCCACTAGTGGTGGAAATGTAAATTGATACAGTCACGATGGAGAACAGTATGGAGTTTCCTTAAAAAAACAGGAAATAGAATTACCATATGATCCAGCAATCCCACTTCTAGGCATATACCCAGAGAAAACCATAAATCAAAAAGGCACATTCACCACAATGCTCATTTCAGCACTATTTACAATAGCCAGGTAATGGAAGCAACCTAAATACCCACAGACAGACGAATGGATAAAGATGTGGTACATATATAAAATGGAATATTACTCAGCCATAAGAAGGAATGAAACTGGGTCATTTGTAGAGACGTCGATGGATCTAGAGACTGTCATACAGAATGAAGTAAGTCAGAAAGAGAAAAACAAATATTGTATATTAATGCATATATGTGGAACCTAGAAAAATGGTACAGATGAACTGGTTTGCAGGGAAGAAATAGAGACACAGAGGTAGAGAACACACGTATGGACACCAAGTGTGGGAAGCCATGGGGAGGTGGTGTTGGGATGAGTTGGGAGATTGGGATTGACCTGTATACATATATATGCATAAAATACATAACTAATAATAACCTGCTGTATAAAAAAATAAATAAAATTAAATTTCAAAATGTTAAAAAATAAAATTTAAAAATAAAACAGAAAAAAGTTCTTCCCTTCACACAGATGTATCTATATGAATGAATTATTTCCATGCTTATATCTATAAATACATAAAAGAGGAATAAAATCTAACTTGAACCAAAAAACAAAAAAAAACCTGAACCCACGAGTTAGACAGAGGAAAACCCTATCAGGGCACTTGCTCCAGCGGTAAACAATTCTGAAATTGGTCAGAGGTTGGGAATCATCTCGCATAGAGCCAGCAGCCCACTCCTACGCAAGGAGTGTCCTCATTGCAAAGGTGGGGGCCATGCCGAGGCATCTGTGAGTAACCGTGAGCTGAGCCCCAGGCCAGCTGCTGTTGAACTTTTCCCACCCTTCCCAGGTAAAACACCTGAATATGTACAAGGGCTTGAAAGCCTAGAGGAAGTGGCGTGGAGCCACACCAGCGACAGTACACAGGCCAACTTTTGCCTACAGGCCAGCCAGGATGGTCCTGGCCCTGGGCACTCTACTGGAAGCTTTCCATTGCCCTGCCTGAGATACCCGTCCTGTCCCTGCCCCCACTGCTTTTTTCCTTCCTCACCTCTGTCCGGAGAGAAATTCCAGCGGAAGGTATGGGTGACACATCCTCTTCTTTACAGGTGGAAGCCTGGCAACTCCTGCAGAAAGCCCAGCAGAGACCCACTCACACTGGGCCACCAACAAAGCCGTGGCCCCTCACTCCCTCCCACCAGCACAGCCCCGACACTGCTGACGTGGCAGAGAATATGGAGTCAAGCACAGTTCAGGGGCTATTGCTGCCTGCAGCGCTGTTTATATTGACCTCAACCCAGGCACACCTGGGGACAGCCGGCCGGCAGGGTCAGGCTACCTAGGTCAGCTAATCCTCAGCACTCAGGGAATCACATTGTTGAAAATGGACCTCGCTAAGGCAGAATAGAAGCCAAGGAATAAAAGGACACAATGCCATTTTCAGCACCGTAGGTGTGTCTAGAGGTAATCACGAGACTTGTAGTAAGTCAGAAAGTGAAAGACACATATCATATCATATCTCTTATAGGTGTGACCGAAAAATGGATCGCAGGGCAGATATTTCCACGGAGAAGGGCAATCACAGATTTATTCAACAAACTTATGGTTCACCAATGGAAAGGTGTGAGGATTGGTTTCATTATGATATTGGGGTTAACAGACATATACAAACACAGGTGACATATATAATCACCAAAGACCTACAGAATACCAAGAGAAGACTACTCAACATTCTGTCATAAGGTACATGGGAAAAGGATCCCAGGAAGAACTGACATATGTATATGTGTAAAAGAACCACATCTTCCACACCTACAACAAGCCAAACATTGTAATCAAATTTGCTGTAATAAAAAATAAAAAATTAAATTAAAAACACGAACAAGAAGTAGTGAGACAAACTTGAGGGGCTTTCTCCTGGCACATTCCATTCTAAATTCCAATCTAGAACACGACTTCCATTGAGGCTCTGTTGCCCCAGTTACCAGATTTGGTAAGGGATAACTGCTGCCACCTTGTGGCCGTTTCACAAAACAGCAGCTTTAATCCCAGCGCTAATGGTCAGTTGATATTCAAAATCATTGCAGGCCTGTAAATGACACCTGCCCTGGAAACAAATCCTGGGTTCATATATCGACCAAAAAATTCAAAGGACGTCCATATTTGAAAACGACAGTTTCAAAAAGCATATTTTACACACATTAGTGTTCTTCTTCTTTTTCTTTCTTTCATTTTTTGTTAAAAAAACGGGAATGGCAAAAAGCATCCCTCAGAATGGGCGAAAATAGTTGCAAACGAATCAATGGACAAAGGTTTAATCTCCAATATATATAAAGAGCTCATGCAGCTTAATATTAAAAAAACAAACAACCCAATACAAAAATGGGAAGAAGATCTACAGAGACGTTTCTTCAAAGAAGACAGAGAGATGGCCAAGACACACATGAAAAGCTGCTCAACATCACTAATTATTAGAGAAATGCAAATCAAAACTACAATGAGGTATCACTTCACACCTGTTAGAATCGGCATCATCAGAAAATCTGCAAACAACGAATTCTGGGGAGGGTGTGGACAAAACGATCCCTCTTCCACTATTGGTAGAAATGTAAATTGATACAGTCACGATGGAGAACAGTATGGAGTTTCCTTAAAAAAAAACTAGATATAGAATTACCATATGATCCAGCAATCACACTTCTGGGCATATACCCAGAGAAAACCATAAATCAAAAAGGCACATTCACCACAATGCTCATTTCAGCACTATTTACAATAGCCAGGTAATGGAAGCAACCTAAATACCCAGAGACAGATGAATGGATAAAGATGTGGTACATATATAAAATGGAATATTACTCAGCCATAAGAAGGAATGAAACTGGGTCATTTGTAGAGACGTCGATGGATCTAGAGACTGTCATACAGAATGAAGTAAGTCAGAAAGAGAAAAACAAATATTGTATATTAATGCATATATGTGGAACCTAGAAAAATGGTACAGAAGAACTGGTTTGCAGGGAAGAAATAGAGACACAGAGGTAGAGAACACACGTATGGACACCAAGTGTGGGAAGCCATGGGGTGATGGTGGTGGGATGAGTTGGGAGATTGGGATTGTCCTGTATACATGTATATGCATAAAATACATGACTAATAATAACCTGCTATAAAAAAAAATAAATAAAATTAAATTTCAAAATGTTAAAGAATAAAATTTAAAAATAAAACAGAAAAAAGTTCTTCCCTTCACACAGATGTATTTATATGAATGAATTATTTCCATGCTTATATCTATAAATACATAAAAGAGGAATAAAATCTAACTTGAACCAAAAAACAAAAAAAAACCTGAACCCACGAGTTAGACACAGGAAAACCCTATCAGGGCACTTGCTCCAGCGGTAAACAATTCTGAAATTGGTCAGAGGTGGGGAATCATCTCCCATAGAGCCAGCAGCCTACTCCTACGCAAGGAGTGTCCTCATTGCAAAGGTGGGGGCCATGCCGAGGCATCTGTGAGTAACCGTGAGCTGAGCCCCAGGCCAGCTGCTGTTGAACTTTTCTCACCCTTCCCAGGTAAAACACCTGAATATGTACAAGGGCTTGAAAGCCTAGAGGAAGGGCAGTGGAGCCACACCAGCGACAGTACGCAGGCAAACTTGGTGCCTGCAGGCCAGCCAGGATGGTCCTGGCTCAGGGCACTCTTCTGGAAGCTTTCCGTTGCCCTGCCTGAGATACCCCTCCTGTCCCGGCACCCACTGCTTTTTTCCTTCCTCACCTCTGTCCGGAGAGAAATTCCAGCGGAAGGCATGGGTGACACATCCTCTTCTTTACAGGTGGAAGCCTGGCAACTCCTGCAGAAAGTCCAGCAGAGACCCACTCACACTGGGCCACCCACAAAGCCGTGGCCCCTCACTTCCTCCCACCAGCACAGCCCCGAGACTGCTGACGGGGCAGAGAATATGGAGTCAGGCACAGCTTCAGGGGCTATTGCTGCCTGCAGCGCTGCTTATGTTGACCTCAACCCAGGCACACATGGAGACGGCCGGGCGGAAGGGTCAGGCTACACAGGTCAGCTAATCCTCAGCCCTCAGGGAATCACATTGTTGAAAATGGACCTCGCTAAGGCAGAATAGAAGCCAAGGAATAAAAGGACACAATGCCATTTGCAGCACCGTAGGTGTGTCCAGAAGTAATCACGTAACTTGTAGTAAGTCAGAAAGTGAAAGACACATATCATATCATATCTCTTATAGGTGTGACCGTAAAATGGATACCAGGGCAGATATTTCCACGGAGAAGGGCAATCACAGATTCATTCAACAAACTTATGGTTCACCAATGGAAAGGTGTGAGGATTGGTTTCATTATGATATTGGGGTTAACAGACATATACAAACACAGGTGACATATATAATCACCAAAGGCCTACAGAATACCAAGAGAAGACTACTCAACATTCTGTCATAAGGTACATGGGAAAAGGATCCCAGGAAGAACAGACATATGTATATGTGTAAAAGAACCACATCTTCCACACCTACAACAAGCCAAACATTGTAATCAAATTTGCTGTATTAAAAAATAAAAAAATTAAATTAAAAACACGAACAAGAAGTAGTGAGACAAACTTGAGGGGCTTTCTCCTGGCACATTCCATTCTAAATTCCAATCTAGAACACGACTTCCATTGAGGCTCTGTTGCCCCAGTAACCAGATTTGGTAAGGGAGAACAGCTGCCACCTTGTGGCCGTTTCACACAACAGCAGCTTTAATCCCAGCGCTAATGGTCAGTTGATATTCAAAATCATTGCAGGCCTGTAAATGACACCTGCCCTGAAACCAAATCCTGGGGTCATATATCGACCAAAAAATTCAAAGGACGTCCATATTTCAAAACGACAGTTTCAAAAGGCATATTTTACACAATTAGTGTTCTGCTTCTTTTTCTTTCTTTCCTTTTTGGTTAAAAAAACGGGAATGGCAAAAAGCATCCCTCAGAATGGGCGAAAATACTTGCAAACGAATCAAAGGACAAAGGTTTAATTTCCAATATATATAAAGAGCTCATGCAGCTTAATATTAAAAAAAAGCAAACAACCCAATACAAAAATGGGAAGAAGATCTAAAGAGACGTTTCTTCAAAGAAGACACAGAGATGGCCAAGACGCACATGAAAAGCTGCTCAACATCACTAATTATTAGAGAAATGCAAATCAAAACTACAATGAGGTATCACCTCACACCCGTTAGAATCGGCATCATCAGAAAATCTACAAACAACGAATTCTGGGGAGGGTGTGGACAACAGGAACCCTCTTCCACTAGTGGTGGAAATGTAAATTGATACAGTCACAATGGAGAACAGTATGGAGTTTCCTTAAAAAAACTAGAAATAGAATTACCATATGATCCAGCAATCCCACTTCTGGGCATATACCCAGAGAAAACCATAAATCAAAGAGGCACATTCACCACAATGCTCATTTCAGCACTATTTACAATAGCCAGGTAATGGAAGCAACCTAAATACCCACAGACAGACGAATGGATAAAGATGTGGTACATATATAAAATGGAATGTTACTCAGCCATAAGAAGTAATGAAACAGGGTCATTTGTAGAGATGTCGATGGATCTAGAGACTGTCATACAGAATGAAGTAAGTCAGAAAGAGAAAAACAAATATTGTATATTAATGCATATATATGGAACCTAGAAAAATGGTACAGATGAACTGGTTTGCAGGGAAGAAATAGAGACACAGAGGTAGAGAACACACGTATGGACACCAAGTGTGGGAAGCCATGGGATTGTGGGGGTGGGATGAGTTGGGAGATTGGGATTGAGCTGTATACATGTATATGCATAAAATGCATAACTAATAATAACCTGCTATATAAAAAAATAAAAAAATTAAATTTCAAAATTTTAAAAAATAAAATTTAAAAATAAAACAGAAAAAAGTTCTTCCCTTTACACAGATGTAATTATATGAATGAATTATTTCCATGCTTATATCTATAAATACATAAAAGAGGAATAAAATCTAACTTGAACAGAAAAAGAAAAAAAAAAAACTGAACCCACGAGTTAGACAGGGGAAAACCCTATCAGGGCACTTGCTCCAGCGGTAAACAATTCTGAAATTGATCAGAGGTGGGGAATCATCTCCCATAGAGCCAGCAGCCCACTCCTACGCAAGGAGCGTCCTCATTGCAAAGCTGGGGGCCATGCCGAGGCATCTGTCAGTAACCGTGAGCTGAGCCCCAGGCCAGCTGCTGTTGAACTTTTCCCACCCTTCCCAGGTAAAACACCTCAATATGTACAAGGGCTTGAAAGCCTAGAGGAAGTGGCGTGGAGCCACACCAGCGACAGTACACAGGCAAACTTGGTGCCTGCAGGCCAGCCAGGAAGGTCCTGGCCCTGGGCGCTCTTCTGGAAGCTTTCCATTGCCTGCCTGAGATACCCATCCTGTCCTGACACCCACTGCTTTTTTCCTTCCTCACCTCTGTCCGGAGAGAAATTCCAGCGGAAGGTATGGGTGACACATCCTCTTCTTTACAGGTGGCAGCCTGGCAACTCCTGCAGAAAGTCCAGCAGAGACCCACTCACACTGGGCCACCCACAAAGTCGTGGCCCCTCACTTCCTCCCACCAGCACAGCCCCGAGACTTCTGACGGGGCAGAGAATATGGATTCAGGCAGAGATTCAGGGGCTATTGCTGCCTGCAGTGCTGTTTATATTGACCTCAACCCAGGCACACCTGGGGAGGGCCGGCCGGCAGGGTCAGGCTACCCAGGTCAGCTAATCCTCAGCCCTCAGGGAATCACATTGTTGAAAATGGACCTCGCTAAGGCAGAATAGAAGCCAAGGAATAAAAGGACACAATGCCATTTGCAGCACCGTAGGTGTGTCTAGATGTAATCACGTGACTTGTTGTAAGTCCGAAAGTGAAAGACACATATCATATCATATCTCTTATAGGTGTGACCGAAAAATGGATACCAGGGCAGATATTTCCACGGAGAAGGGCAATCACAGATTCATTCAACAAACTTATGGTTCATCAATGGAAAGGTGTGAGGATTGAGTTCATTATGATATTGGGGTTAACTGACATATACAAACACAGGTGACATATATAATCACCAAAGACCTACAGAATACCAAGAGAAGACTACTCAACATTCTGTCATAAGGTACATGGGAAATGGATCCCAGGAAGAACAGACATATGTATATGTGTAAAAGAACCACATCTTCCACACCTACAACAAGCCAAACATTGTAATCAAATTTGCTGTAATAAAAAATAAAAAATTAAATTAAAAACATGAACAAGAAGTAGTGAGACAAACATGAGGGGCTTTCTCCTGGCACATTCCATTCTAAATTGCAATCTAGAACACAACTTCCATTGAGACTCTGTTGCCCCACTAACCAGATTTGGTAAGGGAGAACTGCTGCCACCTTGTGGCTGTTTCACGCAACAGCAGCTTTAATCCCAGCGCTAATGGTCAGTTGATATTCCAAATCATTGCAGGCCTGTAAATGACACCTGCCCTGAAAACAAATCCTGGGTTCATATATCGACCAAAAAATTCAAAGGACATCCATATTTCAAAACGACAGTTTCAAAAGGCATATTTTACACGCATTAGTGTTCTGCTTCTTTTTCTTTCTCTCTTTTTTTGTTAAAAGAACGGGAATGGCAAAAAGCTTCTCTCAGAATGGGCGAAAATATTTGCAAACGAATCAAAGGACAAAGGTTTAATTTCCAATATATATAAAGAGCTCATGCAGCTTAATATTAAAAAAACAAACAACCCAATACAAAAATGGGCAGAAGATCTAAAGAGACGTTTCTTCAAAGAAGACACAGAGATGGCCAAGACACACATGAAAAGCTGCTCAACATCACTAATTATTAGAGAAATGCAAATCAAAACTACAATGAGGTATCACCGCACACCTGTTAGAATCGGCATCATCAGAAAATCTGCAAACAACAAATTCTGGGGAGGGTGTGGACAAAAGGATCCCTCTTCCACTAGTGGTGGAAATGTAAATTGATACAGTCACGATGGAGAACAGTATGGAGTTTCCTTAAAAAAACATAGAAATAGAATTACCATATGATCCAGCAATCCCATTTCAGGGCATATACCCAGAGAATACCATAAATCAAAAAGGCACATTCACCACAATGCTCATTTCAGCACTATTTACAATAGTCAGGTAATGAAAGCAACGTAAATACCCACAGACAGACGAATGGATAAAGATGTGGTACATATATAAAATGGAATATTACTCAGCCATAAGAAGGAATGAAACTGGGTCATTTGTAGAGACGTTGATGGATCTAGAGACTGTCATACAGAATGAAGTAAGTCAGAAAGACAAAAACAAATATTGTATATTAATGCATATATGTGGAAGCTAGAAAAATGGTACAGATGAACTGGTTTGCAGGGAAGAAATAGAGACACAGAGGTAGAGAACACACGTATGGACACCAAGTGTGGGAAGCCATGGGGTGGTGGTGGTGGGATGAGTTGGGAGATTGGGATTGACCTGTATACATGTATATGCGTAAAATACATAACTAATAATAACCTGCTGTATAAAAAAATAAATAAAATTAAATTTCAAAATTTTAAAAAATAAAATTTAAAAATAAATCAGAAAAAAGTTCTTCCCTTCACACAGATGTATTTATATGAATGAATTATTTCCATGCTTATATCTATAAATATATAAAAGAGGAATAAAATCTAACTTGAACCAAAAAAGAAAAAAAAAACCTGAACCCACCAGTTAGACAGAGGAAAACCCTATCAGGGCACTTGCTCCAGCGGTAAACAATTCTGAAATTGGTCAGAGGTGGGGAATCATCTACCATAGAGCCAGCAGCCCTCTCCTACGCAAGGAGCGTCCTCATTGCAAGGCTGGGGGCCATTCCGAGGCATCTGTGAGTAACCGTGATCTGAGATCCAGGCTAGCTGCTGTTGAACTTTTCCCACCCTTCCCAGGTAAAACACCTGAATATGTACAAGGGCTTGAAAGCCTAGAGGAAGGGCCGTGGAGCCACACCAGCGACAGCACGCAGGCCAACTTGGTGCCTGCAGGCCAGCCAGGAAGGTCCTGGCCCTGGGCGCTCTTCTGGAAGCTTTCCATTGCCCTTCCTGAGATACCCCTGCTGTCCCAGCCCCCACTCCTTTTTTCCTTCCTCACCTCTGTCCGGAGAGAAATTCCAGCGGAAGGTATGGGTGACACATCCTCTTCTTTACAGGTGGCATCCTGGCAACTCCTGCAGAAAGTCCAGCAGAGACCCACTCACACCGGGCCACTCACAAGGCCGTGGCCCCTCACTCCCTCCCACCAGCACAGCCCCGAGACTGCTGACGGGGCAGAGAATATGGAGTCAGGCACAGCTTCAGGGGCTATTGCTGCCTGCAGCACTGTTTATATTGACCTCAACCCAGGCACACCTGGGGAGGGCCGGCCAGCAGGGTCAGGCTACCCAGGTCAGCTAATCCTCAGCCCTCAGGGAATCACATTTTTGAAAATGGACCTCGCTAAGGCAGAATAGAAGCCAAGGAATAAAAGAACACAATGCCATTTGCAGCACCGTAGGTGTGTCTAGAGGTAATCACGAGATTTGTAGTAATTCCGAAAGTGAAAGACACATATCATATCATATCTCTTATAGGTGTGACCGTAAAATGGATACCAGGGCAGATATTTCCACGGAGAAGGGCAATCACAGATTCATTCAACAAACTTATGGTTCACCAATGGAAAGGTGTGAGGATTGGTTTCATTATGATATTGGGGTTAACAGACATATACAAACACAGGTGACATATATAATCACCAAAGGCCTACAGAATACCAAGAGAAGACTACTCAACATTCTGTCATAAGGTACATGGGAAAAGGATCCCAGGAAGAACAGACATATGTATATGTGTAAAAGAACCACATCTTCCACACCTACAACAAGCCAAACATTGTAATCAAATTTGCTGTAATAAAAAATAAAAAATTAAATTAAAAACACGAACAAGAAGTAGTGAGACAAACTTGAGGGGCTTTCTCCTGGCACATTCCTTTCTAAATTCCAATCTAGAACACGACTTCCATTGAGGCTCTGTTGCCCCAGTAACCAGATTTGGTAAGGGAGAACTGCTGCCACCTGTTGGCCGTTTCACACAACAGCAGCTTTAATCCCAGCGCTAATGGTCAGTTGATATTCCAAATCATTGCAGGCCTGTAAATGACACCTGCCCTGAAAACAAATCCTGGGTTCATATATCGACCAAAAAATTCAAAGGACGTCCATATTTCAAAACTACAATTTCAAAAGGAATATTTTACACACATTAGTGTTCTGCTTCTTTTTCTTTCTCTGTTTTTTTTTGTTAAAAGAACGGGAATGGCAAAAAGCATCCCTCAGAATGGGCGAAAATATTTGCAAACGAATCAATGGACAAAGGTTTAATCTCCAATATATATAAAGAGCTCATGCAGCTTAATATTAAAAAAACAAACAACCCAATACAAAATTGAGCAGAAGATCTAAAGAGACGTTTCTTCAAAGAAGACACAGAGATGGCCAAGACGCACATGAAAAGCTGCTCAACATCACTAATTATTAGAGAAATGCAAATCAAAACTACAATGAGGTATCACCTCACAACTGTTAGAATCGGCATCATCAGAAAATCTGCAAACAACAAATTCTGGGGAGGGTGTGGACAAAAGGATCCCTCTTCCACTAGTGGTGGAAATGTAAATTGATACAGTCACGATGGAGAACAGTATGGAGTTTCCTTAAAAAACCTAGAAATAGAATAACCATATGATCCAGCAGTCCCACTTCTGGGCATATACCCAGAGAAAACCATAAATCAAAAAGGCACATTCACCACAATGCTCATTTCAGCACTATTTACAATAGTCAGGTAATGGAAGCAACCTAAATACCCACAGACAGACGAATGGATAAAGACGTGGTACATATATAAAATGGAATATTACTCAGCCATAAGAAGGAATGAAACTGGGTCATTTGTAGAGACGTCGATGGATCTAGAGACTGTCATACAGAATGAAGTAAGTCAGAAAGAGAAAAACAAATATTGTATATTAATGCATATATGTGGAAGCTAGAAAAATGGTACAGATGAACTGGTTTGCAGGGAAGAAATAGAGACACAGAGGTAGAGAACACACGTATGGACACCAAGTGTGGGAAGCCATGGGGTGGTGGTGGTGGGATGAGTTGGGAGATTGGGATTGACCTGTATACATGTTTATGCGTAAAATACATAACTAATAATAACCTGCTGTATAAAAAAATAAATAAAATTAAATTTCAAAATACTAAAAAATAAAATTTAAAAATAAAACAGAAAAAAGTTCTTCCCTTCACACGGATGTATTTATATGAATGAATTATTTCCATACTTATATCTATAAATACATAAAAGAGGAATAAAATCTAACTTGAACGAAAAAAGAAAAAAAAAACCTGAAACCACCAGTTAGACAGAGGAAAACCCTATCAGGGCACTTGCTCCAGCGGTAAACAATTCTGAAATTGGTCAGAGGTGGGGAATCATTTCCCATAGAGCCAGCAGCCCACTCCTACGCAAGGAGCGTCCTCATTGCAAGGCTGGGGGTCATGCCGAGGCATCTGTGAGTAACCGTGAGCTGAGCCCCAGGCCAGCTGCTGTGGAACATTTCCCACCTTTCCCAGGTAAAACACCTGAATATGTACAAGGGCTTGAAAGCCTAGAGGAAGGGCCGTGGAGCCACACCAGCGACAGCACGCAGGCCAACTTGGTGCCTGCAGGCCAGCCAGGAAGGTCCTGGCCCTGGGCGCTCTTCTGGAAGCTTTCCATTGCCCTGCCTGAGATACCCCTCCTGTCAAGGCCCCCACTGCTTTTTTCCTTCCTCACCTCTGTCCGGAGAGAAATTCCAGTGGAAGGTATGGGTGACACATCCTCTTCTTTACAGGTGGCAACCTGGCAACTCCTGCAGAAAGCCCAGCAGAGACCCACTCACACCGGGCCAAGCAAAAATCCATGGCCCCTCACTCCCTCCAACCAGCACAGCCCCGAGACTGCTGATGGGGCAGAGAATATGGAGTTAGGCACAGCTTCAGGGGCTATTGCTAGCTGCAGCGCTGTTTATATTGACCTCAACCCAGGCACACCTGGGGAGGGCCGGCCGGCAGGGTCAGCCCTCAGGGAATCACATTGTTGAAAATGGACCTCGCTAAGGCAGAATAGAAGCCAAGGAATAAAAGGACACAATGCCATTTGCAGCACCGTAGGTGTGTCTAGAGGTAATCACGTGACTTGTTGTAAGTCCGAAAGTGAAAGACACATATCATATCATATCTCTTATAGGTGTGACCGAAAAATGGATACCAGGGCAGATATTTCCACGGAGAAGGGCAATCACAGATTCATTCAACAAACTTATGGTTCACCAATGGAAAGGTGTGAGGATTGGTTTCATTATGATATTGGGGTTAACAGACATATACAAACACAGGTGACATATATAATCACCAAAGACCTACAGAATACCAAGAGAAGACTACTCAACATTCTGTCATAAGGTACATGGGAAAAGGATCCCAGGAAGAACAGACATATGTATATGTGTAAAAGAACCACATCTTCCACACCTACAACAAGCCAAAGATTGTAATCAAATTTGCTGTAATAAAAAATAAAAAAATTAAATTAAAAACACGAACAAGAAGTAGTGAGACAAACTTGAGGGGCTTTCTCCTTGCACATTCCATTCTAAATTCCAATCTAGAACACGACTTCCATTGAGGCTCTATTGCCCCAGTAACCAGATTTGGTAAGGGAGAACTGCTGCCACCTTGTGGCCATTTCACACAACAGCAGCTTTAATCCCAGCGCTAATGGTCAGTTGATATTCCAAATCATTGCAGGCCTGTAAATGACACCTGCCCTGAAAACAAATCCTGGGTTCATATATCGACCAAAAAATTCAAAGGACGTCCATATTTCAAAACGACAGTTTCAAAAGGCATATTTTACACACATTAGTGTTCTGCTTCTTTTCCTTTCTCTCTTTTTTTGTTAAAAGAACGGGAATGACAAAAAGCTTCCCTCAGAATGGGCGAAAATATTTGCAAACGAATCAATGGACAAAGGTTTAATCTCCAATATATATAAAGAGCTCATGCAGCTTAATATTAAAAAAACAAACAACCCAATACAAAAATGGGCAGAAGATCTAAAGAGACGTTTCTTCAAAGAAGACACAGAGATGGCCAAGACGCACATGAAAAGCTGCTCAACATCACTAATTATTAGAGAAATGCAAATCAAAACTACAATGAGGTATCACCTCACACCTGTTAGAATCGGCATCATCAGAAAATCTACAAACAACAAATTCTGGGGAGGGTGTGGACAAAAGGATCCCTCTTCCACTAGTGGTGGAAATGTAAATTGATACAGTCACGATGGAGAACAGTATGGAGTTTCCTTAAAAAAAACTAGAAATAGAATTACCATATGATCCAGCAATCCCACTTCGGGGCATATACCCAGAGAAAACCATAAATCAAAAAGGCACATTCACCACAATGGTCATTTCAGCACTATTTACAATAGCCAGGTAATGGAAGCAACCTAAATACCCACAGACAGACGAATGGATAAAGATGTGGTACATATATAAAATGGAATATTACTCAGCCATAAGAAGGAATGAAACTGGGTCATTTGTAGAGACGTCGATGGATCTAGAGACTGTCATACAGAATGAAGTAAGTCAGAAAGAGAAAAACAAATATTGTATATTAATGCATATATGTGGAAGCTAGAAAAATGGTACAGATGAACTGGTTTGCAGGGAAGAAATAGAGACACAGAGGTAGAGAACACACGTATGGACACCAAGAGTGCGAAGCCATGGGGTGGTGGTGGTGGGATGAGTTCGGAGATTGGGATTGACCTGTATACATGTATGTGCGTAAAATACATAACTAATAATAACCTGCTGTATAAAAAAATAAATAAAATTAAATTTCAAAATTTTAAAAAATAAAATTTAAAAATAAAACAGAAAAAAGTTCTTCCCTTCACACAGATGTATTTATATGAATGAATTATTTCCATGCTTATATCTATAAATACATAAAAGAGGAATAAAATCTAACTTGAACCAAAAAAGAAAAAGAAAATCCTGAACCCACCAGTTAGACAGAGGAAAACCCTATCAGGGCACTTGCTCCAGCGGTAAACAATTCTGAAATTGGTCAGAGGAGGGGAATCATCTCCCATAGAGCCAGCAACCCACTCCTACGCAAGGAGCGTCCTCATTGCAAGGCTGGGGGCCATTCCGAGGCATCTGTGAGTAACCGTGAGCTGAGCCCCAGGCCAGCTGCTGTGGAACTTTTCCCACCCTTCCCAGGTAAAACACCTGAATATGTACAAGGGCTTGAAAGCCTAGAGGAACGGCCGTGGAGCCACACCAGCGACAGCACCAGGCCAACTTGGTGCCTGCAGGCCAGCCAGGAAGGTCCTGGCCCTGGGCGCTCTTCTGGAAGCTTTCCATTGCCCTGCCTGAGATACCCCTCCTGTCCCGGCCCCCACTGCTTTTTTCCTTCCTCACCTCTGTCCGGAGAGAAATTCCAGTGGAAGGTATGGGTGACACATCCTCTTCTTTACAGGTGGCAGCCTGGCAACTCCTGCAGAAAGTCCAGCAGAGACCCACTCACACCGGGCCACCCACAAGGCCGTGGCCCCTCACTCCCTCCCACCAGCACAGCCCCGAGACTGCTGACGGGGCAGAGAATATGGAGTCAGGCACAGCTTCAGAGCTATTGCTGCCTGCAGCACTGTTTATATTGACCTCAACACAGGCACACCTGGGTAGGGCCGGCCGGCAGGGTCAGGCTACCCAGGTCAGCTAATCCTCAGCCCTCAGGGAATCACATTTTTGAAAATGGACCTCGCTAAGGCAGAATAGAAGCCAAGGAATAAAAGAACACAATGCCATTTGCAGCACCGTAGGTGTGTCTAGAGGTAATCACGAGATTTGTAGTAATTCCGAAAGTGAAAAACACATATCATATCATATCTCTTATAGGTGTGACCGTAAAATGGATACCAGGGCAGATATTTCCACGGAGAAGGGCAATCACAGATTCATTCAACAAACTTATGGTTCACCAATGGAAAGGTGTGAGGATTGGTTTCATTATGATATTGGGGTTAACAGACATATACAAACACAGGTGACATATATAATCACCAAAGGCCTACAGAATACCAAGAGAAGACTACTCAACATTCTGTCATAAGGTACATGGGAAAAGGATCCCAGGAAGAACAGACATATGTATATGTGTAAAAGAACCACATCTTCCACACCTACAACAAGCCAAACATTGTAATCAAATTTGCTGTAATAAAAAATAAAAAATTAAATTAAAAACACGAACAAGAAGTAGTGAGACAAACTTGAGGGGCTTTCTCCTGGCACATTCCTTTCTAAATTCCAATCTAGAACACGACTTCCATTGAGGCTCTGTTGCCCCAGTAACCAGATTTGGTAAGGGAGAACTGCTGCCACCTGTTGGCCGTTTCACACAACAGCAGCTTTAATCCCAGCGCTAATGGTCAGTTGATATTCCAAATCATTGCAGGCCTGTAAATGACACCTGCCCTGAAAACAAATCCTGGGTTCATATATCGACCAAAAAATTCAAAGGACGTCCATATTTCAAAACTACAATTTCAAAAGGAATATTTTACACACATTAGTGTTCTGCTTCTTTTTCTTTCTCTGTTTTTTTTTGTTAAAAGAACGGGAATGGCAAAAAGCTTCCCTCAGAATGGGCGAAAATATTTGCAAACGAATCAATGGACAAAGGTTTAATCTCCAATATATATAAAGAGCTCATGCAGCTTAATATTAAAAAAACAAACAACCCAATACAAAATTGAGCAGAAGATCTAAAGAGACGTTTCTTCAAAGAAGACACAGAGATGGCCAAGACGCACATGAAAAGCTGCTCAACATCACTAATTATTAGAGAAATGCAAATCAAAACTACAATGAGGTATCACCTCACAACTGTTAGAATCGGCATCATCAGAAAATCTGCAAACAACAAATTCTGGGGAGGGTGTGGACAAAAGGATCCCTCTTCCACTAGTGGTGGAAATGTAAATTGATACAGTCACGATGGAGAACAGTATGGAGTTTCCTTAAAAAACCTAGAAATAGAATAACCATATGATCCAGCAGTCCCACTTCTGGGCATATACCCAGAGAAAACCATAAATCAAAAAGGCACATTCACCACAATGCTCTTTTCAGCACTATTTACAATAGTCAGGTAATGGAAGCAACCTAAATACCCACAGACAGACGAATGGATAAAGACGTGGTACATATATAAAATGGAATATTACTCAGCCATAAGAAGGAATGAAACTGGGTCATTTGTAGAGACGTCGATGGATCTAGAGACTGTCATACAGAATGAAGTAAGTCAGAAAGAGAAAAACAAATATTGTATATTAATGCATATATGTGGAAGCTAGAAAAATGGTACAGATGAACTGGTTTGCAGGGAAGAAATAGAGACACAGAGGTAGAGAACACACGTATGGACACCAAGTGTGGGAAGCCATGGGGTGGTGGTGGTGGGATGAGTTGGGAGATTGGGATTGACCTGTATACATGTTTATGCGTAAAATACATAACTAATAATAACCTGCTGTATAAAAAAATAAATAAAATTAAATTTCAAAATACTAAAAAATAAAATTTAAAAATAAAACAGAAAAAAGTTCTTCCCTTCACACAGATGTATTTATATGAATGAATTATTTCCATGCTTATATCTATAAATACATAAAAGAGGAATAAAATCTAACTTGAACGAAAAAAGAAAAAAAAAAAACCTGAAACCACCAGTTAGACAGAGGAAAACCCTATCAGGGCACTTGCTCCAGCGGTAAACAATTCTGAAATTGGTCTGAGGTGGGGAATCATTTCCCATAGAGCCAGCAGCCCACTCCTACGCAAGGAGCGTCCTCATTGCAAGGCTGGGGGTCATGCCGAGGCATCTGTGAGTAACCGTGAGCTGAGCCCCAGGCCAGCTGCTGTGGAACATTTCCCACCCTTCCCAGGTAAAACACCTGAATATGTACAAGGGCTTGAAAGCCTAGAGGAAGGGCCGTGGAGCCACACCAGCGACAGCACGCAGGCCAACTTGGTGCCTGCAGGCCAGCCAGGAAGGTCCTGGCCCTGCGCGCTCTTCTGGAAGCTTTCCATTGCCTTGCCTGAGATACCCCTCCTGTCACGGCCCCCACTGCTTTTTTCCTTCCTCACCTCTGTCCGGAGAGAAATTCCAGTGGAAGGTATGGGTGACACATCCTCTTCTTTACAGGTGGCAACCTGGCAACTCCTGCAGAAAGCCCAGCAGAGACGCACTCACACCGGGCAAAGCAAAAATCCATGGCCCCTCACTCCCTCCAACCAGCACAGCCCCGAGACTGCTGATGGGGCAGAGAATATGGAGTTAGGCACAGCTTCAGGGGCTATTGCTAGCTGCAGCGCTGTTTATATTGACCTCAACCCAGGCACACATGGGGAGGGCCGGCCGGCAGGGTCAGCCCTCAGGGAATCACAATGTTGAAAATGGACCTCGCTAAGGCAGAATAGAAGCCAAGGAATAAAAGGACACAATGCCATTTGCAGCACCGTAGGTGTGTCTAGAGGTAATCACGTGACTTGTTGTAAGTCCGAAAGTGAAAGACACATATCATATCATATCTCTTATAGATGTGACCGAAAAACGGATACCAGGGCAGATATTTCCACGGAGAAGGGCAATCACAGATTCATTCAACAAACTTATGGTTCACCAATGGAAAGGTGTGAGGATTGGTTTCATTATGATATTGGGGTTAACAGACATATACAAACACAGGTGACATATATAATCACCAAAGACCTACAGAATACCAAGAGAAGACTACTCAACATTCTGTCATAAGGTACATGGGAAAAGGATCCCAGGAAGAACAGACATATGTATATGTGTAAAAGAACCACATCTTCCACACCTACAACAAGCCAAAGATTGTAATCAAATTTGCTGTAATAAAAAATAAAAAAATTAAATTAAAAACACGAACAAGAAGTAGTGAGACAAACTTGAGGGGCTTTCTCCTTGCACATTCCATTCTAAATTCCAATCTAGAACACGACTTCCATAGAGGCTCTATTGCCCCAGTAACCAGATTTGGTAAGGGAGAACTGCTGCCACCTTGTGGCCATTTCACACAACAGCAGCTTTAATCCCAGCGCTAATGGTCAGTTGATATTCCAAATCATTGCAGGCCTGTAAATGACACCTGCCCTGAAAACAAATCCTGGGTTCATATATCGACCAAAAAATTCAAAGGACGTCCATATTTCAAAACGACAGTTTCAAAAGGCATATTTTACACACATTAGTGTTCTGCTTCTTTTCCTTTCTCTCTTTTTTTGTTAAAAGAACGGGAATGGCAAAAAGCTTCCCTCAGAATGGGCGAAAATATTTGCAAACGAATCAATGGACAAAGGTTTAATCTCCAATATATATAAAGAGCTCATGCAGCTTAATATTAAAAAAACAAACAACCCAATACAAAAATGGGCAGAAGATCTAAAGAGACGTTTCTTCAAAGAAGACACAGAGATGGCCAAGACGCACATGAAAAGCTGCTCAACATCACTAATTATTAGAGAAATGCAAATCAAAACTACAATGAGGTATCACCTCACACCTGTTAGAATCGGCATCATCAGAAAATCTACAAACAACAAATTCTGGGGAGGTTGTGGACAAAAGGATCCCTCTTCCACTAGTGGTGGAAATGTAAATTGATACAGTCACGATGGAGAACAGTATGGAGTTTCCTTAAAAAAAACTAGAAATAGAATTACCATATGATCCAGCAATCCCACTTCGGGGCATATACCCAGAGAAAACCATAAATCAAAAAGGCACATTCACCACAATGGTCATTTCAGCACTATTTACAATAGCCAGGTAATGGAAGCAACCTAAATACCCACAGACAGACGAATGGATAAAGATGTGGTACATATATAAAATGGAATATTACTCAGCCATAAGAAGGAATGAAACTGGGTCATTTGTAGAGACGTCGATGGATCTAGAGACTGTCATACAGAATGAAGTAAGTCAGAAAGAGAAAAACAAATATTGTATATTAATGCATATATGTGGAAGCTAGAGAAATGGTACAGATGAACTGGTTTGCAGGGAAGAAATAGAGACACAGAGGTAGAGAACACACCTATGGACACCAAGTGTGGGAAGCCATGGGGTGGTGGTGGTGGGATGAGTTGGGAGATTGGGATTGACCTGTATACATGTATATGCGTAACATACATAACTAATAATAACCTGCTGTATAAAAAAATAAATAAAATTAAATTTCAAAATTTTAAAAAGTAAATTTAAAAATAAAACAGAAAAAAGTTCTTCCCTTCACACAGATGTATTTATATGAATGAATTATTTCCATGCTTATATCTATAAATACATAAAAGAGGAATAAAATGTAACTTGAACCAAAAAAGAAAAAAAAAACCTGAACCCACCAGTTAGACAGAGGAAAACCCTATCAGGGCACTTGCTCCAGCGGTAAACAATTCTGAAATTGGTCAGAGGTGGGGAATCATCTCCCATAGAGCCAGCAGCCCATTCCTGCGCAAGGAGCGTCCCCATTGCAAAGCTGGGGGCCATGCCGAGGCATCTGTGAGTAACCGTGAGCTGAGCCCCAGGCCAGCTGCTGTTGAACTTTTCCCACCCTTCCCAGGTAAAACACCTGAATATGTACAAGGGCTTGAAAGCCTAGAGGAAGGGCCGTGGAGCCACACCAGCGACAGCACGCAGGCCAACTTGGTGCCTGCAGGCCAGCCAGGAAGGTCCTGGCCCTGCGCGCTCTTCTGGAAGCTTTCCATTGCCCTGCCTGAGATACCCCTCCTGTCCCGGCCCCCACTGCTTTTTTCCTTCCTCACCTCTGTCCGGAGAGTAATTCCAGCGGAAGGTATGGGTGACACATCCTCTTCTTTACAGGTGGCAACCTGGCAACTCCTGCAGAAAGCCCAGCAGAGACACACTCACACCGGGCCACGCAAAAATCCATGGCCCCTCACTCCCTCCCACCAGCACAGCCCCGAGACTGCTGACGGGGCAGAGAATATGGAGTTAGGCACAGCTTCAGGGCTATTGCTGCCTGCAGCGCTGTTTATATTGACCTCAACCCAGGCACACATGGGGAGGGCCGGCCGGCAGGGTCAGGCTACCCAGGTCAGCTAATCCTCAGCCCTCAGGGAATCACATTGTTGAAAATGGACCTCGCTAAGGCAGAATAGAAGCCAAGGAATAAAAGGACACAATGCCATTTGCAGCACCGTAGGTGTGTCTAGAGGTAATCACGTGACTTGTAGTAAGTCCGAAAGTGAAAGACACATATCATATCATATTTCTTATAGGTGTGACCGTAAAATGGATACCAGGGCAGATATTTCACGGAGAAGGGCAATCACAGATTCATTCAACAAACTTATGGTTCATCAATGGAAAGGTGTGAGGTTTGGTTTCATTATGATATTGGGGTTAACAGACATATACAAACACAGGTGACATATATAATCACCAAAGACCTACAGAATACCAAGAGAAGACTACTCAACATTCTGTCATAAGGTACATGGGAAAAGGATCCCAGGAAGAACAGACATATGTACATGTGTAAAAGAACCACATCTTCCACACCTACAACAAGCCAAACATTGTAATCAAATTTGCTGTAATAAAAAATTAAAAAATTAAATTAAAAACACGAACAAGAAGTAGTGAGACAAACTTGAGGGGCTTTCTCCTGGCACATTCCATTCTAAATTCCAATCTAGAACACGACTTCCATTGAGGCTCTGTTGCCCCAGTAACCAGATTTGGTAAGGGAGAACTGCTGCCACCTTGTGGCCATTTCACACAACAGCAGCTTTAATCCCAGCGCTAATGGTCAGTTGATATTCCAAATCATTGCAGGCCTGTAAATGACACCTGCCCTGAAAACAAATCCTGGGTTCATATATCGACCAAAAATTTCAAAGGACGTCCATATTTCAAAACGACAGTTTCAAAAGGCATATTTTACACACATTAGTGTTCTGCTTCTTTTCCTTTCTCTCTTTTTTTGTTAAAAGAACGGGAATGGCAAAAAGCTTCCCTCAGAATGGGCGAAAATATTTGCAAACGAATCAATGGACAAAGGTTTAATCTCCAATATATATAAAGAGCTCATGCAGCTTAATATTAAAAAAAACAAACAACCCAATACAAAAATGGGCAGAAGATCTAAAGAGACGTTTCTTCAAAGAAGACACAGAGATGGCCAAGACGCACATGAAAAGCTGCTCAACATCACTAATTATTAGAGAAATGCAAATCAAAACTACAATGAGGTATCACCTCACACCTGTTAGAATCGGCATCATCAGAAAATCTACAAATAACAAATTCTGGGGAGGGTGTGGACAAAAGGATCCCTCTTCCACTAGTGGTGGAAATGTAAATTGATACAGTCACGATGGAGAACAGTATGGAGTTTCCATAAAAAACCTAGAAATAGAATTACCATATGATCCAGCAATCCCAATTCTGGGCATATACCCAGAGAAAACCATAAATCAAGAAGGCACATTCACCACAATGCTCATTTCAGCACTATTTACAATAGCCAGGTAATGGAAGCAACCTAAATACCCACAGACAGACAAATGGATAAAGACGTGGTACATATATAAAATGGAATATTACTCAGCCATAAGAAGGAATGAAACTGGGTCATTTGTAGAGACGTCGATGGATCTAGAGACTGTCATACAGAATGAAGTAAGTCAGAAAGAGAAAAACAAATATTGTATATTAATGCATATATGTGGAAGCTAGAAAAATGGTACAGATGAACTGGTTTGCAGGGAAGAAATAGAGACACAGAGGTAGAGAACACACGTATGGACACCAAGTGTGGGAAGCCATGGGGTGGTGGTGGTGGGATGAGTTGGGAGATTGGGATTGACCTGTATACATGTATATGCGTAAAATACATAACTAATAATAACCTGCTGTATAAAAAAATAAATAAAATTAAATTTCAAAATTTTAAAAAATAAAATTTAAAAATAAATCAGAAAAAAGTTCTTCCCTTCACACAGATGTATTTATATGAATGAATTATTTCCATGCTTATATCTATAAATATATAAAAGAGGAATAAAATCTAACTTGAACCAAAAAAGAAAAAAAAAACCTGAACCCACCAGTTAGACAGAGGAAAACCCTATCAGGGCACTTGCTCCAGCGGTAAACAATTCTGAAATTGGTCAGAGGTGGGGAATCATCTACCATAGAGCCAGCAGCCCTCTCCTACGCAAGGAGCGTCCTCATTGCAAGGCTGGGGGCCATTCCGAGGCATCTGTGAGTAACCGTGATCTGAGATCCAGGCTAGCTGCTGTTGAACTTTTCCCACCCTTCCCAGGTAAAACACCTGAATATGTACAAGGGCTTGAAAGCCTAGAGGAAGGGCCGTGGAGCCACACCAGCGACAGCACGCAGGCCAACTTGGTGCCTGCAGGCCAGCCAGGAAGGTCCTGGCCCTGGGCGCTCTTCTGGAAGCTTTCCATTGCCCTTCCTGAGATACCCCTGCTGTCCCAGCCCCCACTCCTTTTTTCCTTCCTCACCTCTGTCCGGAGAGAAATTCCAGCGGAAGGTATGGGTGACACATCCTCTTCTTTACAGGTGGCATCCTGGCAACTCCTGCAGAAAGTCCAGCAGAGACCCACTCACACCGGGCCACTCACAAGGCCGTGGCCCCTCACTCCCTCCCACCAGCACAGCCCCGAGACTGCTGACGGGGCAGAGAATATGGAGTCAGGCACAGCTTCAGGGGCTATTGCTGCCTGCAGCACTGTTTATATTGACCTCAACCCAGGCACACCTGGGGAGGGCCGGCCAGCAGGGTCAGGCTACCCAGGTCAGCTAATCCTCAGCCCTCAGGGAATCACATTTTTGAAAATGGACCTCGCTAAGGCAGAATAGAAGCCAAGGAATAAAAGAACACAATGCCATTTGCAGCACCGTAGGTGTGTCTAGAGGTAATCACGAGATTTGTAGTAATTCCGAAAGTGAAAGACACATATCATATCATATCTCTTATAGGTGTGACCGTAAAATGGATACCAGGGCAGATATTTCCACGGAGAAGGGCAATCACAGATTCATTCAACAAACTTATGGTTCACCAATGGAAAGGTGTGAGGATTGGTTTCATTATGATATTGGGGTTAACAGACATATACAAACACAGGTGACATATATAATCACCAAAGGCCTACAGAATACCAAGAGAAGACTACTCAACATTCTGTCATAAGGTACATGGGAAAAGGATCCCAGGAAGAACAGACATATGTATATGTGTAAAAGAACCACATCTTCCACACCTACAACAAGCCAAACATTGTAATCAAATTTGCTGTAATAAAAAATAAAAAATTAAATTAAAAACACGAACAAGAAGTAGTGAGACAAACTTGAGGGGCTTTCTCCTGGCACATTCCTTTCTAAATTCCAATCTAGAACACGACTTCCATTGAGGCTCTGTTGCCCCAGTAACCAGATTTGGTAAGGGAGAACTGCTGCCACCTGTTGGCCGTTTCACACAACAGCAGCTTTAATCCCAGCGCTAATGGTCAGTTGATATTCCAAATCATTGCAGGCCTGTAAATGACACCTGCCCTGAAAACAAATCCTGGGTTCATATATCGACCAAAAAATTCAAAGGACGTCCATATTTCAAAACTACAATTTCAAAAGGAATATTTTACACACATTAGTGTTCTGCTTCTTTTTCTTTCTCTGTTTTTTTTTGTTAAAAGAACGGGAATGGCAAAAAGCATCCCTCAGAATGGGCGAAAATATTTGCAAACGAATCAATGGACAAAGGTTTAATCTCCAATATATATAAAGAGCTCATGCAGCTTAATATTAAAAAAACAAACAACCCAATACAAAATTGAGCAGAAGATCTAAAGAGACGTTTCTTCAAAGAAGACACAGAGATGGCCAAGACGCACATGAAAAGCTGCTCAACATCACTAATTATTAGAGAAATGCAAATCAAAACTACAATGAGGTATCACCTCACAACTGTTAGAATCGGCATCATCAGAAAATCTGCAAACAACAAATTCTGGGGAGGGTGTGGACAAAAGGATCCCTCTTCCACTAGTGGTGGAAATGTAAATTGATACAGTCACGATGGAGAACAGTATGGAGTTTCCTTAAAAAACCTAGAAATAGAATAACCATATGATCCAGCAGTCCCACTTCTGGGCATATACCCAGAGAAAACCATAAATCAAAAAGGCACATTCACCACAATGCTCATTTCAGCACTATTTACAATAGTCAGGTAATGGAAGCAACCTAAATACCCACAGACAGACGAATGGATAAAGACGTGGTACATATATAAAATGGAATATTACTCAGCCATAAGAAGGAATGAAACTGGGTCATTTGTAGAGACGTCGATGGATCTAGAGACTGTCATACAGAATGAAGTAAGTCAGAAAGAGAAAAACAAATATTGTATATTAATGCATATATGTGGAAGCTAGAAAAATGGTACAGATGAACTGGTTTGCAGGGAAGAAATAGAGACACAGAGGTAGAGAACACACGTATGGACACCAAGTGTGGGAAGCCATGGGGTGGTGGTGGTGCGATGAGTTGGGAGATTGGGATTGACCTGTATACATGTTTATGCGTAAAATACATAACTAATAATAACCTGCTGTATAAAAAAATAAATAAAATTAAATTTCAAAATACTAAAAAATAAAATTTAAAAATAAAACAGAAAAAAGTTCTTCCCTTCACACGGATGTATTTATATGAATGAATTATTTCCATACTTATATCTATAAATACATAAAAGAGGAATAAAATCTAACTTGAACGAAAAAAGAAAAAAAAAACCTGAAACCACCAGTTAGACAGAGGAAAACCCTATCAGGGCACTTGCTCCAGCGGTAAACAATTCTGAAATTGGTCAGAGGTGGGGAATCATTTCCCATAGAGCCAGCAGCCCACTCCTACGCAAGGAGCGTCCTCATTGCAAGGCTGGGGGTCATGCCGAGGCATCTGTGAGTAACCGTGAGCTGAGCCCCAGGCCAGCTGCTGTGGAACATTTCCCACCTTTCCCAGGTAAAACACCTGAATATGTACAAGGGCTTGAAAGCCTAGAGGAAGGGCCGTGGAGCCACACCAGCGACAGCACGCAGGCCAACTTGGTGCCTGCAGGCCAGCCAGGAAGGTCCTGGCCCTGGGCGCTCTTCTGGAAGCTTTCCATTGCCCTGCCTGAGATACCCCTCCTGTCAAGGCCCCCACTGCTTTTTTCCTTCCTCACCTCTGTCCGGAGAGAAATTCCAGTGGAAGGTATGGGTGACACATCCTCTTCTTTACAGGTGGCAACCTGGCAACTCCTGCAGAAAGCCCAGCAGAGACCCACTCACACCGGGCCAAGCAAAAATCCATGGCCCCTCACTCCCTCCAACCAGCACAGCCCCGAGACTGCTGATGGGGCAGAGAATATGGAGTTAGGCACAGCTTCAGGGGCTATTGCTAGCTGCAGCGCTGTTTATATTGACCTCAACCCAGGCACACCTGGGGAGGGCCGGCCGGCAGGGTCAGCCCTCAGGGAATCACATTGTTGAAAATGGACCTCGCTAAGGCAGAATAGAAGCCAAGGAATAAAAGGACACAATGCCATTTGCAGCACCGTAGGTGTGTCTAGAGGTAATCACGTGACTTGTTGTAAGTCCGAAAGTGAAAGACACATATCATATCATATCTCTTATAGGTGTGACCGAAAAATGGATACCAGGGCAGATATTTCCACGGAGAAGGGCAATCACAGATTCATTCAACAAACTTATGGTTCACCAATGGAAAGGTGTGAGGATTGGTTTCATTATGATATTGGGGTTAACAGACATATACAAACACAGGTGACATATATAATCACCAAAGACCTACAGAATACCAAGAGAAGACTACTCAACATTCTGTCATAAGGTACATGGGAAAAGGATCCCAGGAAGAACAGACATATGTATATGTGTAAAAGAACCACATCTTCCACACCTACAACAAGCCAAAGATTGTAATCAAATTTGCTGTAATAAAAAATAAAAAAAATAAATTAAAAACACGAACAAGAAGTAGTGAGACAAACTTGAGGGGCTTTCTCCTTGCACATTCCATTCTAAATTCCAATCTAGAACACGACTTCCATTGAGGCTCTATTGCCCCAGTAACCAGATTTGGTAAGGGAGAACTGCTGCCACCTTGTGGCCATTTCACACAACAGCAGCTTTAATCCCAGCGCTAATGGTCAGTTGATATTCCAAATCATTGCAGGCCTGTAAATGACACCTGCCCTGAAAACAAATCCTGGGTTCATATATCGACCAAAAAATTCAAAGGACGTCCATATTTCAAAACGACAGTTTCAAAAGGCATATTTTACACACATTAGTGTTCTGCTTCTTTTCCTTTCTCTCTTTTTTTGTTAAAAGAACGGGAATGACAAAAAGCTTCCCTCAGAATGGGCGAAAATATTTGCAAACGAATCAATGGACAAAGGTTTAATCTCCAATATATATAAAGAGCTCATGCAGCTTAATATTAAAAAAACAAACAACCCAATACAAAAATGGGCAGAAGATCTAAAGAGACGTTTCTTCAAAGAAGACACAGAGATGGCCAAGACGCACATGAAAAGCTGCTCAACATCACTAATTATTAGAGAAATGCAAATCAAAACTACAATGAGGTATCACCTCACACCTGTTAGAATCGGCATCATCAGAAAATCTACAAACAACAAATTCTGGGGAGGGTGTGGACAAAAGGATCCCTCTTCCACTAGTGGTGGAAATGTAAATTGATACAGTCACGATGGAGAACAGTATGGAGTTTCCTTAAAAAAAACTAGAAATAGAATTACCATATGATCCAGCAATCCCACTTCGGGGCATATACCCAGAGAAAACCATAAATCAAAAAGGCACATTCACCACAATGGTCATTTCAGCACTATTTACAATAGCCAGGTAATGGAAGCAACCTAAATACCCACAGACAGACGAATGGATAAAGATGTGGTACATATATAAAATGGAATATTACTCAGCCATAAGAAGGAATGAAACTGGGTCATTTGTAGAGACGTCGATGGATCTAGAGACTGTCATACAGAATGAAGTAAGTCAGAAAGAGAAAAACAAATATTGTATATTAATGCATATATGTGGAAGCTAGAAAAATGGTACAGATGAACTGGTTTGCAGGGAAGAAATAGAGACACAGAGGTAGAGAACACACGTATGGACACCAAGAGTGCGAAGCCATGGGGTGGTGGTGGTGGGATGAGTTCGGAGATTGGGATTGACCTGTATACATGTATGTGCGTAAAATACATAACTAATAATAACCTGCTGTATAAAAAAATAAATAAAATTAAATTTCAAAATTTTAAAAAATAAAATTTAAAAATAAAACAGAAAAAAGTTCTTCCCTTCACACAGATGTATTTATATGAATGAATTATTTCCATGCTTATATCTATAAATACATAAAAGAGGAATAAAATCTAACTTGAACCAAAAAAGAAAAAGAAAATCCTGAACCCACCAGTTAGACAGAGGAAAACCCTATCAGGGCACTTGCTCCAGCGGTAAACAATTCTGAAATTGGTCAGAGGAGGGGAATCATCTCCCATAGAGCCAGCAACCCACTCCTACGCAAGGAGCGTCCTCATTGCAAGGCTGGGGGCCATTCCGAGGCATCTGTGAGTAACCGTGAGCTGAGCCCCAGGCCAGCTGCTGTGGAACTTTTCCCACCCTTCCCAGGTAAAACACCTGAATATGTACAAGGGCTTGAAAGCCTAGAGGAACGGCCGTGGAGCCACACCAGCGACAGCACCAGGCCAACTTGGTGCCTGCAGGCCAGCCAGGAAGGTCCTGGCCCTGGGCGCTCTTCTGGAAGCTTTCCATTGCCCTGCCTGAGATACCCCTCCTGTCCCGGCCCCCACTGCTTTTTTCCTTCCTCACCTCTGTCCGGAGAGAAATTCCAGTGGAAGGTATGGGTGACACATCCTCTTCTTTACAGGTGGCAGCCTGGCAACTCCTGCAGAAAGTCCAGCAGAGACCCACTCACACCGGGCCACCCACAAGGCCGTGGCCCCTCACTCCCTCCCACCAGCACAGCCCCGAGACTGCTGACGGGGCAGAGAATATGGAGTCAGGCACAGCTTCAGAGCTATTGCTGCCTGCAGCACTGTTTATATTGACCTCAACACAGGCACACCTGGGTAGGGCCGGCCGGCAGGGTCAGGCTACCCAGGTCAGCTAATCCTCAGCCCTCAGGGAATCACATTTTTGAAAATGGACCTCGCTAAGGCAGAATAGAAGCCAAGGAATAAAAGAACACAATGCCATTTGCAGCACCGTAGGTGTGTCTAGAGGTAATCACGAGATTTGTAGTAATTCCGAAAGTGAAAAACACATATCATATCATATCTCTTATAGGTGTGACCGTAAAATGGATACCAGGGCAGATATTTCCACGGAGAAGGGCAATCACAGATTCATTCAACAAACTTATGGTTCACCAATGGAAAGGTGTGAGGATTGGTTTCATTATGATATTGGGGTTAACAGACATATACAAACACAGGTGACATATATAATCACCAAAGGCCTACAGAATACCAAGAGAAGACTACTCAACATTCTGTCATAAGGTACATGGGAAAAGGATCCCAGGAAGAACAGACATATGTATATGTGTAAAAGAACCACATCTTCCACACCTACAACAAGCCAAACATTGTAATCAAATTTGCTGTAATAAAAAATAAAAAATTAAATTAAAAACACGAACAAGAAGTAGTGAGACAAACTTGAGGGGCTTTCTCCTGGCACATTCCTTTCTAAATTCCAATCTAGAACACGACTTCCATTGAGGCTCTGTTGCCCCAGTAACCAGATTTGGTAAGGGAGAACTGCTGCCACCTGTTGGCCGTTTCACACAACAGCAGCTTTAATCCCAGCGCTAATGGTCAGTTGATATTCCAAATCATTGCAGGCCTGTAAATGACACCTGCCCTGAAAACAAATCCTGGGTTCATATATCGACCAAAAAATTCAAAGGACGTCCATATTTCAAAACTACAATTTCAAAAGGAATATTTTACACACATTAGTGTTCTGCTTCTTTTTCTTTCTCTGTTTTTTTTTGTTAAAAGAACGGGAATGGCAAAAAGCTTCCCTCAGAATGGGCGAAAATATTTGCAAACGAATCAATGGACAAAGGTTTAATCTCCAATATATATAAAGAGCTCATGCAGCTTAATATTAAAAAAACAAACAACCCAATACAAAATTGAGCAGAAGATCTAAAGAGACGTTTCTTCAAAGAAGACACAGAGATGGCCAAGACGCACATGAAAAGCTGCTCAACATCACTAATTATTAGAGAAATGCAAATCAAAACTACAATGAGGTATCACCTCACAACTGTTAGAATCGGCATCATCAGAAAATCTGCAAACAACAAATTCTGGGGAGGGTGTGGACAAAAGGATCCCTCTTCCACTAGTGGTGGAAATGTAAATTGATACAGTCACGATGGAGAACAGTATGGAGTTTCCTTAAAAAACCTAGAAATAGAATAACCATATGATCCAGCAGTCCCACTTCTGGGCATATACCCAGAGAAAACCATAAATCAAAAAGGCACATTCACCACAATGCTCTTTTCAGCACTATTTACAATAGTCAGGTAATGGAAGCAACCTAAATACCCACAGACAGACGAATGGATAAAGACGTGGTACATATATAAAATGGAATATTACTCAGCCATAAGAAGGAATGAAACTGGGTCATTTGTAGAGACGTCGATGGATCTAGAGACTGTCATACAGAATGAAGTAAGTCAGAAAGAGAAAAACAAATATTGTATATTAATGCATATATGTGGAAGCTAGAAAAATGGTACAGATGAACTGGTTTGCAGGGAAGAAATAGAGACACAGAGGTAGAGAACACACGTATGGACACCAAGTGTGGGAAGCCATGGGGTGGTGGTGGTGGGATGAGTTGGGAGATTGGGATTGACCTGTATACATGTTTATGCGTAAAATACATAACTAATAATAACCTGCTGTATAAAAAAATAAATAAAATTAAATTTCAAAATACTAAAAAATAAAATTTAAAAATAAAACAGAAAAAAGTTCTTCCCTTCACACAGATGTATTTATATGAATGAATTATTTCCATGCTTATATCTATAAATACATAAAAGAGGAATAAAATCTAACTTGAACGAAAAAAGAAAAAAAAAAAACCTGAAACCACCAGTTAGACAGAGGAAAACCCTATCAGGGCACTTGCTCCAGCGGTAAACAATTCTGAAATTGGTCTGAGGTGGGGAATCATTTCCCATAGAGCCAGCAGCCCACTCCTACGCAAGGAGCGTCCTCATTGCAAGGCTGGGGGTCATGCCGAGGCATCTGTGAGTAACCGTGAGCTGAGCCCCAGGCCAGCTGCTGTGGAACATTTCCCACCCTTCCCAGGTAAAACACCTGAATATGTACAAGGGCTTGAAAGCCTAGAGGAAGGGCCGTGGAGCCACACCAGCGACAGCACGCAGGCCAACTTGGTGCCTGCAGGCCAGCCAGGAAGGTCCTGGCCCTGCGCGCTCTTCTGGAAGCTTTCCATTGCCTTGCCTGAGATACCCCTCCTGTCACGGCCCCCACTGCTTTTTTCCTTCCTCACCTCTGTCCGGAGAGAAATTCCAGTGGAAGGTATGGGTGACACATCCTCTTCTTTACAGGTGGCAACCTGGCAACTCCTGCAGAAAGCCCAGCAGAGACGCACTCACACCGGGCAAAGCAAAAATCCATGGCCCCTCACTCCCTCCAACCAGCACAGCCCCGAGACTGCTGATGGGGCAGAGAATATGGAGTTAGGCACAGCTTCAGGGGCTATTGCTAGCTGCAGCGCTGTTTATATTGACCTCAACCCAGGCACACATGGGGAGGGCCGGCCGGCAGGGTCAGCCCTCAGGGAATCACAATGTTGAAAATGGACCTCGCTAAGGCAGAATAGAAGCCAAGGAATAAAAGGACACAATGCCATTTGCAGCACCGTAGGTGTGTCTAGAGGTAATCACGTGACTTGTTGTAAGTCCGAAAGTGAAAGACACATATCATATCATATCTCTTATAGATGTGACCGAAAAACGGATACCAGGGCAGATATTTCCACGGAGAAGGGCAATCACAGATTCATTCAACAAACTTATGGTTCACCAATGGAAAGGTGTGAGGATTGGTTTCATTATGATATTGGGGTTAACAGACATATACAAACACAGGTGACATATATAATCACCAAAGACCTACAGAATACCAAGAGAAGACTACTCAACATTCTGTCATAAGGTACATGGGAAAAGGATCCCAGGAAGAACAGACATATGTATATGTGTAAAAGAACCACATCTTCCACACCTACAACAAGCCAAAGATTGTAATCAAATTTGCTGTAATAAAAAATAAAAAAATTAAATTAAAAACACGAACAAGAAGTAGTGAGACAAACTTGAGGGGCTTTCTCCTTGCACATTCCATTCTAAATTCCAATCTAGAACACGACTTCCATAGAGGCTCTATTGCCCCAGTAACCAGATTTGGTAAGGGAGAACTGCTGCCACCTTGTGGCCATTTCACACAACAGCAGCTTTAATCCCAGCGCTAATGGTCAGTTGATATTCCAAATCATTGCAGGCCTGTAAATGACACCTGCCCTGAAAACAAATCCTGGGTTCATATATCGACCAAAAAATTCAAAGGACGTCCATATTTCAAAACGACAGTTTCAAAAGGCATATTTTACACACATTAGTGTTCTGCTTCTTTTTCTTTCTCTCTTTTTTTGTTAAAAGAACGGGAATGGCAAAAAGCTTCCCTCAGAATGGGCGAAAATATTTGCAAACGAATCAATGGACAAAGGTTTAATCTCCAATATATATAAAGAGCTCATGCAGCTTAATATTAAAAAAACAAACAACCCAATACAAAAATGGGCAGAAGATCTAAAGAGACGTTTCTTCAAAGAAGACACAGAGATGGCCAAGACGCACATGAAAAGCTGCTCAACATCACTAATTATTAGAGAAATGCAAATCAAAACTACAATGAGGTATCACCTCACACCTGTTAGAATCGGCATCATCAGAAAATCTACAAACAACAAATTCTGGGGAGGTTGTGGACAAAAGGATCCCTCTTCCACTAGTGGTGGAAATGTAAATTGATACAGTCACGATGGAGAACAGTATGGAGTTTCCTTAAAAAAAACTAGAAATAGAATTACCATATGATCCAGCAATCCCACTTCGGGGCATATACCCAGAGAAAACCATAAATCAAAAAGGCACATTCACCACAATGGTCATTTCAGCACTATTTACAATAGCCAGGTAATGGAAGCAACCTAAATACCCACAGACAGACGAATGGATAAAGATGTGGTACATATATAAAATGGAATATTACTCAGCCATAAGAAGGAATGAAACTGGGTCATTTGTAGAGACGTCGATGGATCTAGAGACTGTCATACAGAATGAAGTAAGTCAGAAAGAGAAAAACAAATATTGTATATTAATGCATATATGTGGAAGCTAGAGAAATGGTACAGATGAACTGGTTTGCAGGGAAGAAATAGAGACACAGAGGTAGAGAACACACCTATGGACACCAAGTGTGGGAAGCCATGGGGTGGTGGTGGTGGGATGAGTTGGGAGATTGGGATTGACCTGTATACATGTATATGCGTAACATACATAACTAATAATAACCTGCTGTATAAAAAAATAAATAAAATTAAATTTCAAAATTTTAAAAAGTAAATTTAAAAATAAAACAGAAAAAAGTTCTTCCCTTCACACAGATGTATTTATATGAATGAATTATTTCCATGCTTATATCTATAAATACATAAAAGAGGAATAAAATGTAACTTGAACCAAAAAAGAAAAAAAAAACCTGAACCCACCAGTTAGACAGAGGAAAACCCTATCAGGGCACTTGCTCCAGCGGTAAACAATTCTGAAATTGGTCAGAGGTGGGGAATCATCTCCCATAGAGCCAGCAGCCCATTCCTGCGCAAGGAGCGTCCCCATTGCAAAGCTGGGGGCCATGCCGAGGCATCTGTGAGTAACCGTGAGCTGAGCCCCAGGCCAGCTGCTGTTGAACTTTTCCCACCCTTCCCAGGTAAAACACCTGAATATGTACAAGGGCTTGAAAGCCTAGAGGAAGGGCCGTGGAGCCACACCAGCGACAGCACGCAGGCCAACTTGGTGCCTGCAGGCCAGCCAGGAAGGTCCTGGCCCTGCGCGCTCTTCTGGAAGCTTTCCATTGCCCTGCCTGAGATACCCCTCCTGTCCCGGCCCCCACTGCTTTTTTCCTTCCTCACCTCTGTCCGGAGAGTAATTCCAGCGGAAGGTATGGGTGACACATCCTCTTCTTTACAGGTGGCAACCTGGCAACTCCTGCAGAAAGCCCAGCAGAGACACACTCACACCGGGCCACGCAAAAATCCATGGCCCCTCACTCCCTCCCACCAGCACAGCCCCGAGACTGCTGACGGGGCAGAGAATATGGAGTTAGGCACAGCTTCAGGGCTATTGCTGCCTGCAGCGCTGTTTATATTGACCTCAACCCAGGCACACATGGGGAGGGCCGGCCGGCAGGGTCAGGCTACCCAGGTCAGCTAATCCTCAGCCCTCAGGGAATCACATTGTTGAAAATGGACCTCGCTAAGGCAGAATAGAAGCCAAGGAATAAAAGGACACAATGCCATTTGCAGCACCGTAGGTGTGTCTAGAGGTAATCACGTGACTTGTAGTAAGTCCGAAAGTGAAAGACACATATCATATCATATTTCTTATAGGTGTGACCGTAAAATGGATACCAGGGCAGATATTTCACGGAGAAGGGCAATCACAGATTCATTCAACAAACTTATGGTTCATCAATGGAAAGGTGTGAGGTTTGGTTTCATTATGATATTGGGGTTAACAGACATATACAAACACAGGTGACATATATAATCACCAAAGACCTACAGAATACCAAGAGAAGACTACTCAACATTCTGTCATAAGGTACATGGGAAAAGGATCCCAGGAAGAACAGACATATGTACATGTGTAAAAGAACCACATCTTCCACACCTACAACAAGCCAAACATTGTAATCAAATTTGCTGTAATAAAAAATTAAAAAATTAAATTAAAAACACGAACAAGAAGTAGTGAGACAAACTTGAGGGGCTTTCTCCTGGCACATTCCATTCTAAATTCCAATCTAGAACACGACTTCCATTGAGGCTCTGTTGCCCCAGTAACCAGATTTGGTAAGGGAGAACTGCTGCCACCTTGTGGCCGTTTCACACAACAGCAGCTTTAATCCCAGCGCTAATGGTCAGTTGATATTCCAAATCATTGCAGGCCTGTAAATGACACCTGCCCTGAAAACAAATCCTGGGTTCATATATCGACCAAAAATTTCAAAGGACGTCCATATTTCAAAACGACAGTTTCAAAAGGCATATTTTACACACATTAGTGTTCTGCTTCTTTTCCTTTCTCTCTTTTTTTGTTAAAAGAACGGGAATGGCAAAAAGCTTCCCTCAGAATGGGCGAAAATATTTGCAAACGAATCAATGGACAAAGGTTTAATCTCCAATATATATAAAGAGCTCATGCAGCTTAATATTAAAAAAAACAAACAACCCAATACAAAAATGGGCAGAAGATCTAAAGAGACGTTTCTTCAAAGAAGACACAGAGATGGCCAAGACGCACATGAAAAGCTGCTCAACATCACTAATTATTAGAGAAATGCAAATCAAAACTACAATGAGGTATCACCTCACACCTGTTAGAATCGGCATCATCAGAAAATCTACAAATAACAAATTCTGGGGAGGGTGTGGACAAAAGGATCCCTCTTCCACTAGTGGTGGAAATGTAAATTGATACAGTCACGATGGAGAACAGTATGGAGTTTCCATAAAAAACCTAGAAATAGAATTACCATATGATCCAGCAATCCCAATTCTGGGCATATACCCAGAGAAAACCATAAATCAAGAAGGCACATTCACCACAATGCTCATTTCAGCACTATTTACAATAGCCAGGTAATGGAAGCAACCTAAATACCCACAGACAGACAAATGGATAAAGACGTGGTACATATATAAAATGGAATATTACTCAGCCATAAGAAGGAATGAAACTGGGTCATTTGTAGAGACGTCGATGGATCTAGAGACTGTCATACAGAATGAAGTAAGTCAGAAAGAGAAAAACAAATATTGTATATTAATGCATATATGTGGAAGCTAGAAAAATGGTACAGATGAACTGGTTTGCAGGGAAGAAATAGAGACACAGAGGTAGAGAACACACGTATGGACACCAAGTGTGGGAAGCCATGGGGTGGTGGTGGTGGGATGAGTTGGGAGATTGGGATTGACCTGTATACATGTATATGCGTAAAATACATAACTAATAATAACCTGCTGTATAAAAAAATAAATAAAATTAAATTTCAAAATTTTAAAAAATAAAATTTAAAAATAAAACAGAAAAAAGTTCTTCCCTTCACACAGATGTATTTATATGAATGAATTATTTCCATGCTTATATCTATAAATACATAAAAGAGGAATAAAATCTAACTTGAACCAAAAAAGAAAAAGAAAATCCTGAACCCACCAGTTAGACAGAGGAAAACCCTATCAGGGCACTTGCTCCAGCGGTAAACAATTCTGAAATTGGTCAGAGGAGGGGAATCATCTCCCATAGAACCAGCAACCCACTCCTACGCAAGGAGCGTCCTCATTGCAAGGCTGGGAGCCATGCCGAGGCATCTGTGAGTAACCGTGAGCTGAGCCCCAGGCCAGCTGCTGTGGAAATTTTCCCACCCTTCCCAGGTAAAACACCTGAATATGTACAAGGGCTTGAAAGCCTAGAGGAACGGCCGTGGAGCCACACCAGCGACAGCACCAGGCACACTTGGTGCCTGCAGGCCAGCCAGGAAGGTCCTGGCCCTGGGCGCTCTTCTGGAAGCTTTCCATTGCCCTGCCTGAGATACCCCTCCTGTCCCGGCCCCCACTGCTTTTTTCCTTCCTCACCTCTGTCCGGAGAGAAATTCCAGGGGAAGGTATGGGTGACACATCCTCTTCTTTACAGGTGGAAGCCTGGAAACTCCTGCAGAAAGTCCAGCAGAGACCCACTCACACCGGGCCACCCACAAAGCCGTGGCCCCTCACTCCCTCCCACCAGCACAGCCCCGAGACTGCTGACGGGGCAGAGAATATGGAGTCAGGCACAGATTCAGGGGTTATTGCTGCCTGCAGCGCTGTTTATATTGACCTCAACCCAGGCACACCTGGGGAAGGCCGGCCGGCAGGGTCAGGCTACCCAGGTCAGCTAATCCTCAGCACTCAGGGAATCACATTGGTGAAAATGGACCTCGCTAAGGCAGAATAGAAGCCAAGGAATAAAAGGACACAATGCCATTTGCAGCACCGTAGGTGTGTCCAGAGGTAATCACGTAACATGTAGTAAGTCAGAAAGTGAAAGACACATATCATATCATATCTCTTATAGGTGTGACCGTAAAATGGATACCAGGGCAGATATTTCCACGGAGAAGGGCAATCACAGATTCATTCAACAAACTTATGGTTCACCAATGGAAAGGTGTGAGGATTGGTTTCATTATGATATTGGGGTTAACAGACATATACAAACACAGGTGACATATATAATCACCAAAGGCCTACAGAATACCAAGAGAAGACTACTCAACATTCTGTCATAAGGTACATGGGAAAAGGATCCCAGGAAGAACAGACATATGTATATGTGTAAAAGAACCACATCTTCCACACCTACAACAAGCCAAACATTGTAATCAAATTTGCTGTATTAAAAAATAAAAAATTAAATTAAAAACACGAACAAGAAGTAGTGAGACAAACTTGAGGGGCTTTCTCCTGGCACATTCCATTCTAAATTCCAATCTAGAACACGACTTCCATTGAGGCTCTGTTGCCCCAGTAACCAGATTTGGTAAGGGAGAACAGCTGCCACCTTGTGGCCGTTTCACACAACAGCAGCTTTAATCCCAGCGCTAATGGTCAGTTGATATTCAAAATCATTGCAGGCCTGTAAATGACACCTGCCCTGAAACCAAATCCTGGGGTCATATATCGACCAAAAAATTCAAAGGACGTCCATATTTCAAAACGACAGTTTCAAAAGGCATATTTTACACAATTAGTGTTCTGCTTCTTTTTCTTTCTTTCCTTTTTGGTTAAAAAAACGGGAATGGCAAAAAGCATCCCTCAGAATGGGCGAAAATACTTGCAAACGAATCAAAGGACAAAGGTTTAATTTCCAATATATATAAAGAGCTCATGCAGCTTAATATTAAAAAAAAGCAAACAACCCAATACAAAAATGGGCAGAAGATCTAAAGAGACGTTTCTTCAAAGAAGACACAGAGATGGCCAAGACGCACATGAAAAGCTGCTCAACATCACTAATTATTAGAGAAATGCAAATCAAAACTACAATGAGGTATCACCTCACACCCGTTAGAATCGGCATCATCAGAAAATCTACAAACAACGAATTCTGGGGAGGGTGTGGACAACAGGAACCCTCTTCCACTAGTGGTGGAAATGTAAATTGATACAGTCACAATGGAGAACAGTATGGAGTTTCCTTAAAAAAACTAGAAATAGAATTACCATATGATCCAGCAATCCCACTTCTGGGCATATACCCAGAGAAAACCATAAATCAAAGAGGCACATTCACCACAATGCTCATTTCAGCACTATTTACAATAGCCAGGTAATGGAAGCAACCTAAATACCCACAGACAGACGAATGGATAAAGATGTGGTACATATATAAAATGGAATGTTACTCAGCCATAAGAAGTAATGAAACAGGGTCATTTGTAGAGATGTCGATGGATCTAGAGACTGTCATACAGAATGAAGTAAGTCAGAAAGAGAAAAACAAATATTGTATATTAATGCATATATATGGAACCTAGAAAAATGGTACAGATGAACTGGTTTGCAGGGAAGAAATAGAGACACAGAGGTAGAGAACACACGTATGGACACCAAGTGTGGGAAGCCATGGGATTGTGGGGGTGGGATGAGTTGGGAGATTGGGATTGAGCTGTATACATGTATATGCATAAAATGCATAACTAATAATAACCTGCTATATAAAAAAATAAATAAAATTAAATTTCAAAATTTTAAAAAATAAAATTTAAAAATAAAACAGAAAAAAGTTTTTCCCTTCACACAGATGTATTTATATGAATGAATTATTTCCATGCTTATATCTATAAATACATAAAAGAGGAATAAAATCTAACTTGAACAGAAAAAGAAAAAAAAAAACCTGAACCCACGAGTTAGACAGGGGAAAACCCTATCAGGGCACTTGCTCCAGCGGTAAACAATTCTGAAATTGATCAGAGGTGGGGAATCATCTCCCATAGAGCCAGCAGCCCACTCCTACGCAAGGAGCGTCCTCATTGCAAAGCTGGGGGCCATGCCGAGGCATCTGTCAGTAACCGTGAGCTGAGCCCCAGGCCAGCTGCTGTTGAACTTTTCCCACCCTTCCCAGGTAAAACACCTCAATATGTACAAGGGCTTGAAAGCCTAGAGGAAGTGGCGTGGAGCCACACCAGCGACAGTACACAGGCCAACTTGGTGCCTGCAGGCCAGCCAGGAAGGTCCTGGCCCTGGGCGCTCTTCTGGAAGCTTTCCATTGCCTGCCTGAGATACCCATCCTGTCCTGACACCCACTGCTTTTTTCCTTCCTCACCTCTGTCCGGAGAGAAATTCCAGCGGAAGGTATGGGTGACACATCCTCTTCTTTACAGGTGGCAGCCTGGCAACTCCTGCAGAAAGTCCAGCAGAGACCCACTCACACTGGGCCACCCACAAAGTCGTGGCCCCTCACTTCCTCCCACCAGCACAGCCCCGAGACTTCTGACGGGGCAGAGAATATGGATTCAGGCAGAGATTCAGGGGCTATTGCTGCCTGCAGTGCTGTTTATATTGACCTCAACCCAGGCACACCTGGGGAGGGCCGGCCGGCAGGGTCAGGCTACCCAGGTCAGCTAATCCTCAGCCCTCAGGGAATCACATTGTTGAAAATGGACCTCGCTAAGGCAGAATAGAAGCCAAGGAATAAAAGGACACAATGCCATTTGCAGCACCGTAGGTGTGTCTAGAGGTAATCACGTGACTTGTTGTAAGTCCGAAAGTGAAAGACACATATCATATCATATCTCTTATAGGTGTGACCGAAAAATGGATACCAGGGCAGATATTTCCACGGAGAAGGGCAATCACAGATTCATTCAACAAACTTATGGTTCATCAATGGAAAGGTGTGAGGATTGCGTTCATTATGATATTGGGGTTAACTGACATATACAAACACAGGTGACATATATAATCACCAAAGACCTACAGAATACCAAGAGAAGACTACTCAACATTCTGTCATAAGGTACATGGGAAATGGATCCCAGGAAGAACAGACATATGTATATGTGTAAAAGAACCACATCTTCCACACCTACAACAAGCCAAACATTGTAATCAAATTTGCTGTAATAAAAAATAAAAAATTAAATTAAAAACATGAACAAGAAGTAGTGAGACAAACATGAGGGGCTTTCTCCTGGCACATTCCATTCTAAATTGCAATCTAGAACACAACTTCCATTGAGGCTCTGTTGCCCCACTAACCAGATTTGGTAAGGGAGAACTGCTGCCACCTTGTGGCTGTTTCACGCAACAGCAGCTTTAATCCCAGTGCTAATGGTCAGTTGATATTCCAAATCATTGCAGGCCTGTAAATGACACCTGCCCTGAAAACAAATCCTGGGTTCATCTATCGACCAAATATTCAAAGGACATCCATATTTCAAAACGACAGTTTCAAAAGGCATATTTTACACGCATTAGTGTTCTGCTTCTTTTTCTTTCTCTCTTTTTTTGTTAAAAGAACGGGAATGGCAAAAAGCTTCTCTCAGAATGGGCGAAAATATTTGCAAACGAATCAAAGGACAAAGGTTTAATTTCCAATATATATAAAGAGCTCATGCAGCTTAATATTAAAAAAACAAACAACCCAATACAAAAATGGGCAGAAGATCTAAAGAGACGTTTCTTCAAAGAAGACACAGAGATGGCCAAGACACACATGAAAAGCTGCTCAACATCACTAATTATTAGAGAAATGCAAATCAAAACTACAATGAGGTATCACCGCACACCTGTTAGAATCGGCATCATCAGAAAATCTGCAAACAACAAATTCTGGGGAGGGTGTGGACAAAAGGATCCCTCTTCCACTAGTGGTGGAAATGTAAATTGATACAGTCACGATGGAGAACAGTATGGAGTTTCCTTAAAAAAACATAGAAATAGAATTACCATATGATCCAGCAATCCCATTTCGGGGCATATACCCAGAGAATACCATAAATCAAAAAGGCACATTCAGCACAATGCTCATTTCAGCACTATTTACAATAGTCAGGTAATGAAAGCAACGTAAATACCCACAGACAGACGAATGGATAAAGATGTGGTACATATATAAAATGGAATATTACTCAGCCATAAGAAGGAATGAAACTGGGTCATTTGTAGAGACGTTGATGGATCTAGAGACTGTCATACAGAATGAAGTAAGTCAGAAAGAGAAAAACAAATATTGTATATTAATGCATATATGTGGAAGCTAGAAAAATGGTACAGATGAACTGGTTTGCAGGGAAGAAATAGAGACACAGAGGTAGAGAACACACGTATGGACACCAAGTGTGGGAAGCCATGGGGTGGTGGTGGTGGGATGAGTTGGGAGATTGGGATTGACCTGTATACATGTATATGCGTAAAATACATAACTAATAATAACCTGCTGTATAAAAAAATAAATAAAATTAAATTTCAAAATTTTAAAAAATAAAATTTAAAAATAAAACAGAAAAAAGTTCTTCCCTTCACACAGATGTATTTATATGAATGAATTATTTCCATGCTTATATCTATAAATATATAAAAGAGGAATAAAATCTAACTTGAACCAAAAAAGAAAAAAAAAACCTGAACCCACCAGTTAGACAGAGGAAAACCCTATCAGGGCACTTGCTCCAGCGGTAAACAATTCTGAAATTGGTCAGAGGTGGGGAATCATCTACCATAGAGCCAGCAGCCCACTCCTACGCAAGGAGCGTCCTCATTGCAAGGCTGGGGGCCATTCCGAGGCATCTGTGAGTAACCGTGATCTGAGATCCAGGCTAGATGCTGTTGAACTTTTCCCACCCTTCCCAGGTAAAACACCTGAATATGTACAAGGGCTTGAAAGCCTAGAGGAAGGGCCGTGGAGCCACACCAGCGACAGCACGCAGGCCAACTTGGTGCCTGCAGGCCAGCCAGGAAGGTCCTGGCCCTGGGCGCTCTTCTGGAAGCTTTCCATTGCCCTGCCTGAGATACCCCTGCTGTCCCAGCCCCCACTCCTTTTTTCCTTCCTCACCTCTGTCCGGAGAGAAATTCCAGCGGAAGGTATGGGTGACACATCCTCTTCTTTACAGGTGGCATCCTGGCAACTCCTGCAGAAGGTCCAGCAGAGACCCACTCACACCGGGCCACTCACAAGGCCGTGGCCCCTCACTCCCTCCCACCAGCACAGCCCCGAGACTGCTGACGGGGCAGAGAATATGGAGTCAGGCACAGCGTCAGGGGCTATTGCTGCCTGCAGCACTGTTTATATTGACCTCAACCCAGGCACACCTGGGGAGGGCCGGCCGGCAGGGTCAGGCTACCCAGGTCAGCTAATCCTCAGCCCTCAGGGAATCACATTTTTGAAAATGGACCTCGCTAAGGCAGAATAGAAGCCAAGGAATAAAAGAACACAATGCCATTTGCAGCACCGTAGGTGTGTCTAGAGGTAATCACGAGATTTGTAGTAATTCCGAAAGTGAAAGACACATATCATATCATATCTCTTATAGGTGTGACCGTAAAATGGATACCAGGGCAGATATTTCCACGGAGAAGGGCAATCACAGATTCATTCAACAAACTTATGGTTCACCAATGGAAAGGTGTGAGGATTGGTTTCATTATGATATTGGGGTTAACAGACATATACAAACACAGGTGACATATATAATCACCAAAGGCCTACAGAATACCAAGAGAAGACTACTCAACATTCTGTCATAAGGTACATGGGAAAAGGATCCCAGGAAGAACAGACATATGTATATGTGTAAAAGAACCACATCTTCCACACCTACAACAAGCCAAACATTGTAATCAAATTTGCTGTAATAAAAAATAAAAAATTAAATTAAAAACACGAACAAGAAGTAGTGAGACAAACTTGAGGGGCTTTCTCCTTGCACATTCCTTTCTAAATTCCAATCTAGAACACGACTTCCATTGAGGCTCTGTTGCCCCAGTAACCAGATTTGGTAAGGGAGAACTGCTGCCACCTGTTGGCCGTTTCACACAACAGCAGCTTTAATCCCAGCGCTAATGGTCAGTTGATATTCCAAATCATTGCAGGCCTGTAAATGACACCTGCCCTGAAAACAAATCCTGGGTTCATATATCGACCAAAAAATCAAAGGACGTCCATATTTCAAAACTACAATTTCAAAAGGAATATTTTACACACATTAGTGTTCTGCTTCTTTTTCTTTCTCTGTTTTTTTTTGTTAAAAGAACGGGAATGGCAAAAAGCTTCCCTCAGAATGGGCGAAAATATTTGCAAACGAATCAATGGACAAAGGTTTAATCTCCAATATATATAAAGAGCTCATGCAGCTTAATATTAAAAAAACAAACAACCCAATACAAAATTGAGCAGAAGATCTAAAGAGACGGTTCTTCAAAGAAGACACAGAGATGGCCAAGACGCACATGAAAAGCTGCTCAACATCACTAATTATTAGAGAAATGCAAATCAAAACTACAATGAGGTATCACCTCACAACTGTTAGAATCGGCATCATCAGAAAATCTGCAAACAACAAATTCTGGGGAGGGTGTGGACAAAAGGATCCCTCTTCCACTAGTGGTGGAAATGTAAATTGATACAGTCACGATGGAGAACAGTATGGAGTTTCCTTAAAAAACCTAGAAATAGAATAACCATATGATCCAGCAGTCCCACTTCTGGGCATATACCCAGAGAAAACCATAAATCAAAAAGGCACATTCACCACAATGCTCTTTTCAGCACTATTTACAATAGTCAGGTAATGGAAGCAACCTAAATACCCACAGACAGACGAATGGATAAAGACGTGGTACATATATAAAATGGAATATTACTCAGCCATAAGAAGGAATGAAACTGGGTCATTTGTAGAGACGTCGATGGATCTAGAGACTGTCATACAGAATGAAGTAAGTCAGAAAGAGAAAAACAAATATTGTATATTAATGCATATATGTGGAAGCTAGAAAAATGGTACAGATGAACTGGTTTGCAGGGAAGAAATAGAGACACAGAGGTAGAGAACACACGTATGGACACCAAGTGTGGGAAGCCATGGGGTGGTGGTGGTGGGATGAGTTGGGAGATTGGGATTGACCTGTATACATGTTTATGCGTAAAATACATAACTAATAATAACCTGCTGTATAAAAAAATAAATAAAATTAAATTTCAAAATACTAAAAAATAAAATTTAAAAATAAAACAGAAAAAAGTTCTTCCCTTCACACAGATGTATTTATATGAATGAATTATTTCCATGCTTATATCTATAAATATATAAAAGAGGAATAAAATCTAACTTGAACCAAAAAAGAAAAAAAAAACCTGAACCCACCAGTTAGACAGAGGAAAACCCTATCAGGGCACTTGCTCCAGCGGTAAACAATTCTGAAATTGGTCAGAGGTGGGGAATCATCTACCATAGAGCCAGCAGCCCACTCCTACGCAAGGAGCGTCCTCATTGCAAGGCTGGGGGCCATTCCGAGGCATCTGTGAGTAACCGTGATCTGAGATCCAGGCCAGCTGCTGTTGAACTTTTCCGACCCTTCCCAGGTAAAACACCTGAATATGTACAAGGGCTTGAAAGCCTAGAGGAAGGGCTGTGGAGCCACACCAGCGACAGCACGCAGGCCAACTTGGTGCCTGCAGGCCAGCCAGGAAGGTCCTGGCCCTGGGCGCTCTTCTGGAAGCTTTCCATTGCCCTGCCTGAGATACCCCTGCTGTCCCAGCCCCCACTCCTTTTTTCCTTCCTCACCTCTGTCCGGAGAGAAATTCCAGCGGAAGGTATGGGTGACACATCCTCTTCTTTACAGGTGGCAGCCTGGCAACTCCTGCAGAAGGTCCAGCAGAGACCCACTCACACCGGGCCACCCACAAAGCCGTGGCCCCTCACTCCCTCCCACCAGCACAGCCCCGAGACTGCTGACGGGGCAGAGAATATGGAGTCAGGCACAGCTTCAGGGGCTATTGCTGCCTGCAGCACTGTTTATATTGACCTCAACCCAGGCACACCTGGGGAGGGCCGGCCGGCAGGGTCAGGCTACCCAGGTCAGCTAATCCTCAGCCCTCAGGGAATCACATTTTTGAAAATGGACCTCGCTAAGGCAGAATAGAAGCCAAGGAATAAAAGAACACAATGCCATTTGCAGCACCGTAGGTGTGTCTAGAGGTAATCACGAGATTTGTAGTAATTCCGAAAGTGAAAGACACATATCATATCATATCTCTTATAGGTGTGACCGTAAAATGGATACCAGGGCAGATATTTCCACGGAGAAGGGCAATCACAGATTCATTCAACAAACTTATGGTTCACCAATGGAAAGGTGTGAGGATTGGTTTCATTATGATATTGGGGTTAACAGACATATACAAACACAGGTGACATATATAATCACCAAAGGCCTACAGAATACCAAGAGAAGACTACTCAACATTCTGTCATAAGGTACATGGGAAAAGGATCCCAGGAAGAACAGACATATGTATATGTGTAAAAGAACCACATCTTCCACACCTACAACAAGCCAAACATTGTAATCAAATTTGCTGTAATAAAAAATAAAAAATTAAATTAAAAACACGAACAAGAAGTAGTGAGACAAACTTGAGGGGCTTTCTCCTGGCACATTCCTTTCTAAATTCCAATCTAGAACACGACTTCCATTGAGGCTCTGTTGCCCCAGTAACCAGATTTGGTAAGGGAGAACTGCTGCCACCTGTTGGCCGTTTCACACAACAGCAGCTTTAATCCCAGCGCTAATGGTCAGTTGATATTCCAAATCATTGCAGGCCTGTAAATGACACCTGCCCTGAAAACAAATCCTGGGTTCATATATCGACCAAAAAATTCAAAGGACGTCCATATTTCAAAACTACAATTTCAAAAGGAATATTTTACACACATTAGTGTTCTGCTTCTTTTTCTTTCTCTGTTTTTTTTTGTTAAAAGAACGGGAATGGCAAAAAGCTTCCCTCAGAATGGGCGAAAATATTTGCAAACGAATCAATGGACAAAGGTTTAATCTCCAATATATATAAAGAGCTCATGCAGCTTAATATTAAAAAAACAAACAACCCAATACAAAATTGAGCAGAAGATCTAAAGAGACGTTTCTTCAAAGAAGACACAGAGATGGCCAAGACGCACATGAAAAGCTGCTCAACATCACTAATTATTAGAGAAATGCAAATCAAAACTACAATGAGGTATCACCTCACAACTGTTAGAATCGGCATCATCAGAAAATCTGCAAACAACAAATTCTGGGGAGGGTGTGGACAAAAGGATCCCTCTTCCACTAGTGGTGGAAATGTAAATTGATACAGTCACGATGGAGAACAGTATGGAGTTTCCTTAAAAAACCTAGAAATAGAATAACCATATGATCCAGCAGTCCCACTTCTGGGCATATACCCAGAGAAAACCATAAATCAAAAAGGCACATTCACCACAATGCTCATTTCAGCACTATTTACAATAGTCAGGTAATGGAAGCAACCTAAATACCCACAGACAGACGAATGGATAAAGACGTGGTACATATATAAAATGGAATATTACTCAGCCATAAGAAGGAATGAAACTGGGTCATTTGTAGAGACGTCGATGGATCTAGAGACTGTCATACAGAATGAAGTAAGTCAGAAAGAGAAAAACAAATATTGTATATTAATGCATATATGTGGAAGCTAGAAAAATGGTACAGATGAACTGGTTTGCAGGGAAGAAATAGAGACACAGAGGTAGAGAACACACGTATGGACACCAAGTGTGGGAAGCCATGGGGTGGTGGTGGTGGGATGAGTTGGGAGATTGGGATTGACCTGTATACATGTTTATGCGTAAAATACATAACTAATAATAACCTGCTGTATAAAAAAATAAATAAAATTAAATTTCAAAATACTAAAAAATAAAATTTAAAAATAAAACAGAAAAAAGTTCTTCCCTTCACACGGATGTATTTATATGAATGAATTATTTCCATACTTATATCTATAAATACATAAAAGAGGAATAAAATCTAACTTGAACGAAAAAAGAAAAAAAAAACCTGAAACCACCAGTTAGACAGAGGAAAACCCTATCAGGGCACTTGCTCCAGCGGTAAACAATTCTGAAATTGGTCAGAGGTGGGGAATCATTTCCCATAGAGCCAGCAGCCCACTCCTACGCAAGGAGCGTCCTCATTGCAAGGCTGGGGGTCATGCCGAGGCATCTGTGAGTAACCGTGAGCTGAGCCCCAGGGCAGCTGCTGTGGAACATTTCCCACCTTTCCCAGGTAAAACACCTGAATATGTACAAGGGCTTGAAAGCCTAGAGGAAGGGCCGTGGAGCCACACCAGCGACAGCACGCAGGCCAACTTGGTGCCTGCAGGCCAGCCAGGAAGGTCCTGGCCCTGGGCGCTCTTCTGGAAGCTTTCCATTGCCCTGCCTGAGATACCCCTCCTGTCAAGGCCCCCACTGCTTTTTTCCTTCCTCACCTCTGTCCGGAGAGAAATTCCAGTGGAAGGTATGGGTGACACATCCTCTTCTTTACAGGTGGCAACCTGGCAACTCCTGCAGAAAGCCCAGCAGAGACCCACTCACACCGGGCCAAGCAAAAATCCATGGCCCCTCACTCCCTCCAACCAGCACAGCCCCGAGACTGCTGATGGGGCAGAGAATATGGAGTTAGGCACAGCTTCAGGGGCGATTGCTAGCTGCAGCGCTGTTTATATTGACCTCAACCCAGGCACACCTGGGGAGGGCCGGCCGGCAGGGTCAGCCCTCAGGGAATCACATTGTTGAAAATGGACCTCGCTAAGGCAGAATAGAAGCCAAGGAATAAAAGGACACAATGCCATTTGCAGCACCGTAGGTGTGTCTAGAGGTAATCACGTGACTTGTTGTAAGTCCGAAAGTGAAAGACACATATCATATCATATCTCTTATAGGTGTGACCGAAAAATGGATACCAGGGCAGATATTTCCACGGAGAAGGGCAATCACAGATTCATTCAACAAACTTATGGTTCACCAATGGAAAGGTGTGAGGATTGGTTTCATTATGATATTGGGGTTAACAGACATATACAAACACAGGTGACATATATAATCACCAAAGACCTACAGAATACCAAGAGAGGACTACTCAACATTCTGTCATAAGGTACATGGGAAAAGGATCCCAGGAAGAACAGACATATGTATATGTGTAAAAGAACCACATCTTCCACACCTACAACAAGCCAAAGATTGTAATCAAATTTGCTGTAATAAAAAATAAAAAAATTAAATTAAAAACACGAACAAGAAGTAGTGAGACAAACTTGAGGGGCTTTCTCCTTGCACATTCCATTCTAAATTCCAATCTAGAACACGACTTCCATTGAGGCTCTATTGCCCCAGTAACCAGATTTGGTAAGGGAGAACTGCTGCCACCTTGTGGCCATTTCACACAACAGCAGCTTTAATCCCAGCGCTAATGGTCAGTTGATATTCCAAATCATTGCAGGCCTGTAAATGACACCTGCCCTGAAAACAAATCCTGGGTTCATATATCGACCAAAAAATTCAAAGGACGTCCATATTTCAAAACGACAGTTTCAAAAGGCATATTTTACACACATTAGTGTTCTGCTTCTTTTCCTTTCTCTCTTTTTTTGTTAAAAGAACGGGAATGGCAAAAAGCTTCCCTCAGAATGGGCGAAAATATTTGCAAACGAATCAATGGACAAAGGTTTAATCTCCAATATATATAAAGAGCACATGCAGCTTAATATTAAAAAAACAAACAACCCAATACAAAAATGGGCAGAAGATCTAAAGAGACGTTTCTTCAAAGAAGACACAGAGATGGCCAAGACGCACATGAAAAGCTGCTCAACATCACTAATTATTAGAGAAATGCAAATCAAAACTACAATGAGGTATCACCTCACACCTGTTAGAATCGGCATCATCAGAAAATCTACAAACAACAAATTCTGGGGAGCGTGTGGACAAAAGGATCCCTCTTCCACTAGTGGTGGAAATGTAAATTGATACAGTCACGATGGAGAACAGTATGGAGTTTCCTTAAAAAAAACTAGAAATAGAATTACCATATGATCCAGCAATCCCACTTCGGGGCATATACCCAGAGAAAACCATAAATCAAAAAGGCACATTCACCACAATGGTCATTTCAGCACTATTTACAATAGCCAGGTAATGGAAGCAACCTAAATACCCACAGACAGACGAATGGATAAAGATGTGGTACATATATAAAATGGAATATTACTCAGCCATAAGAAGGAATGAAACTGGGTCATTTGTAGAGACGTCGATGGATCTAGAGACTGTCATACAGAATGAAGTAAGTCAGAAAGAGAAAAACAAATATTGTATATTAATGCATATATGTGGAAGCTAGAAAAATGGTACAGATGAACTGGTTTGCAGGGAAGAAATAGAGACACAGAGGTAGAGAACACACGTATGGACACCAAGAGTGCGAAGCCATGGGGTGGTGGTGGTGGGATGAGTTCGGAGATTGGGATTGACCTGTATACATGTATGTGCGTAAAATACATAACTAATAATAACCTGCTGTATAAAAAAATAAATAAAATTAAATTTCAAAATTTTAAAAAATAAAATTTAAAAATAAAACAGAAAAAAGTTCTTCCCTTCACACAGATGTATTTATATGAATGAATTATTTCCATGCTTATATCTATAAATACATAAAAGAGGAATAAAATCTAACTTGAACCAAAAAAGAAAAAGAAAATCCTGAACCCACCAGTTAGACAGAGGAAAACCCTATCAGGGCACTTGCTCCAGCGGTAAACAATTCTGAAATTGGTCAGAGGAGGGGAATCATCTCCCATAGAGCCAGCAACCCACTCCTACGCAAGGAGCGTCCTCATTGCAAGGCTGGGGGCCATTCCGAGGCATCTGTGAGTAACCGTGAGCTGAGCCCCAGGCCAGCTGCTGTGGAACTTTTCCCACCCTTCCCAGGTAAAACACCTGAATATGTACAAGGGCTTGAAAGCCTAGAGGAACGGCCGTGGAGCCACACCAGCGACAGCACCAGGCCAACTTGGTGCCTGCAGGCCAGCCAGGAAGGTCCTGGCCCTGGGCGCTCTTCTGGAAGCTTTCCATTGCCCTGCCTGAGATACCCCTCCTGTCCCGGCCCCCACTGCTTTTTTCCTTCCTCACCTCTGTCCGGAGAGAAATTCCAGCGGAAGGTATGGGTGACACATCCTCTTCTTTACAGGTGGCAGCCTGGCAACTCCTGCAGAAAGTCCAGCAGAGACCCACTCACACCGGGCCACCCACAAGGCCGTGGCCCCTCACTCCCTCCCACCAGCACAGCCCCGAGACTGCTGACGGGGCAGAGAATATGGAGTCAGGCACAGCTTCAGAGCTATTGCTGCCTGCAGCACTGTTTATATTGACCTCAACACAGGCACACCTGGGTAGGGCCGGCCGGCAGGGTCAGGCTACCCAGGTCAGCTAATCCTCAGCCCTCAGGGAATCACATTTTTGAAAATGGACCTCGCTAAGGCAGAATAGAAGCCAAGGAATAAAAGAACACAATGCCATTTGCAGCACCGTAGGTGTGTCTAGAGGTAATCACGAGATTTGTAGTAATTCCGAAAGTGAAAAACACATATCATATCATATCTCTTATAGGTGTGACCGTAAAATGGATACCAGGGCAGATATTTCCACGGAGAAGGGCAATCACAGATTCATTCAACAAACTTATGGTTCACCAATGGAAAGGTGTGAGGATTGGTTTCATTATGATATTGGGGTTAACAGACATATACAAACACAGGTGACATATATAATCACCAAAGGCCTACAGAATACCAAGAGAAGACTACTCAACATTCTGTCATAAGGTACATGGGAAAAGGATCCCAGGAAGAACAGACATATGTATATGTGTAAAAGAACCACATCTTCCACACCTACAACAAGCCAAACATTGTAATCAAATTTGCTGTAATAAAAAATAAAAAATTAAATTAAAAACACGAACAAGAAGTAGTGAGACAAACTTGAGGGGCTTTCTCCTGGCACATTCCTTTCTAAATTCCAATCTAGAACACGACTTCCATTGAGGCTCTGTTGCCCCAGTAACCAGATTTGGTAAGGGAGAACTGCTGCCACCTGTTGGCCGTTTCACACAACAGCAGCTTTAATCCCAGCGCTAATGGTCAGTTGATATTCCAAATCATTGCAGGCCTGTAAATGACACCTGCCCTGAAAACAAATCCTGGGTTCATATATCGACCAAAAAATTCAAAGGACGTCCATATTTCAAAGCTACAATTTCAAAAGGAATATTTTACACACATTAGTGTTCTGCTTCTTTTTCTTTCTCTGTTTTTTTTTGTTAAAAGAACGGGAATGGCAAAAAGCTTCCCTCAGAATGGGCGAAAATATTTGCAAACGAATCAATGGACAAAGGTTTAATCTCCAATATATATAAAGAGCTCATGCAGCTTAATATTAAAAAAACAAACAACCCAATACAAAATTGAGCAGAAGATCTAAAGAGACGTTTCTTCAAAGAAGACACAGAGATGGCCAAGACGCACATGAAAAGCTGCTCAACATCACTAATTATTAGAGAAATGCAAATCAAAACTACAATGAGGTATCACCTCACAACTGTTAGAATCGGCATCATCAGAAAATCTGCAAACAACAAATTCTGGGGAGGGTGTGGACAAAAGGATCCCTCTTCCACTAGTGGTGGAAATGTAAATTGATACAGTCACGATGGAGAACAGTATGGAGTTTCCTTAAAAAACCTAGAAATAGAATAACCATATGATCCAGCAGTCCCACTTCTGGGCATATACCCAGAGAAAACCATAAATCAAAAAGGCACATTCACCACAATGCTCTTTTCAGCACTATTTACAATAGTCAGGTAATGGAAGCAACCTAAATACCCACAGACAGACGAATGGATAAAGACGTGGTACATATATAAAATGGAATATTACTCAGCCATAAGAAGGAATGAAACTGGGTCATTTGTAGAGACGTCGATGGATCTAGAGACTGTCATACAGAATGAAGTAAGTCAGAAAGAGAAAAACAAATATTGTATATTAATGCATATATGTGGAAGCTAGAAAAATGGTACAGATGAACTGGTTTGCAGGGAAGAAATAGAGACACAGAGGTAGAGAACACACGTATGGACACCAAGTGTGGGAAGCCATGGGGTGGTGGTGGTGGGATGAGTTGGGAGATTGGGATTGACCTGTATACATGTTTATGCGTAAAATACATAACTAATAATAACCTGCTGTATAAAAAAATAAATAAAATTAAATTTCAAAATACTAAAAAATAAAATTTAAAAATAAAACAGAAAAAAGTTCTTCCCTTCACACAGATGTATTTATATGAATGAATTATTTCCATGCTTATATCTATAAATATATAAAAGAGGAATAAAATCTAACTTGAACCAAAAAAGAAAAAAAAAACCTGAACCCACCAGTTAGACAGAGGAAAACCCTATCAGGGCACTTGCTCCAGCGGTAAACAATTCTGAAATTGGTCAGAGGTGGGGAATCATCTACCATAGAGCCAGCAGCCCACTCCTACGCAAGGAGCGTCCTCATTGCAAGGCTGGGGGCCATTCCGAGGCATCTGTGAGTAACCGTGATCTGAGATCCAGGCCAGCTGCTGTTGAACTTTTCCGACCCTTCCCAGGTAAAACACCTGAATATGTACAAGGGCTTGAAAGCCTAGAGGAAGGGACGTGGAGCCACACCAGCGACAGCACGCAGGCCAACTTGGTGCCTGCAGGCTAGCCAGGAAGGTCCTGGCCCTGGGCGCTCTTCTGGAAGCTTTCCATTGCCCTGCCTGAGATACCCCTCCTGTCACGGCCCCCACTGCTTTTTTCCTTCCTCACCTCTGTCCGGAGAGAAATTCCAGTGGAAGGTATGGGTGACACATCCTCTTCTTTACAGGTGGCAACCTGGCAACTCCTGCAGAAAGCCCAGCAGAGACGCACTCACACCGGGCCAAGCAAAAATCCATGGCCCCTCACTCCCTCCAACCAGCACAGCCCCGAGACTGCTGATGGGGCAGAGAATATGGAGTTAGGCACAGCTTCAGGGGCTATTGCTAGCTGCAGCGCTGTTTATATTGACCTCAACCCAGGCACACCTGGGGAGGGCCGGCCGGCAGGGTCAGCCCTCAGGGAATCACAATGTTGAAAATGGACCTCGCTAAGGCAGAATAGAAGCCAAGGAATAAAAGGACACAATGCCATTTGCAGCACCGTAGGTGTGTCTAGAGGTAATCACGTGACTTGTTGTAAGTCCGAAAGTGAAAGACACATATCATATCATATCTCTTATAGGTGTGACCGAAAAATGGATACCAGGGCAGATATTTCCACGGAGAAGGGCAATCACAGATTCATTCAACAAACTTATGGTTCACCAATGGAAAGGTGTGAGGATTGGTTTCATTATGATATTGGGGTTAACAGACATATACAAACACAGGTGACATATATAATCACCAAAGACCTACAGAATACCAAGAGAAGACTACTCAACATTCTGTCATAAGGTACATGGGAAAAGGATCCCAGGAAGAACAGACATATGTATATGTGTAAAAGAACCACATCTTCCACACCTACAACAAGCCAAAGATTGTAATCAAATTTGCTGTAATAAAAAATAAAAAAATTAAATTAAAAACACGAACAAGAAGTAGTGAGACAAACTTGAGGGGCTTTCTCCTTGCACATTCCATTCTAAATTCCAATCTAGAACACGACTTCCATAGAGGCTCTATTGCCCCAGTAACCAGATTTGGTAAGGGAGAACTGCTGCCACCTTGTGGCCATTTCACACAACAGCAGCTTTAATCCCAGCGCTAATGGTCAGTTGATATTCCAAATCATTGCAGGCCTGTAAATGACACCTGCCCTGAAAACAAATCCTGGGTTCATATATCGACCAAAAAATTCAAAGGACGTCCATATTTCAAAACGACAGTTTCAAAAGGCATATTTTACACACATTAGTGTTCTGCTTCTTTTCCTTTCTCTCTTTTTTTGTTAAAAGAACGGGAATGGCAAAAAGCTTCCCTCAGAATGGGCGAAAATATTTGCAAACGAATCAATGGACAAAGGTTTAATCTCCAATATATATAAAGAGCTCATGCAGCTTAATATTAAAAAAACAAACAACCCAATACAAAAATGGGCAGAAGATCTAAAGAGACGTTTCTTCAAAGAAGACACAGAGATGGCCAAGACGCACATGAAAAGCTGCTCAACATCACTAATTATTAGAGAAATGCAAATCAAAACTACAATGAGGTATCACCTCACACCTGTTAGAATCGGCATCATCAGAAAATCTACAAACAACAAATTCTGGGGAGGGTGTGGACAAAAGGATCCCTCTTCCACTAGTGGTGGAAATGTAAATTGATACAGTCACGATGGAGAACAGTATGGAGTTTCCTTAAAAAAAACTAGAAATAGAATTACCATATGATCCAGCAATCCCACTTCGGGGCATATACCCAGAGAAAACCATAAATCAAAAAGGCACATTCACCACAATGGTCATTTCAGCACTATTTACAATAGCCAGGTAATGGAAGCAACCTAAATACCCACAGACAGACTAATGGATAAAGATGTGGTACATATATAAAATGGAATATTACTCAGCCATAAGAAGGAATGAAACTGGGTCATTTGTAGAGACGTCGATGGATCTAGAGACTGTCATACAGAATGAAGTAAGTCAGAAAGAGAAAAACAAATATTGTATATTAATGCATATATGTGGAAGCTAGAGAAATGGTACAGATGAACTGGTTTGCAGGGAAGAAATAGAGACACAGAGGTAGAGAACACACCTATGGACACCAAGTGTGGGAAGCCATGGGGTGGTGGTGGTGGGATGAGTTGGGAGATTGGGATTGACCTGTATACATGTATATGCGTAACATACATAACTAATAATAACCTGCTGTATAAAAAAATAAATAAAATTAAATTTCAAAATTTTAAAAAGTAAATTTAAAAATAAAACAGAAAAAAGTTCTTCCCTTCACACAGATGTATTTATATGAATGAATTATTTCCATGCTTATATCTATAAATACATAAAAGAGGAATAAAATGTAACTTGAACCAAAAAAGAAAAAAAAAACCTGAACCCACCAGTTAGACAGAGGAAAACCCTAACAGGGCACTTGCTCCAGCGGTAAACAATTCTGAAATTGGTCAGAGGTGGGGAATCATCTCCCATAGAGCCAGCAGCCCATTCCTACGCAAGGAGCGTCCCCATTGCAAAGCTGGGGGCCATGCCGAGGCATCTGTGAGTAACCGTGAGCTGAGCCCCAGGCCAGCTGCTGTTGAACTTTTCCCACCCTTCCCAGGTAAAACACCTGAATATGTACAAGGGCTTGAAAGCCTAGAGGAAGGGCCGTGGAGCCACACCAGCGACAGCACGCAGGCCAACTTGGTGCCTGCAGGCCAGCCAGGAAGGTCCTGCCCCTGCGCGCTCTTCTGGAAGCTTTCCATTGCCCTGCCTGAGATACCCCTCCTGTCCCGGCCCCCACTGCTTTTTTCCTTCCTCACCTCTGTCCGGAGAGTAATTCCAGCGGAAGGTATGGGTGACACATCCTCTTCTTTACAGGTGGCAACCTGGCAACTCCTGCAGAAAGCCCAGCAGAGACCCACTCACACCGGGCCATGCAAAAATCCATGGCCCCTCACTCCCTCCCACCAACACAGCCCCGAGACTGCTGACGGGGCAGAGAATATGGAGTTAGGCACAGCTTCAGGGGCTATTGCTGCCTGCAGCGCTGTTTATATTGACCTCAACCCAGGCACACATGGGGAGGGCCGGCCGGCAGGGTCAGGCTACCCAGGTCAGCTAATCCTCAGCCCTCAGGGAATCACATTGTTGAAAATGGACCTCGCTAAGGCAGAATAGAAGCCAAGGAATAAAAGGACACAATGCCATTTGCAGCACCGTAGGTGTGTCTAGAGGTAATCACGTGACTTGTAGTAAGTCCGAAAGTGAAAGACACATATCATATCATATTTCTTATAGGTGTGACCGTAAAATGGATACCAGGGCAGATATTTCACGGAGAAGGGCAATCACAGATTCATTCAACAAACTTATGGTTCACCAATGGAAAGGTGTGAGGATTGGTTTAATTATGATATTGGGGTTAACAGACATATACAAACACAGGTGACATATATAATCACCAAAGACCTACAGAATACCAAGAGAAGACTACTCAACATTCTGTCGTAAGGTACATGGGAAAAGGATCCCAGGAAGAACAGACATATGTATATGTGTAAAAGAACCACATCTTCCACACCTACAACAAGCCAAACATTGTAATCAAATTTGCTGTAATAAAAAATTAAAAAATTAAATTAAAAACACGAACAAGAAGTAGTGAGACAAACTTGAGGGGCTTTCTCCTGGCACATTCCATTCTAAATTCCAATCTAGAACACGACTTCCATTGAGGCTCTGTTGCCCCAGTAACCAGATTTGGTAAGGGAGAAATGCTGCCACCTTGTGGCCGTTTCACATAACAGCAGCTTTAATCCCAGCGCTAATGGTCAGTTGATATTCCAAATCATTGCAGGCCTGTAAATGACACCTGCCCTGAAAACAAATCCTGGGTTCATATATCGACCAAAAATTTCAAAGGACGTCCATATTTCAAAACGACAGTTTCAAAAGGCATATTTTACACACATTAGTGTTCTGCTTCTTTTCCTTTCTCTCTTTTTTTGTTAAAAGAACGGGAATGGCAAAAAGCTTCCCTCAGAATGGGCGAAAATATTTGCAAACGAATCAATGGACAAAGGTTTAATCTCCAATATATATAAAGAGCTCATGCAGCTTAATATTAAAAAAAACAAACAACCCAATACAAAAATGGGCAGAAGATCTAAAGAGACGTTTCTTCAAAGAAGACACAGAGATGGCCAAGACGCACATGAAAAGCTGCTCAACATCACTAATTATTAGAGAAATGCAAATCAAAACTACAATGAGGTATCACCTCACACCTGTTAGAATCGGCATCATCAGAAAATCTACAAATAACAAATTCTGGGGAGGGTGTGGACAAAAGGATCCCTCTTCCACTAGTGGTGGAAATGTAAATTGATACAGTCACGATGGAGAACAGTATGGAGTTTCCATAAAAAACCTAGAAATAGAATTACCATATGATCCAGCAATCCCAATTCTGGGCATATACCCAGAGAAAACCATAAATCAAGAAGGCACATTCACCACAATGCTCATTTCAGCACTATTTACAATAGCCAGGTAATGGAAGCAACCTAAATACCCACAGACAGACTAATGGATAAAGACGTGGTACATATATAAAATGGAATATTACTCAGCCATAAGAAGGAATGAAACTGGGTCATTTGTAGAGACGTCGATGGATCTAGAGACTGTCATACAGAATGAAGTAAGTCAGAAAGAGAAAAACAAATATTGTATATTAATGCATATATGTGGAAGCTAGAAAAATGGTACAGATGAACTGGTTTGCAGGGAAGAAATAGAGACACAGAGGTAGAGAACACACGTATGGACACCAAGTGTGGGAAGCCATGGGGTGGTGGTGGTGGGATGAGTTGGGAGATTGGGATTGACCTGTATACATGTATATGCGTAAAATACATAACTAATAATAACCTGCTGTATAAAAAAATAAATAAAATTAAATTTCAAAATTTTAAAAAATAAAATTTAAAAATAAAACAGAAAAAAGTTCTTCCCTTCACACAGATGTATTTATATGAATGAATTATTTCCATGCTTATATCTATAAATACATAAAAGAGGAATAAAATCTAACTTGAACCAAAAAAGAAAAAGAAAATCCTGAACCCACCAGTTAGACAGAGGAAAACCCTATCAGGGCACTTGCTCCAGCGGTAAACAATTCTGAAATTGGTCAGAGGAGGGGAATCATCTCCCATAGAACCAGCAACCCACTCCTACGCAAGGAGCGTCCTCATTGCAAGGCTGGGAGCCATGCCGAGGCATCTGTGAGTAACCGTGAGCTGAGCCCCAGGCCAGCTGCTGTGGAACTTTTCCCACCCTTCCCAGGTAAAACACCTGAATATGTACAAGGGCTTGAAAGCCTAGAGGAACGGCCGTGGAGCCACACCAGCGACAGCACCAGGCACACTTGGTGCCTGCAGGCCAGCCAGGAAGGTCCTGGCCCTGGGCGCTCTTCTGGAAGTTTTCCATTGCCCTGCCTGAGATACCCCTCCTGTCCCGGCCCCCACTGCTTTTTTCCTTCCTCACCTCTGTCCGGAGAGAAATTCCAGTGGAAGGTATGGGTGACACATCCTCTTCTTTACAGGTGGAAGCCTGGAAACTCCTGCAGAAAGTCCAGCAGAGACCCACTCACACCGGGCCACCCACAAAGCCGTGGCCCCTCACACCCTCCCACCAGCACAGCCCCGAGACTGCTGACGGGGCAGAGAATATGGAGTCAGGCACAGCTTCAGGGGCTATTGCTGCCTGCAGCGCTGTTTATATTGACCTCAACCCAGGCACACCTGGGGAGGGCCGGCCGGCAGGGTCAGGCTACCCAGGTCAGCTAATCCTCAGCACTCAGGGAATCACATTGTTGAAAATGGACCTCGCTAAGGCAGAATAGAAGCCAAGGAATAAAAGGACACAATGCCATTTGCAGCACCGTAGGTGTGTCTAGAGGTAATCACGTGACTTGTAGTAAGTCCGAAAGTGAAAGACACATATCATATCATATTTCTTATAGGTGTGACCGTAAAATGGATACCAGGGCAGATATTTCACGGAGAAGGGCAATCACAGATTCATTCAACAAACTTATGGTTCATCAATGGAAAGGTGTGAGGATTGGTTTTATTATGATATTGGGGTTAACAGACATATACAAACACAGGTGACATATATAATCACCAAAGACCTACAGAATACCAAGAGAAGACTACTCAACATTCTGTCATAAGGTACATGGGAAAAGGATCCCAGGAAGAACAGACATATGTATATGTGTAAAAGAACCACATCTTCCACACCTACAACAAGCCAAACATTGTAATCAAATTTGCTGTAATAAAAAATTAAAAAATTAAATTAAAAACACGAACAAGAAGTAGTGAGACAAACTTGAGGGGCTTTCTCCTGGCACATTCCATTCTAAATTCCAATCTAGAACAGGACTTCCATTGAGGCTCTGTTGCCCCAGTAACCAGATTTGGTAAGGGAGAACTGCTGCCACCTTGTGACCGTTTCACACAACAGCAGCTTTAATCCCAGCGCTAATGGTCAGTTGATATTCCAAATCATTGCAGGCCTGTAAATGACACCTGCCCTGAAAACAAATCCTGGGTTCATATATCGACCAAAAATTTCAAAGGACGTCCATATTTCAAAACGACAGTATCAAAAGGCATATTTTACACACATTAGTGTTCTGCTTCTTTTCCTTTCTCTCTTTTTTTGTTAAAAGAACGGGAATGGCAAAAAGCTTCCCTCAGAATGGGCGAAAATATTTGCAAACGAATCAATGGACAAAGGTTTAATCTCCAATATATATAAAGAGCTCATGCAGCTTAATATTAAAAAAAAACAAACAACCCAATACAAAAATGGGCAGAAGATCTAAAGAGACGTTTCTTCAAAGAAGACACCGAGATGGCCAAGACACACATGAAAAGCTGCTCAACATCACTAATTATTAGAGAAATGCAAATCAAAACTACAATGAGGTATCACCTCACACCTGTTAGAATCGGCATCATCAGAAAATCTACAAACAACAAATTCTGGGGAGGGTGTGGACAAAAGGATCCCTCTTCCACTAGTGGTGGAAATGTAAATTGATACAGTCACGATGGAGAACAGTATGGAGTTTCCTTAAAAAACCTAGAAATAGAATTACCATATGATCCAGCAATCCCAATTCTGGGCATATACCCAGAGAAAACCATAAATCAAGAAGGCACATTCACCACAATGCTCATTTCAGCACTATTTACAATAGCCAGGTAATGGAAGCAACCTAAATACCCACAGACAGACGAATGGATAAAGACGTGGTACATATATAAAATGGAATATTACTCAGCCATAAGAAGGAATGAAACTGGGTCATTTGTAGAGACGTCGATGGATCTAGAGACTGTCATACAGAATGAAGTAAGTCAGAAAGAGAAAAACAAATATTGTATATTAATGCATATATGTGGAAGCTAGAAAAATGGTACAGATGAACTGGTTTGCAGGGAAGAAATAGAGACACAGAGGTAGAGAACACACGTATGGACACCAAGTGTGGGAAGCCATGGGGTGGTGGTGGTGGGATGAGTTAGGAGATTGGGATTGACCTGTATACATGTATATGCGTAAAATACATAACTAATAATAACCTGCTGTATAAAAAAATAAATAAAATTAAATTTCAAAATTTTAAAAAATAAAATTTAAAAATAAAACAGAAAAAAGTTCTTCCCTTCACACAGATGTATTTATATGAATGAATTATTTCCATGCTTATATCTATAAATACATAAAAGAGGAATAAAATCTAACTTGAACCAAAAAAGAAAAAGAAAATCCTGAACCCACCAGTTAGACAGAGGAAAACCCTATCAGGGCACTTGCTCCAGCGGTAAACAATTCTGAAATTGGTCAGAGGAGGGGAATCATCTCCCATAGAGCCAGCAACCCACTCCTACGCAAGGAGCGTCCTCATTGCAAGGCTGGGGGCCATGCCGAGGCATCTGTGAGTAACCGTGAGCTGAGCCCCAGGCCAGCTGCTGTGGAACTTTTCCCACCCTTCCCAGGTAAAACACCTGAATATGTACAAGGGCTTGAAAGCCTAGAGGAAGGGCCGTGGAGCCACACCAGGGACAGCACACAGGCCAACTTTGTGCCTGCAGGCCAGCCAGGAAGGTCCTGGCCCTGGGCGCTCTTCTGGAAGCTTTCCATTGCCCTGCCTGAGATACCCCTCCTGTCCCTGCTCCCACTGCTTTTTTCCTTCCTCACCTCTGTCCGGAGAGAAATTCCAGTGGAAGGTATGGGTGACACATCCTCTTCTTTACAGGTGGCAGCCTGGCAACTCCTGCAGAAAGTCCAGCAGAGACCCACTCACACCGGGCCACCCACAATGCCGTGGCCCCTCACTCCCTCCCACCAGCACAGCCCCGAGACTGCTGACGGGGCAGAGAATATGGGGTCAGGCACAGCTTCAGGGGCTATTGCTGCCTGCAGCGCTGTTTATATTGACCTCAACCCAGGCACACCTGGGGAGGGCCGGCCGGCAGGGTCAGGCTACTCAGGTCAGCTAATCCTCAGCACTCAGGGAATCACATTGTTGAAAATGGACCTCGCTAAGGCAGAATAGAAGCCAAGGAATAAAAGGACACAATGCCATTTGCAGCACCGTAGGTGTGTCTAGAGGTAATCACGTGACTTGTTGTAAGTCCGAAAGTGAAAGACACATATCATATCATATCTCTTATAGGTGTGACCGAAAAATGGATACCAGGGCAGATATTTCCACGGAGAAGGGCAATCACAGATTCATTCAACAAACTTATGGTTCACCAATGGAAAGGTGTGAGGATTGGTTTCATTATGATATTGGGGTTAACAGACATATACAAACACAGGTGACATATATAATCACCAAAGACCTACAGAATACCAAGAGAAGACTACTCAACATTCTGTCATAAGGTACATGGGAAAAGGATCCCAGGAAGAACAGACATATGTATATGTGTAAAAGAACCACATCTTCCACACCTACAACAAGCCAAAGATAGTAATCAAATTTGCTGTAATAAAAAATAAAAAAATTAAATTAAAAACACGAACAAGAAGTAGTGAGACAAACTTGAGGGGCTTTCTCCTTGCACATTCCATTCTAAATTCCAATCTAGAACACTACCTCCATTGAGGCTCTGTTGCCCCAGTAACCAGATTTGGTAAGGGAGAACTGCTGCCACCTTGTGGCCATTTCACACAACAGCAGCTTTAATCCCAGCGCTAATGGTCAGTTGATATTCCAAATCATTGCAGGCCTGTAAATGACACCTGCCCTGAAAACAAATCCTGGGTTCATATATCGACCAAAAAATTCAAAGGACGTCCATATTTCAAAACGACAGTTTCAAAAGGCATATTTTCCACACATTTGTGTTCTGCTTCTTTTTCTTTCTCTCTTTTTTTGTTAGAAGAACGGGAATGGCAAAAAGCTTCCCTCAGAATGGGCGAAAATATTTGCAAACGAATCAATAGACAAAGGTTTAATCTCCAATATATATAAAGAGCTCATGCAGCTTAATATTAAAAAAACAAACAACCCAATACAAAAATGGGCAGAAGATCTAAAGAGACGTTTCTTCAAAGAAGACACAGAGATGGCCAAGACGCACATGAAAAGCTGCTCAACATCTCTAATTATTAGAGAAATGCAAATCAAACCTACAATGAGGTATCACCTCACACCTGTTAGAATCGGCATCATCAGAAAATCTACAAACAACAAATTCTGGGGAGGGTGTGGACAAAAGGATCCCTCTTCCACTAGTGGTGGAAATGTAAATTGATACAGTCACGATGGAGAACAGTATGGAGTTTCCTTAAAAAAAACTAGAAATAGAATTACCATATGATCCAGCAATCCCACTTCGGGGCATATACCCAGAGAAAACCATAAATCAAAAAGGCACATTCACCACAATGGTCATTTCAGCACTATTTACAATAGCCAGGTAATGGAAGCAACCTAAATACCCACAGACAGACGAATGGATAAAGATGTGGTACATATATAAAATGGAATATTACTCAGCCATAAGAAGGAATGAAACTGGGTCATTTGTAGAGACGTCGATGGATCTAGAGACTGTCATACAGAATGAAGTAAGTCAGAAAGAGAAAAACAAATATTGTATATTAATGCATATATGTGGAACCTAGAGAAATGGTACAGATGAACTGGTTTGCAGGGAAGAAATAGAGACACAGAGGTAGAGAACAAACCTATGGACACCAAGTGTGGGAAGCCATGGGGTGGTGGTGGTGGGATGAGTTGGGAGATTGGGATTGACCTGTATACATGTATATGCGTAAAATACATAACTAATAATAACCTGCTGTATAAAAAAATAAATAAAATTAAATTTCAAAATTTTAAAAAGTAAATTTAAAAATAAAACAGAAAAAAGTTCTTCCCTTCACACAGATGTATTTATATGAATGAATTATTTCCATGCTTATATCTATAAATACATAAAAGAGGAATAAAATCTAACTTGAACCAAAAAAGAAAAATAAAACCTGAACCCACCAGTTAGACAGAGGAAAACCCTATCAGGGCACTTGCTCCAGCGGTAAACAATTCTGAAATTGGTCAGAGGTGGGGAATCATCTCCCATAGAGCCAGCAGCCCATTCCTACGCAAGGAGCGTCCTCATTGCAAGGCTGGGGGCCATGCCGAGGCATCTGTGAGTAACCGTGAGCTGAGCCCCAGGCCAGCTGCTGTTGAACATTTCCCACCCTTCCCAGGTAAAACACCTGAATATGTACAAGGGCTTGAAAGCCTAGAGGAAGGGCCGTGGAGCCACACCAGCGACAGCACGCAGGCCAACTTGGTGCCTGCAGGCCAGCCAGGAATGTCCTGGCCCTGGGCACTCTTCTGGAAGCTTTCCATTGCCCTGCCTGAGATACCCCTCCTGTCCCGGCCCCCACTGCTTTTTTCCTTCCTCACCTCTGTCCGGAGAGTAATTCCAGCGGAAGGTATGGGTGACACATCCTCTTCTTTACAGGTGGAATCCTGGCAACTCCTGCAGAAAGCCCAGCAGAGACCCACTCACACCGGGCCACGCAAAAATCCATGACCCTCACTCCCTCCCACCAGCACAGCCCCGAGACTGCTGACGGGGCAGAGAATATGGAGTTAGGCACAGCTTCAGGGGCTATTGCTGCCTGCAGCGCTGTTTATATTGACCTCAACCCAGGCACACATGGGGAGGGCCGGCCGGCAGGGTCAGGCTACCCAGGTCAGCTAATCCTCAGCCCTCAGGGAATCACATTGTTGAAAATGGACCTCGCTAAGGCAGAATAGAAGCCAAGGAATAAAAGGACACAATGCCATTTGCAGCACCGTAGGTGTGTCTAGAGGTAATCACGTGACTTGTAGTAAGTCTGAAAGTGAAAGACACATATCATATCATATTTCTTATAGGTGTGACCGTAAAATGGATACCAGGGCAGATATTTCACGGAGAAGGGCAATCACAGATTCATTCAACAAACTTATGGTTCATCAATGGAAAGGTGTGAGGTTTGGTTTCATTATGATATTGGGGTTAACAGACATATACAAACACAGGTGACATATATAATCACCAAAGACCTACAGAATACCAAGAGAAGACTACTCAACATTCTGTCATAAGGTACATGGGAAAAGGATCCCAGGAAGAACAGACATATGTATATGTGTAAAAGAACCACATCTTCCACACCTACAACAAGCCAAACATTGTAATCAAATTTGCTGTAATAAAAAATAAAAAATTAAATTAAAAACACGAACAAGAAGTAGTGAGACAAACTTGAGGGGCTTTCTCCTTGCACATTCCATTCTAAATTCCAATCTAGAACACTACTTCCATTGAGGCTCTGTTGCCCCAGTAACCAGATTTGGTAAGGGAGAACTGCTGCCACCTTGTGGCCGTTTCACACAACAGCAGCTTTAATCCCAGCGCTAATGGTCAGTTGATATTCCAAATCATTGCAGGCCTGTAAATGACATCTGCCCTGAAAACAAATCCTGGGTTCATATATCGACCAAAAATTTCAAAGGACGTCCATATTTCAAAACGACAGTTTCAAAAGGCATATTTTACACACATTAGTGTTCTGCTTCTTTTTCTTTCTCTCTTTTTTTGTTAAAAGAACGGGAATGGCAAAAAGCTTCCCTCAGAATGGGCGAAAATATTTGCAAACGAATCAATGGACAAAGGTTTAATCTCCAATATATATAAAGAGCTCATGCAGCTTAATATTAAAAAAAACAAACAACCCAATACAAATATGGGCGGAAGATCTAAAGAGACGTTTCTTCAAAGAAGACACAGAGATGGCCAAGACGCACATGAAAAGCTGCTCAACATCACTAATTATTAGAGAAATGCAAATCAAAACTACAATGAGGTATCACCTCACACCTGTTAGAATCGGCATCATCAGAAAATCTACAAACAACAAATTCTGGGGAGGGTGTGGACAAAAGGATCCCTCTTCCACTAGTGGTGGAAATGTAAATTGATACAGTCACGATGGAGAACAGTATGGAGTTTCCTTAAAAAACCTAGAAATAGAATTACCATATGATCCAGCAATCCCAATTCTGGGCATATACCCAGAGAAAACCATAAATCAAGAAGGCACATTCACCACAATGCTCATTTCAGCACTATTTACAATAGCCAGGTAATGGAAGCAACCTAAATACCCACAGACAGACGAATGGATAAAGACGTGGTACATATATGAAATGGAATATTACTCAGCCATAAGAAGGAATGAAACTGGGTCATTTGTAGAGACGTCGATGGATCTAGAGACTGTCATACAGAATGAAGTAAGTCAGAAAGATAAAAACAAATATTGTATATTAATGCATATATGTGGAAGCTAGAAAAATGGTACAGATGAACTGGTTTGCAGGGAAGAAATAGAGACACAGAGGTAGAGAACACACGTATGGACACCAAGTGTGGGAAGCCATGGGGTGGTGGTGGTGGGATGAGTTGGGAGATTGGGATTGACCTGTATACATGTATATGCGTAAAATACATAACTAATAATAACCTGCTGTATAAAAAAATAAATAAAATTAAATTTCTAAATTTTAAAAAATAAAATTTAAAAATAAAACAGAAAAAAGTTCTTCCCTTCACACAGATGTATTTATATGAATGAATTATTTCCATGCTTATATCTATAAATACATAAAAGAGGAATAAAATCTAACTTGAACCAAAAAAGAAAAAGAAAATCCTGAACCCACCAGTTAGACAGAGGAAAACCCTATCAGGGCACTTGCTCCAGCGGTAAACAATTCTGAAATTGGTCAGAGGAGGGGAATCATCTCCCATAGAACCAGCAACCCACTCCTACGCAAGGAGCGTCCTCATTGCAAGGCTGGGGGCCATGCCGAGGCATCTGTGAGTAACCGTGAGCTGAGCCCCAGGCCAGCTGCTGTTGAACATTTCCCACCCTTCCCAGGTAAAACACCTGAATATGTACAAGGGCTTGAAAGCCTAGAGGAAGGGCCGTGGAGCCACACCAGCGACAGCACGCAGGCCAACTTGGTGCCTGCAGGCCAGCCAGGAATGTCCTGGCCCTGGGCACTCTTCTGGAAGCTTTCCATTGCCCTGCCTGAGATACCCCTCCTGTCCCGGCCCCCACTGCTTTTTTCCTTCCTCACCTCTGTCCGGAGAGTAATTCCAGCGGAAGGTATGGGTGACACATCCTCTTCTTTACAGGTGGCAACCTGGCAACTCCTGCAGAAAGCCCAGCAGAGACCCACTCACACCGGGCCACGCAAAAATCCATGACCCTCACTCCCTCCCACCAGCACAGCCCCGAGACTGCTGACGGGGCAGAGAATATGGAGTTAGGCACAGCTTCAGGGGCTATTGCTGCCTGCAGCGCTGTTTATATTGACCTCAACCCAGGCACACATGGGGAGGGCCGGCCGGCAGGGTCAGGCTACCCAGGTCAGCTAATCCTCAGCCCTCAGGGAATCACATTGTTGAAAATGGACCTCGCTAAGGCAGAATAGAAGCCAAGGAATAAAAGGACACAATGCCATTTGCAGCACCGTAGGTGTGTCTAGAGGTAATCACGTGACTTGTAGTAAGTCTGAAAGTGAAAGACACATATCATATCATATTTCTTATAGGTGTGACCGTAAAATGGATACCAGGGCAGATATTTCACGGAGAAGGGCAATCACAGATTCATTCAACAAACTTATGGTTCATCAATGGAAAGGTGTGAGGTTTGGTTTCATTATGATATTGGGGTTAACAGACATATACAAACACAGGTGACATATATAATCACCAAAGACCTACAGAATACCAAGAGAAGACTACTCAACATTCTGTCATAAGGTACATGGGAAAAGGATCCCAGGAAGAACAGACATATGTATATGTGTAAAAGAACCACATCTTCCACACCTACAACAAGCCAAACATTGTAATCAAATTTGCTGTAATAAAAAATAAAAAATTAAATTAAAAACACGAACAAGAAGTAGTGAGACAAACTTGAGGGGCTTTCTCCTTGCACATTCCATTCTAAATTCCAATCTAGAACACTACTTCCATTGAGGCTCTGTTGCCCCAGTAACCAGATTTGGTAAGGGAGAACTGCTGCCACCTTGTGGCCGTTTCACACAACAGCAGCTTTAATCCCAGCGCTAATGGTCAGTTGATATTCCAAATCATTGCAGGCCTGTAAATGACATCTGCCCTGAAAACAAATCCTGGGTTCATATATCGACCAAAAATTTCAAAGGACGTCCATATTTCAAAACGACAGTTTCAAAAGGCATATTTTACACACATTAGTGTTCTGCTTCTTTTTCTTTCTCTCTTTTTTTGTTAAAAGAACGGGAATGGCAAAAAGCTTCCCTCAGAATGGGCGAAAATATTTGCAAACGAATCAATGGACAAAGGTTTAATCTCCAATATATATAAAGAGCTCATGCAGCTTAATATTAAAAAAAACAAACAACCCAATACAAATATGGGCGGAAGATCTAAAGAGACGTTTCTTCAAAGAAGACACAGAGATGGCCAAGACGCACATGAAAAGCTGCTCAACATCACTAATTATTAGAGAAATGCAAATCAAAACTACAATGAGGTATCACCTCACACCTGTTAGAATCGGCATCATCAGAAAATCTACAAACAACAAATTCTGGGGAGGGTGTGGACAAAAGGATCCCTCTTCCACTAGTGGTGGAAATGTAAATTGATACAGTCACGATGGAGAACAGTATGGAGTTTCCTTAAAAAACCTAGAAATAGAATTACCATATGATCCAGCAATCCCAATTCTGGGCATATACCCAGAGAAAACCATAAATCAAGAAGGCACATTCACCACAATGCTCATTTCAGCACTATTTACAATAGCCAGGTAATGGAAGCAACCTAAATACCCACAGACAGACGAATGGATAAAGACGTGGTACATATATGAAATGGAATATTACTCAGCCATAAGAAGGAATGAAACTGGGTCATTTGTAGAGACGTCGATGGATCTAGAGACTGTCATACAGAATGAAGTAAGTCAGAAAGATAAAAACAAATATTGTATATTAATGCATATATGTGGAAGCTAGAAAAATGGTACAGATGAACTGGTTTGCAGGGAAGAAATAGAGACACAGAGGTAGAGAACACACGTATGGACACCAAGTGTGGGAAGCCATGGGGTGGTGGTGGTGGGATGAGTTGGGAGATTGGGATTGACCTGTATACATGTATATGCGTAAAATACATAACTAATAATAACCTGCTGTATAAAAAAATAAATAAAATTAAATTTCTAAATTTTAAAAAATAAAATTTAAAAATAAAACAGAAAAAAGTTCTTCCCTTCACACAGATGTATTTATATGAATGAATTATTTCCATGCTTATATCTATAAATACATAAAAGAGGAATAAAATCTAACTTGAACCAAAAAAGAAAAAGAAAATCCTGAACCCACCAGTTAGACAGAGGAAAACCCTATCAGGGCACTTGCTCCAGCGGTAAACAATTCTGAAATTGGTCAGAGGAGGGGAATCATCTCCCATAGAACCAGCAACCCACTCCTACGCAAGGAGCGTCCTCATTGCAAGGCTGGGGGCCATGCCGAGGCATCTGTGAGTAACCGTGAGCTGAGCCCCAGGCCAGCTGCTGTGGAACTTTTCCCACCCTTCCCAGGTAAAACACCTGAATATGTACAAGGGCTTGAAAGCCTAGAGGAACGGCCGTGGAGCCACACCAGCGACAGCACCAGGCCAACTTGGTGCCTGCAGGCCAGCCAGGAAGGTCCTGGCCCTGGGCGCTCTTCTGGAAGCTTTCCATTGCCCTGCCTGAGATACCCCTCCTGTCCCGGCCCCCACTGCTATTTTCCTTCCTCACCTCTGTCCGGAGAGAAATTCCAGTGGAAGGTATGGGTGACACATCCTCTTCTTTACAGGTGGAAGCCTGGAAACTCCTGCAGAAAGTCCAGCAGAGACCCACTCACACCGGGCCACCCACAAAGCCGTGGCCCCTCACTCCCTCCCACCAGCACAGCCCCGAGACTGCTGACGGGGCAGAGAATATGGAGTCAGGCACAGCTTCAGGGGCTATTGCTGCCTGCAGCGCTGTTTATATTGACCTCAACCCAGGCACACCTGGGGAGGGCCGGCCGGCAGGGTCAGGCTACCCAGGTCAGCTAATCCTCAGCCCTCAGGGAATCACATTGTTGAAAATGGACCTCGCTAAGGCAGAATAGAAGCCAAGGAATAAAAGGACACAATGCCATTTGCAGCACCGTAGGTGTGTCTAGAGGTAATCACGTGACTTGTTGTAAGTCCGAAAGTGAAAGACACATATCATATCATATCTCTTATAGGTGTGACCGAAAAATGGATACCAGGGCAGATATTTCCACGGAGAAGGGCAATCACAGATTCATTCAACAAACTTATAGTTCACCAATGGAAAGGTGTGAGGATTGGTTTCATTATGATATTGGGGTTAACAGACATATACAAACACAGGTGACATATATAATCACCAAAGACCTACAGAATACCAAGAGAAGACTACTCAACATTCTGTCATAAGGTACATGGGAAAAGGATCCCAGGAAGAACAGACATATGTATATGTGTAAAAGAACCACATCTTCCACACCTACAACAAGCCAAACATTGTAATCAAATTTGCTGTAATAAAAAATAAAAAGTTAAATTAAAAACACGAACAAGAAGTAGTGAGACAAACTTGAGGGGCTTTCTCCTTGCACATTCCATTCTAAATTCCAATCTAGAACACTACTTCCATTGAGGCTCTGTTGCCCCAGTAACCAGATTTGGTAAGGGAGAACTGCTGCCACCTTGTGGCCGTTTCACACACCAGCAGCTTTAATCCCAGCGCTAATGGTCAGTTGATATTCCAAATCATTGCAGGCCTGTAAATGACACCTGCCCTGAAAACAAATCCTGGGGTCATGTATCGACCAAAAAATTCAAAGGACGTCCATATTTCAAAACGACAGTTTCAAAAGGCATATTTTACACACATTAGTGTTCTGCTTCTTTTTCTTTCTCTCTTTTTTTGTTAAAAGAACGGGAATGGCAAAAAGCTTCCCTCAGAATGGGCGAAAATATTTGCAAACGAATCAATGGACAAAGGTTTAATCTCCAATATATATAAAGAGCTCATGCAGCTTAATATTAAAAAAACAAACAACCCAATACAAAAATGGGCAGAAGATCTAAAGAGACGTTTCTTCAAAGAAGACACAGAGATGGCCAAGACGCACATGAAAAGCTGCTCAACATCACTAATTATTAGAGAAATGCAAATCAAAACTACAATGAGGTATCACCTCACACCTGTTAGAATCGGCATCATCAGAAAATCTACAAACAACAAATTCTGGGGAGAGTGTGGACCAAAGGATCCCTCTTCCACTAGTGGTGGAAATGTAAATTGATACAGTCACGATGGAGAACAGTATGGAGTTTCCTTAAAAAACCTAGAAATAGAATTACCATATGATCCAGCAATCCCAATTCTGGGCATATAGCCAGAGAAAACCATAAATCAAAAAGGCCCATTCACCACAATGCTCATTTCAGCACTATTTACAATAGCCAGGTAATGGAAGCAACCTAAATACCCACAGACAGACGAATGGATAAAGATGTGTTACATATATAAAATGGAATATTACTCAGCCATAAGAAGGAATGAAACTGGGTCATTTGTAGAGACGTCGATGGATCTAGAGTGTCATACAAAATCAAGTAAGTCAGAAAGAGAAAAACAAATATTGTATATTAATGCATATATGTGGAAGCTAGAAAAATGGTACAGATGAACTGGTTTGCAGGGAAGAAATAGAGACACAGAGGTAGAGAACACACGTATGGACACCAAGTGTGGGAAGCCATGGGGTGGTGGTGGTGGGATGAGTTGGGAGATTGGGATTGACCTGTATACATGTATATGCGTAAAATACATAACTAATAATAACCTGCTGTATAAAAAAATAAATAAAATTAAATTTCAAAATTTTAAAAAACAAAATTTAAAAATAAAACAGAAAAAAGTTCTTCCCTTCACACAGATGTATTTATATGAATGAATTATTTCCATGCTTATATCTATAAATACATAAAAGAGGAATAAAATCTAACTTGAACCAAAAAAGAAAAAGAAAATCCTGAACCCACCAGTTAGACAGAGGAAAACCCTATCAGGGCACTTGCTCCAGCGGTAAACAATTCTGAAATTGGTCAGAGGAGGGGAATCATCTCCCATAGAGCCAGTAACCCACTCCTACGCAAGGAGCGTCCTCATTGCAAGGCTGGGGGCCATGCCGAGGCATCTGTGAGTAACCGTGAGCTGAGCCCCAGGCCAGCTGCTGTGGAACTTTTCCCACCCTTCCCAGGTAAAACACCTGAATATGTACAAGGGCTTGAAAGCCTAGAGGAAGGGCCGTGGAGCCACACCGGCGACAGCACGCAGGCCAACTTTGTGCCTGCAGGCCAGCCAGGAAGGTTCTGGCCCTGGGACCTCTTCTGGAAGCTTTCCATTGCCCTGCCTGAGATACCCCTCCTGTCCCTGCCCCCACTGCTTTTTTCCTTCCTCACCTCTGTCCGTAGAGAAATTCCAGCGGAAGGTATGGGTGACACATCCTCTTCTTTACAGGTGGAAGCCTGGCAACTCCTGCAGAAAGTCCAGCAGAGACCCACTCACACCGGGCCACCCACAAAGCCGTGGCCCCTCACTCCCTCCCACCAGCACAGCCCCGAGACTGCTGACGGGGCAGAGAATATGGAGTCAGGCACAGCTTCAGGGGCTATTGCTGCCTGCAGCGCTGTTTATATTGACCTCAACCCAGGCACACCTGGGGAGGGCCGGCCGGCAGGGTCAGGCTACCCAGGTCAGCTAATCCTCAGCCCTCAGGGAATCACATTGTTGAAAATGGACCTCGCTAAGGCAGAATAGAAGCCAAGGAATAAAAGGACACAATGCCATTTGCAGCACCGTAGGTGTGTCTAGAGGTAATCACGTGACTTGTTGTAAGTCCGAAAGTGAAAGACACATATCATATCATATCTCTTATAGGTGTGACCGAAAAATGGATACCAGGGCAGATATTTCCACGGAGAAGGGCAATCACAGATTCATTCAACAAACTTATGGTTCACCAATGGAAAGGTGTGAGGATTGGTTTCATTATGATATTGGGGTTAACAGACATATACAAACACAGGTGACATATATAATCACCAAAGACCTACAGAATACCAAGAGAAGACTACTCAACATTCTGTCATAAGGTACATGGGAAAAGGATCCCAGGAAGAACAGACATATGTATATGTGTAAAAGAACCACATCTTCCACACCTACCACAAGCCAAACATTGTAATCAAATTTGCTGTAATAAAAATAAAAAATTAAATTAAAAACACGAACAAGAAGTAGTGAGACAAACTTGAGGGGCTTTCTCCTGGCACATTCCATTCTAAATTCCAATCTAGAACACGACTTCCATTGAGGCTCTGTTGCCCCAGTAACCAGATTTGGTAAGGGAGAACTGCTGCCACCTTGTGGCCGTTTCACACAACAGCAGCTTTAATCCCAGCGCTAATGGTCAGTTGATATTCCAAATCATTGCAGGCCTGTAAATGACACCTGCCCTGAAAACAAATCCTGGGTTCATATATCGACCAAAAATTTCAAAGGACGTCCATATTTCAAAACGACAGTTTCAAAAGGCATATTTTACACACATTAGTGTTCTGCTTCTTTTTCTTTCTCTCTTTTTTTGTTAAAAGAACGGGAATGGCAAAAAGCTTCCCTCAGAATGGGCGAAAATATTTGCAAACGAATCAATGGACAAAGGTTTAATCTCCAATATATATAAAGAGCTCATGCAGCTTAATATTAAAAAAAACAAACAACCCAATACAAATATGGGCAGAAGATCTAAAGAGACGTTTCTTCAAAGAAGACACAGAGATGGCCAAGACGCACATGAAAAGCTGCTCAACATCACTAATTATTAGAGAAATGCAAATCAAAACTACAATGAGGTATCACCTCACACCTGTTAGAATCGGCATCATCAGAAAATCTACAAACAACAAATTCTGGGGAGGGTGTGGAGAAAAGGATCCCTCTTCCACTAGTGGTGGAAATGTAAATTGATACAGTCACGATGGAGAACAGTATGGAGTTTCCTTAAAAAACCTAGAAATAGAATTACCATATGATCCAGCAATCCCAATTCTGGGCATATACCCAGAGAAAACCATAAATCAAGAAGGCACATTCACCACAATGCTCATTTCAGCACTATTTACAATAGCCAGGTAATGGAAGCAACCTAAATACCCACAGACAGACGAATGGATAAAGACGTGGTACATATATAAAATGGAATATTACTCAGCCATAAGAAGGAATGAAACTGGGTCATTTGTAGAGACGTCGATGGATCTAGAGACTGTCATACAGAATGAAGTAAGTCAGAAAGAGAAAAACAAATATTGTATATTAATGCATATATGTGGAAGCTAGAAAAGTGGTACAGATGAACTGGTTTGCAGGGAAGAAATAGAGACACAGAGGTAGAGAACACACGTATGGACACCAAGTGTGGGAAGCCATGGGGTGGGGGTGGTGGGATGAGTTGGGAGATTGGGATTGACCTGTATACATGTATATGCGTAAAATACATAACTAATAATAACCTGCTGTATAAAATAATAAATAAAATTAAATTTCAAAATTTTAAAAAATAAAATTTAAAAATAAAACAGAAGAAAGTTCTTCCCTTCACACAGATGTATTTATATGAATGAATTATTTCCATGCTTATATCTATAAATACATAAAAGAGGAATAAAATCTAACTTGAACCAGAAAAGAAAAAGTAAATCCTGAACCCACCAGTTAGACAGAGGAAAACCCTATCAGGGCACTTGCTCCAGCGGTAAACAATTCTGAAATTGGTCAGAGGAGGGGAATCATCTCCCATAGAGCCAGCAACCCACTCCTACGCAAGGAGCGTCCTCATTGCAAGGCTGGGGGCCATGCCGAGGCATCTGTGAGTAAATGTGAGCTGAGCCCCAGGCCAGCTGCTGCTGAACTGTTCACACCCTTCCCAGGTAAAACACCTGAATATGTACAAGGGCTTGAAAGCCTAGAGGAAGGGCCGTGGAGCCACACCAGCGACAGCACGCAGGCCAACTTGGTGCCTGCAGGCCAGCCAGGAAGGTCCTGGCCCTGGGCGCTCTTCTGGAAGCTTTCCATTGCCCTGTCTGTGATACCCCTCCTGTCCCGGCCCCCACTGCTTTTCTCCTTCCTCACCTCTGTCCGGAGAGAAATTCCAGTGGAAGGTATGGGTGACACATCCTCTTCTTTACAGGTGGCAACCTGGCAACTCCTGCAGAAAGTCCAGCAGAGACCCACTCACACCGGGCCACCCACAAAGCCGTGGCCCCTCACTCCCTCCCACCAGCACAGCCCCGAGACTGCTGACGGGGCAGAGAATATGGAGTCAGGCACAGCTTCAGGGGCTATTGCTGCCTGCAGCGCTGTTTATATTGACCTCAACCCAGGCACACCTGGGGAGGGCCGGCCGGCAGGGTCAGGCTACCCAGGTCAGCTAATCCTCAGCCCTCAGGGAATCACATTGTTGAAAATGGACCTCGCTAAGGCAGAATAGAAGCCAAGGAATAAAAGGACACAATGCCATTTGCAGCACCGTAGGTGTGTCTAGAGGTAATCACGTGACTTGTAGTAAGTCCGAAAGTGAAAGACACATATCATATCATATCTCTTATAGGTGTGACCGAAAAATGGATACCAGGGCAGATATTTCCACGGAGAAGGGCAATCAGAGATTCATTCAACAAACTTATGGTTCATCAATGGAAAAGTGTGAGGATTGGTTTCATTATGATATTGGGGTTAACAGACATATACAAACACAGGTGACATATATAATCACCAAAGACCTACAGAATACCACGGGAAGACTACTCAACATTCTGTCATAAGGTACATGGGAAAAGGATCCCAGGAAGAACAGACATATGTATATGTGTAAAAGAACCACATCTTCCACACCTACAACAAGCCAAACATTGTAATGAAATTTGCTGTAATAAAAAATAAAAAAATAAATTAAAAACACGAACAAGAAGTAGTGAGACAAACTTGAGGGGCTTTCTCCTTGCATATTCCATTCTAAATTCCAATCTAGAACACGACTTCCATTGAGGCTCTGTTACCCCAGTAACCAGATTTGGTAAGGGAGAACTGCTGCCACCTTGTGGGCTTTTCACAAAACAGCAGCTTTAATTCCAGCGCTAATGGTCAGTTGATATTCAAAATCATTGCAGGCCTGTAAATGACACCTGCCCTGAAATCAAATCCTGGGGTCATGTATCGACCAAAAAATTCAAAGGACGTCCATATTTCAAAACGACAGTTACAAAAGGCATATTTTACACACATTAGTGTTCTGCTTCTTTTTCTTTCTCTCTTTTTTTGTTAAAAGAACGGGAATGGCAAAAAGCTTCCCTCAGAATGGGCGAAAATATTTGCAAACGAATCAAAGGACAAAGGTTTAATCTCCAATATATATAAAGAGCTCATGCAGCTTAATATTAAAAAAACAAACAACCCAATACAAAAATGGGCAGAAGATCTAAAGAGACGTTTCTTCAAAGAAGACACAGAGATGGCCAAGACGCACATGAAAAGCTGCTCAACATCACTAATTATTAGAGAAATGCAAATCAAAACTACAATGAGGTATCACCTCACACCTGTTAGAATCGGCATCATCAGAAAATCTACAAACAACAAATTCTGGGGAGGGTGTGGACAAAAGGATCCCTCTTCCACTAGTGGTGGAAATGTAAATTGATACAGTCACGATGGAGAACAGTATGGAGTTTCCTTAAAAAAAACTAGAAATAGAATTACCATATGATCCAGCAATCCCACTTCGGGGCATATACCCAGAGAAAACCATAAATCAAAAAGGCACATTCACCACAATGGTCATTTCAGCACTATTTACAATAGCCAGGTAATGGAAGCAACCTAAATACCCACAGACAGACGAATGGATAAAGATGTGGTACATATATAAAATGGAATATTACTCAGCCATAAGAAGGAATGAAACTGGGTCATTTGTAGAGACGTCGATGGATCTAGAGACTGTCATACAGAATGAAGTAAGTCAGAAAGAGAAAAACAAATATTGTATATTAATGCATATATGTGGAACCTAGAGAAATGGTACAGATGAACTGGTTTGCAGGGAAGAAATAGAGACACAGAGGTAGAGAACACACGTATGGACACCAAGTGTGGGAAGCCATGGGGTGGTGGTGGTGGGATGAGTTGGGAGATTGGGATTGACCTGTATACATGTATATGCGTAAAATACATAACTAATAATAACCTGCTGTATAAAAAAATAAATAAAATTAAATTTCAAAATTTTAAAAAATAAAATTTAAAAATAAAACAGAAAAAAGTTCTTCCCTTCACACAGATGTATTTATATGAATGAATTATTTCCATGCTTATATCTATAAATACATAAAAGAGGAATAAAATCTAACTTGAACCAAAAAAGAAAAAGAAAATCCTGAACCCACCAGTTAGACAGAGGAAAACCCTATCAGGGCACTTGCTCCAGCGGTAAACAATTCTGAAATTGGTCAGAGGAGGGGAATCATCTCCCATAGAACCAGCAACCCACTCCTACGCAAGGAGCGTCCTCATTGCAAGGCTGGGGGCCATGCCGAGGCATCTGTGAGTAACCGTGAGCTGAGCCCCAGGCCAGCTGCTGTGGAACTTTTCCCACCCTTCCCAGGTAAAACACCTGAATATGTACAAGGGCTTGAAAGCCTAGTGGAACGGCCGTGGAGCCACACCAGCGACAGCACCAGGCCAACTTGGTGCCTGCAGGCCAGCCAGGAAGGTCCTGGCCCTGGGCGCTCTTCTGGAAGCTTTCCATTGCCCTGCCTGAGATACCCCTCCTGTCCCGGCCCCCACTGCTTTTTTCCTTCCTCACCTCTGTCCGGAGAGAAATTCCAGTGGAAGGTATGGGTGACACATCCTCTTCTTTACAGGTGGAAGCCTGGAAACTCCTGCAGAAAGTCCAGCAGAGACCCACTCACACCGGGCCACCCACAAAGCCGTGGCCCCTCACTCCCTCCCACCAGCACAGCCCCGAGACTGCTGACGGGGCAGAGAATATGGAGTCAGGCACAGCTTCAGGGGCTATTGCTGCCTGCAGCGCTGTTTATATTGACCTCAACCCAGGCACACCTTGGGAGGGCCGGCCGGCAGGGTCAGGCTACCCAGGTCAGCTAATCCTCAGCACTCAGGGAATCACATTGTTGAAAATGGACCTCGCTAAGGCAGAATAGAAGCCAAGGAATAAAAGGACACAATGCCATTTGCAGCACCGTAGGTGTGTCTAGAGGTAATCACGTGACTTGTTGTAAGTCCGAAAGTGAAAGACACATATCATATCATATCTATTATAGGTGTGACCGAAAAATGGATACCAGGGCAGATATTTCCACGGAGAAGGGCAATCAGAGATTCATTCAACAAACTTATGGTTCACCAATGGAAAGGTGTGAGGATTGGTTTCATTATGATATTGGGGTTAACAGACATATACAAACACAGGTGACATATATAATCACCAAAGACCTACAGAATACCAAGAGAAGACTACTCAACATTCTGTCATAAGGTACATGGGAAAAGGATCCCAGGAAGAACAGACATATGTATATGTGTAAAAGAACCACATCTTCCACACCTACAACAAGCCAAACATTGTAATCAAATTTGCTGTAATAAAAAATAAAAAATTAAATTAAAAACACGAACAAGAAGTAGTGAGACAAACTTGAGGGGCTTTTTCCTTGCACATTCCATTCTAAATTCCAATCTAGAACACTACTTCCATTGAGGCTCTGTTGCCCCAGTAACCAGATTTGGTAAGGGAGAACTGCTGCCACCTTTTGGCCGTTTCACACAACAGCAGCTTTAATCCCAGCGCTAATGGTCAGTTGATATTCCAAATCATTGCAGGCCTGTAAATGACACCTGCCCTGAAAACAAATCCTGGGGTCATGTATCGACCAAAAAATTCAAAGGACGTCCATATTTCAAAACGACAGTTTCAAAAGGCATATTTTACACACATTAGTGTTCTGCTTCTTTTTCTTTCTCTCTTTTTTTGTTAAAAGAACGGGAATGGCAAAAAGCTTCCCTCAGAATGGGCGAAAATATTTGCAAACGAATCAATGGACAAAGGTTTAATCTCCAATATATATAAAGAGCTCATGCAGCTTAATATTAAAAAAAACAAACAACCCAATACAAATATGGGCAGAAGATCTAAAGAGACGTTTCTTCAAAGAAGACACAGAGATGGCCAAGACGCACATGTAAAGCTGCTCAACATCACTAATTATTAGAGAAATGCAAATCAAAACTACAATGAGGTATCACCTCACACCTGTTAGAATCGGCATCATCAAAAATCTACAAACAACAAATTCTGGGGAGGGTGTGGACAAAAGGATCCCTCTTCCACTAGTGGTGGAAATGTAAATTGATACAGTCACGATGGAGAACAGTATGGAGTTTCCTTAAAAAACCTAGAAATAGAATTACCATATGATCCAGCAATCCCAATTCTGGGCATATACCCAGAGAAAACCATAAATCAAGAAGGCACATTCACCACAATGCTCATTTCAGCACTATTTACAATAGCCAGGTAATGGAAGCAACCTAAATACCCACAGACAGACGAATGGATAAAGATGTGGTACATATATAAAATGGAATATTACTCAGCCATAAGAAGGAATGAAACTGGGTCATTTGTAGAGACGTCGATGGATCTAGAGACTGTCATACAGAATGAAGTAAGTCAGAAAGAGAAAAACAAATATTGTATATTAATGCATATATGTGGAAGCTAGAAAAGTGGTACAGATGAACTGGTTTGCAGGGAAGAAATAGAGACACAGAGGTAGAGAACACACGTATGGACACCAAGTGTGGGAAGCCATGGGGTGGTGGTGGTGGGATGAGTTGGGAGATTGGGATTGACCTGTATACATGTATATGCGTAAAATACATAACTAATAATAACCTGCTGTATAAAAAAATAAATAAAATTAAATTTCAAAATTTTAAAAAATAAAATTTAAAAATAAAACAGAAAAAAGTTCTTCCCTTCACACAGATGTATTTATATGAATGAATTATTTCCATGCTTATATCTATAAATACATAAAAGAGGAATAAAATCTAACTTGAACCAAAAAAGAAAAAGAAAATCCTGAACCCACCAGTTAGACAGAGGAAAACCCTATCAGGGCACTTGCTCCAGCGGTAAACAATTCTGAAATTGGTCAGAGGAGGGGAATCATCTCCCATAGAGCCAGCAACCCACTCCTACGCAAGGAGCGTCCTCATTGCAAGGCTGGGGGCCATGCCCAGGCATCTGTGAGTAACCGTGAGCTGAGCCCCAGGCCAGCTGCTGTGGAACTTTTCCCACCCTTCCCAGGTAAAACACCTGAATATGTACAAGGGCTTGAAAGCCTAGAGGAACGGCCGTGGAGCCACACCAGCGACAGCACCAGGCCAACTTGGTGCCTGCAGGCCAGCAAGGATGGTCCTGGCCCTGGGCGCTCTTCTGGAAGCTTTCCATTGCCCTGTCTGAGATACCCCTCCTGTACCGGCCCACACTGCTTTTTTCCTTCCTCACCTCTGTCCGGAGAGAAATTCCAGTGGAAGGTATGGGTGACACATCCTCTTCTTTACAGGTGGAAGCCTGGAAACTCCTGCAGAAAGTCCAGCAGAGACCCACTCACACCGGGCCACCCACGAAGCCGTGGCCCCTCACTCCCTCCCACCAGCACAGCCCCGAGACTGCTGACGGGGCAGAGAATATGGAGTCAGGCACAGCTTCAGGGGCTATTGCTGCCTGCAGCGCTGTTTATATTGACCTCAACCCAGGCACACCTGGGGAGGGCTGGCCGGCAGGGTCAGGCTACCCAGGTCAGCTAATCCTCAGCCCTCAGGGAATCACATTGTTGAAAATGGACCTCGCTAAGGCAGAATAGAAGCCAAGGAATAAAAGGACACAATGCCATTTGCAGCACCGTAGGTGTGTCTAGAGGTAATCACGTGACTTGTAGTAAGTCCGAAAGTGAAAGACACATATCATATCTCTTATAGGTGTGACCGAAAAATGGATACCAGGGCAGATATTTCCACACAGAAGGGCAATCACAGATTCATTCAACAAACTTATGGTTCACCAATGGAAAGGTGTGAGGATTGGTTTCATTATGATATTGGGGTTAACAGACATATACAAACACAGGTGACATATATAATCACCAAAGACCTACAGAATACCAAGAGAAGACTACTCAACATTCTGTCATAAGGTACATGGGAAAAGGATCCCAGGAAGAACAGACATATGTATATGTGTAAAAGAACCACATCTTCCACACCTACCACAAGCCAAACATTGTAATCAAATTTGCTGTAATAAAAAATAAAAAATTAAATTAAAAACACGAACAAGAAGTAGTGAGACAAACTTGAGTGGCTTTCTCCTGGCACATTCCATTCTAAATTCCAATCTAGAACACGACTTCCATTGAGGCTCTGTTGCCCCAGTAACCAGATTTGGTAAGGGAGAACTGCTGCCACCTTGTGGCCGTTTCACACAACAGCAGCTTTAATCCCAGCGCTAATGGTCAGTTGATATTCCAAATCATTGCAGGCCTGTAAATGACACCTGCCCTGAAAACAAATCCTGGGTTCATATATCGACCAAAAATTTCAAAGGACGTCCATATTTCAAAACGACAGTTTCAAAAGGCATATTTTACACACATTAGTGTTCTGCTTCTTTTTCTTTCTCTCTTTTTTTGTTAAAAGAACGGGAATGGCAAAAAGCTTCCCTCAGAATGGGCGAAAATATTTGCAAACGAATCAATGGACAAAGGTTTAATCTCCAATATATATAAAGAGCTCATGCAGCTTAATATTAAAAAAAACAAACAACCCAATACAAATATGGGCAGAAGATCTAAAGAGACGTTTCTTCAAAGAAGACACAGAGATGGCCAAGACGCACATGAAAAGCTGCTCAACATCACTAATTATTAGAGAAATGCAAATCAAAACTACAATGAGGTATCACCTCACACCTGTTAGAATCGGCATCATCAGAAAATCTACAAACAACAAATTCTGGGGAGGGTGTGGACAAAAGGATCCCTCTTCCACTAGTGGTGGAAATGTAAATTGATACAGTCACGATGGAGAACAGTATGGAGTTTCCTTAAAAAACCTAGAAATAGAATTACCATATGATCCAGCAATCCCAATTCTGGGCATATACCCAGAGAAAACCATAAATCAAGAAGGCACATTCACCACAATGCTCATTTCAGCACTATTTACAATAGCCAGGTAATGGAAGCAACCTAAATACCCACAGACAGACGAATGGATAAAGACGTGGTACATATATAAAATGGAATATTACTCAGCCATAAGAAGGAATGAAACTGGGTCATTTGTAGAGACGTCGATGGATCTACAGACTGTCATACAGAATGAAGTAAGTCAGAAAGAGAAAAACAAATATTGTATATTAATGCATATATGTGGAAGCTAGAAAAGTGGTACAGATGAACTGGTTTGCAGGGAAGAAATAGAGACACAGAGGTAGAGAACACACGTATGGACACCAAGTGTGGGAAGCCATGGGGTGGGGGTGGTGGGATGAGTTGGGAGATTGGGATTGACCTGTATACATGTATATGCGTAAAATACATAACTAATAATAACCTGCTGTATAAAATAATAAATAAAATTAAGTTTCAAAATTTTAAAAAATAAAATTTAAAAATAAAACAGAAGAAAGTTCTTCCCTTCACACAGATGTATTTATATGAATGAATTATTTCCATGCTTATATCTATAAATACATAAAAGAGGAATAAAATCTAACTTGAACCAGAAAAGAAAAAGTAAATCCTGAACCCACCAGTTAGACAGAGGAAAACCCTATCAGGGCACTTGCTCCAGCGGTAAACAATTCTGAAATTGGTCAGAGGAGGGGAATCATCTCCCATAGAGCCAGCAACCCACTCCTACGCAAGGAGCGTCCTCATTGCAAGGCTGGGGGCCATGCCGAGGCATCTGTGAGTAAATGTGAGCTGAGCCCCAGGCCAGCTGCTGCTGAACTGTTCACACCCTTCCCAGGTAAAACACCTGAATATGTACAAGGGCTTGAAAGCCTAGAGGAAGGGCCATGGAGCCACACCAGCGACAGCACGCAGGCCAACTTGGTGCCTGCAGGCCAGCCAGGAAGGTCCTGGCCCTGGGCGCTCTTCTGGAAGCTTTCCATTGCCCTGTCTGAGATACCCCTCCTGTCCCGGCCCCCACTGCTTTTCTCCTTCCTCACCTCTGTCCGGAGAGAAATTCCAGTGGAAGGTATGGGTGACACATCCTCTTCTTTACAGGTGGCAACCTGGCAACTCCTGCAGAAAGTCCAGCAGAGACCCACTCACACCGGGCCACCCACAAAGCCGTGGCCCCTCACTCCCTCCCACCAGCACAGCCCCGAGACTGCTGACGGGGCAGAGAATATGGAGTCAGGCACAGCTTCAGGGGCTATTGCTGCCTGTAGCGCTGTTTATATTGACCTCAACCCAGGCACACCTGGGGAGGGCCGGCCGGCAGGGTCAGGCTACCCAGGTCAGCTAATCCTCAGCCCTCAGGGAATCACATTGTTGAAAATGGACCTCGCTAAGGCAGAATAGAAGCCAAGGAATAAAAGGACACAATGCCATTTGCAGCACCGTAGGTGTGTCTAGAGGTAATCACGTGACTTGTAGTAAGTCCGAAAGTGAAAGACACATATCATATCATATCTCTTATAGGTGTGACCGAAAAATGGATACCAGGGCAGATATTTCCACGGAGAAGGGCAATCAGAGATTCATTCAACAAACTTATGGTTCATCAATGGAAAGGTGTGAGGATTGGTTTCATTATGATATTGGGGTTAACAGACATATACAAACACAGGTGACATATATAATCACCAAAGACCTACAGAATACCAAGAGAAGACTACTCAACATTCTGTCATAAGGTACATGGGAAAAGGATCCCAGGAAGAACAGACATATGTATATGTGTAAAAGAACCACATCTTCCACACCTACAACAAGCCAAACATTGTAATGAAATTTGCTGTAATAAAAAATAAAAAAATAAATTAAAAACACGAACAAGAAGTAGTGAGACAAACTTGAGGGGCTTTCTCCTTGCATATTCCATTCTAAATTCCAAACTAGAACACGACTTCCATTGAGGCTCTGTTGCCCCAGTAACCAGATTTGGTAAGGGAGAACTGCTGCCACCTTGTGGGCTTTTCACAAAACAGCAGCTTTAATCCCAGCGCTAATGGTCAGTTGATATTCAAAATCATTGCAGGCCTGTAAATGACACCTGCCCTGAAAACAAATCCTGGGGTAATGTATCGACCAAAAAATTCAAAGGACGTCCATATTTCAAAACGACAGTTTCAAAAGGCATATTTTACACACATTAGTGTTCTGCTTCTTTTTCTTTCTCTCTTTTTTTGTTAAAAGAATGGGAATGGCAAAAAGCTTCCCTCAGAATGGGCGAAAATATTTGCAAACGAATCAATGGACAAAGGTTTAATCTCCAATATATATAAAGAGCTCATGCAGCTTAATATTAAAAAAACAAACAACCCAATACAAAAATGGGCAGAAGATCTAAAGAGACGTTTCTTCAAAGAAGACACAGAGATGGCCAAGACGCACATGAAAAGCTGCTCAACATCACTAATTATTAGAGAAATGCAAATCAAAACTACAATGAGGTATCACCTCACACCTGTTAGAATCGGCATCATCAGAAAATCTACAAACAACAAATTCTGGGGAGGGTGTGGACAAAAGGATCCCTCTTCCACTAGTGGTGGAAATGTAAATTGATACAGTCACGATGGAGAACAGTATGGAGTTTCCTTAAAAAAAACTAGAAATAGAATTACCATATGATCCAGCAATCCCACTTCGGGGCATATACCCAGAGAAAACCATAAATCAAAAAGGCACATTCACCACAATGGTCATTTCAGCACTATTTACAATAGCCAGGTAATGGAAGCAACCTAAATACCCACAGACAGACGAATGGATAAAGATGTGGTACATATATAAAATGGAATATTACTCAGCCATAAGAAGGAATGAAACTGGGTCATTTGTAGAGACGTCGATGGATCTAGAGACTGTCATACAGAATGAAGTAAGTCAGAAAGAGAAAAACAAATATTGTATATTAATGCATATATGTGGAACCTAGAGAAATGGTACAGATGAACTGGTTTGCAGGGAAGAAATAGAGACACAGAGGTAGAGAACACACGTATGGACACCAAGTGTGGGAAGCCATGGGGTGGTGGTGGTGGGATGAGTTGGGAGATTGGGATTGACCTGTATACATGTATATGCGTAAAATACATAACTAATAATAACCTGCTGTATAAAAAAATAAATAAAATTAAATTTCAAAATTTTAAAAAATAAAATTTAAAAATAAAACAGAAAAAAGTTCTTCCCTTCACACAGATGTATTTATATGAATGAATTATTTCCATGCTTATATCTATAAATACATAAAAGAGGAATAAAATCTAACTTGAACCAAAAAAGAAAAAGAAAATCCTGAACCCACCAGTTAGACAGAGGAAAACCCTATCAGGGCACTTGCTCCAGCGGTAAACAATTCTGAAATTGGTCAGAGGAGGGGAATCATCTCCCATAGAACCAGCAACCCACTCCTACGAAAGGAGCGTCCTCATTGCAAGGCTGGGGGCCATGCCGAGGCATCTGTGAGTAACCGTGAGCTGAGCCCCAGGCCAGCTGCTGTGGAACTTTTCCCACCCTTCCCAGGTAAAACACCTGAATATGTACAAGGGCTTGAAAGCCTAGAGGAACGGCCGTGGAGCCACACCAGCGACAGCACCAGGCCAACTTGGTGCCTGCAGGCCAGCCAGGAAGGTCCTGGCCCTGGGCGCTCTTCTGGAAGCTTTCCATTGCCCTGCCTGAGATACCCCTCCTGTCCCGGCCCCCACTGCTTTTTTCCTTCCTCACCTCTGTCCGGAGAGAAATTCCAGTGGAAGGTATGGGTGACACATCCTCTTCTTTACAGGTGGAAGCCTAGAAAGTCCAGCAGAGACCCACTCACACCGGGCCACCCACAAAGCCGTGGCCCCTCACTCCCTCCCACCAGCACAGCCCCGAGACTGCTGACGGGGCAGAGAATATGGAGTCAGGCACAGCTTCAGGGGCTATTGCTGCCTGCAGCGCTCTTTATATTGACCTCAACCCAGGCACACCTGGGGAGGGCCGGCCGGCAGGGTCAGGCTACCCAGGTCAGCTAATCCTCAGCACTCAGGGAATCACATTGTTGAAAATGGACCTCGCTAAGGCAGAATAGAAGCCAAGGAATAAAAGGACACAATGCCATTTGCAGCACCGTAGGTGTGTCTAGAGGTAATCACGTGACTTGTTGTAAGTCCGAAAGTGAAAGACACATATCATATCATATCTATTATAGGTGTGACCGAAAAATGGATACCAGGGCAGATATTTCCACGGAGAAGGGCAATCACAGATTCATTCAACAAACTTATGGTTCACCAATGGAAAGGTGTGAGGATTGGTTTCATTATGATATTGGGGTTAACAGACATATACAAACACAGGTGACATATATAATCACCAAAGACCTACAGAATACCAAGAGAAGACTACTCAACATTCTGTCATAAGGTACATGGGAAAAGGATCCCAGGAAGAACAGACATATGTATATGTGTAAAAGAACCACATCTTCCACACCTACAACAAGCCAAACATTGTAATCAAATTTGCTGTAATAAAAAATAAAAAATTAAATTAAAAACACGAACAAGAAGTAGTGAGACAAACTTGAGGGGCTTTTTCCTTGCACATTCCATTCTAAATTCCAATCTAGAACACTACTTCCATTGAGGCTCTGTTGCCCCAGTAACCAGATTTGGTAAGGGAGAACTGCTGCCACCTTGTGGCCGTTTCACACAACAGCAGCTTTAATCCCAGCGCTAATGGTCAGTTGATATTCCAAATCATTGCAGGCCTGTAAATGACACCTGCCCTGAAAACAAATCCTGGGGTCATGTATCGACCAAAAAATTCAAAGGACGTCCATATTTCAAAACGACAGTTTCAAAAGGCATATTTTACACACATTAGTGTTCTGCTTCTTTTTCTTTTTCTCTTTTTTTGTTAAAAGAACGGGAATGGCAAAAAGCTTCCCTCAGAATGGGCGAAAATATTTGCAAACGAATCAATGGACAAAGGTTTAATCTCCAATATATATAAAGAGCTCATGCAGCTTAATATTAAAAAAAACAAACAACCCAATACAAATATGGGCAGAAGATCTAAAGAGACGTTTCTTCAAAGAAGACACAGAGATGGCCAAGACGCACATGTAAAGCTGCTCAACATCACTAATTATTAGAGAAATGCAAATCAAAACTACAATGAGGTATCACCTCACACCTGTTAGAATCGGCATCATCAAAAATCTACAAACAACAAATTCTGGGGAGGGTGTGGACAAAAGGATCCCTCTTCCACTAGTGGTGGAAATGTAAATTGATACAGTCACGATGGAGAACAGTATGGAGTTTCCTTAAAAAACCTAGAAATAGAATTACCATATGATCCAGCAATCCCAATTCTGGGCATATACCCAGAGAAAACCATAAATCAAGAAGGCACATTCACCACAATGCTCATTTCAGCACTATTTACAATAGCCAGGTAATGGAAGCAACCTAAATACCCACAGACAGACGAATGGATAAAGATGTGGTACATATATAAAATGGAATATTACTCAGCCATAAGAAGGAATGAAACTGGGTCATTTGTAGAGACGTCGATGGATCTAGAGACTGTCATACAGAATGAAGTAAGTCAGAAAGAGAAAAACAAATATTGTATATTAATGCATATATGTGGAAGCTAGAAAAGTGGTACAGATGAACTGGTTTGCAGGGAAGAAATAGAGACACAGAGGTAGAGAACACACGTATGGACACCAAGTGTGGGAAGCCATGGGGTGGTGGTGGTGGGATGAGTTGGGAGATTGGGATTGACCTGTATACATGTATATGCGTAAAATACATAACTAATAATAACCTGCTGTATAAAAAAATAAATAAAATTAAATTTCAAAATTTTAAAAAATAAAATTTAAAAATAAAACAGAAAAAAGTTCTTCCCTTCACACAGATGTATTTATATGAATGAATTATTTCCATGCTTATATCTATAAATACATAAAAGAGGAATAAAATCTAACTTGAACCAAAAAAGAAAAAGAAAATCCTGAACCCACCAGTTAGACAGAGGAAAACCCTATCAGGGCACTTGCTCCAGCGGTAAACAATTCTGAAATTGGTCAGAGGAGGGGAATCATCTCCCATAGAGCCAGCAACCCACTCCTACGCAAGGAGCGTCCTCATTGCAAGGCTGGGGGCCATGCCCAGGCATCTGTGAGTAACCGTGAGCTGAGCCCCAGGCCAGCTGCTGTGGAACTTTTCCCACCCTTCCCAGGTAAAACACCTGAATATGTACAAGGGCTTGAAAGCCTAGAGGAACGGCCGTGGAGCCACACTAGCGACAGCACCAGGCCAACTTGGTGCCTGCAGGCCAGCAAGGATGGTCCTGGCCCTGGGCGCTCTTCTGGAAGCTTTCCATTGCCCTGTCTGAGATACCCCTCCTGTACCGGCCCACACTGCTTTTTTCCTTCCTCACCTCTGTCCGGAGAGAAATTCCAGTGGAAGGTATGGGTGACACATCCTCTTCTTTACAGGTGGAAGCCTGGAAACTCCTGCAGAAAGTCCAGCAGAGACCCACTCACACCGGGCCACCCACAAAGCCGTGGCCCCTCACTCCCTCCCACCAGCACAGCCCCGAGACTGCTGACGGGGCAGAGAATATGGAGTCAGGCACAGCTTCAGGGGCTATTGCTGCCTGCAGCGCTGTTTATATTGACCTCAACCCAGGCACACCTGGGGAGGGCTGGCCGGCAGGGTCAGGCTACCCAGGTCAGCTAATCCTCAGCCCTCAGGGAATCACATTGTTGAAAATGGACCTCGCTAAGGCAGAATAGAAGCCAAGGAATAAAAGGACACAATGCCATTTGCAGCACCGTAGGTGTGTCTAGAGGTAATCACGTGACTTGTAGTAAGTCCGAAAGTGAAAGACACATATCATATCATATCTCTTATAGGTGTGACCGAAAAATGGATACCAGGGCAGATATTTCCACGGAGAAGGGCAATCAGAGATTCATTCAACAAACTTATGGTTCATCAATGGAAAGGTGTGAGGATTGGTTTCATTATGATATTGGGGTTAACAGACATATACAAACACAGGTGACATATATAATCACCAAAGACCTACAGAATACCAAGAGAAGACTACTCAACATTCTGTCATAAGGTACATGGGAAAAGGATCCCAGGAAGAACAGACATATGTATATGTGTAAAAGAACCACATCTTCCACACCTACAACAAGCCAAACATTGTAATGAAATTTGCTGTAATAAAAAATAAAAAAATAAATTAAAAACACGAACAAGAAGTAGTGAGACAAACTTGAGGGGCTTTCTCCTTGCATATTCCATTCTAAATTCCAATCTAGAACACGACTTCCATTCAGGCTCTGTTGCCCCAGTAACCAGATTTGGTAAGGGAGAACTGCTGCCACCTTGTGGGCTTTTCACAAAACAGCAGCTTTAATTCCAGCGCTAATGGTCAGTTGATATTCAAAATCATTGCAGGCCTGTAAATGACACCTGCCCTGAAAACAAATCCTGGGGTCATGTATCGACCAAAAAATTCAAAGGACGTCCATATTTCAAAACGACAGTTTCAAAAGGCATATTTTACACACATTAGTGTTCTGCTTCTTTTTCTTTCTCTCTTTTTTTGTTAAAAGAACGGGAATGGCAAAAAGCTTCCCTCAGAATGGGCGAAAATATATGCAAACGAATCAATGGACAAAGGTTTAATCTCCAATATATATAAAGAGCTCATGCAGCTTAATATTAAAAAAAACAAACAACCCAATACAAATATGGGCAGAAGATCTAAAGAGACGTTTCTTCAAAGAAGACACAGAGATGGCCAAGACGCACATGTAAAGCTGCTCAACATCACTAATTATTAGAGAAATGCAAATCAAAACTACAATGAGGTATCACCTCACACCTGTTAGAATCGGCATCATCAAAAATCTACAAACAACAAATTCTGGGGAGGGTGTGGACAAAAGGATCCCTCTTCCACTAGTGGTGGAAATGTAAATTGATACAGTCACGATGGAGAACAGTATGGAGTTTCCTTAAAAAACCTAGAAATAGAATTACCATATGATCCAGCAATCCCAATTCTGGGCATATACCCAGAGAAAACCATAAATCAAGAAGGCACATTCACCACAATGCTCATTTCAGCACTATTTACAATAGCCAGGTAATGGAAGCAACCTAAATACCCAGAGACAGACGAATGGATAAAGATGTGGTACATATATAAAATGGAATATTACTCAGCCATAAGAAGGAATGAAACTGGGTCATTTGTAGAGACGTCGATGGATCTAGAGACTGTCATACAGAATGAAGTAAGTCAGAAAGAGAAAAACAAATATTGTATATTAATGCATATATGTGGAACCTAGAGAAATGGTACAGATGAACTGGTTTGCAGGGAAGAAATAGAGACACAGAGGTAGAGAACACACGTATGGACACCAAGTGTGGGAAGCCATGGGGTGGTGGTGGTGGGATGAGTTGGGAGATTGGGATTGACCTGTATACATGTATATGCGTAAAATACATAACTAATAATAACCTGCTGTATAAAAAAATAAATAAAATTAAATTTCAAAATTTTAAAAAATAAAATTTAAAAATAAAACAGAAAAAAGTTCTTCCCTTCACACAGATGTATTTATATGAATGAATTATTTCCATGCTTATATCTATAAATACATAAAAGAGGAATAAAATCTAACTTGAACCAAAAAAGAAAAAGAAAATCCTGAACCCACCAGTTAGACAGAGGAAAACCCTATCAGGGCACTTGCTCCAGCGGTAAACAATTCTGAAATTGGTCAGAGGAGGGGAATCATCTCCCATAGAGCCAGCAACCCACTCCTACGCAAGGAGCGTCCTCATTGCAAGGCTGGGGGCCATGCCCAGGCATCTGTGAGTAACCGTGAGCTGAGCCCCAGGCCAGCTGCTGTGGAACTTTTCCCACCCTTCCCAGGTAAAACACCTGAATATGTACAAGGGCTTGAAAGCCTAGAGGAACGGCCGTGGAGCCACACCAGCGACAACACCAGGCCAACTTGGTGCCTGCAGGCCAGCAAGGATGGTCCTGGCCCTGGGCGCTCTTCTGGAAGCTTTCCATTGCCCTGTCTGAGATACCCCTCCTGTACCGGCCCACACTGCTTTTTTCCTTCCTCACCTCTGTCCGGAGAGAAATTCCAGTGGAAGGTATGGGTGACACATCCTCTTCTTTACAGGTGGAAGCCTGGAAACTCCTGCAGAAAGTCCAGCAGAGACCCACTCACACCGGGCCACCCACGAAGCCGTGGCCCCTCACTCCCTCCCACCAGCACAGCCCCGAGACTGCTGACGGGGCAGAGAATATGGAGTCAGGCACAGCTTCAGGGGCTATTGCTGCCTGCAGCGCTGTTTATATTGACCTCAACCCAGGCACACCTGGGGAGGGCTGGCCGGCAGGGTCAGGCTACCCAGGTCAGCTAATCCTCAGCCCTCAGGGAATCACATTGTTGAAAATGGACCTCGCTAAGGCAGAATAGAAGCCAAGGAATAAAAGGACACAATGCCATTTGCAGCACTGTAGGTGTGTCTAGAGGTAATCACGTGACTTGTAGTAAGTCCGAAAGTGAAAGACACATATCATATCTCTTATAGGTGTGACCGAAAAATGGATACCAGGGCAGATATTTCCACGCAGAATGGCAATCACAGATTCATTCAACAAACTTATGGTTCACCAATGGAAAGGTGTGAGGATTGGTTTCATTATGATATTGGGGTTAACAGACATATACAAACACAGGTGACATATATAATCACCAAAGACCTACAGAATACCAAGAGAAGACTACTCAACATTCTGTCATAAGGTACATGGGAAAAGGATCCCAGGAAGAACAGACATATGTATATGTGTAAAAGAACCACATCTTCCACACCTACCACAAGCCAAACATTGTAATCAAATTTGCTGTAATAAAAAATAAAAAATTAAATTAAAAACACGAACAAGAAGTAGTGAGACAAACTTGAGGGGCTTTCTCCTGGCACATTCCATTCTAAATTCCAATCTAGAACACGACTTCCATTGAGGCTCTGTTGCCCCAGTAACCAGATTTGGTAAGGGAGAACTGCTGCCACCTTGTGGCCGTTTCACACAACAGCAGCTTTAATCCCAGCGCTAATGGTCAGTTGATATTCCAAATCATTGCAGGCCTGTAAATGACACCTGCCCTGAAAACAAATCCTGGGTTCATATATCGACCAAAAAATTCAAAGGACGTCCATATTTCAAAACGACAGTTTCAAAAGGCATATTTTACACACATTAGTGTTCTGCTTCTTTTTCTTTCTCTCTTTTTTTGTTAAAAGAACGGGAATGGCAAAAAGCTTCCCTCAGAATGGGCGAAAATATTTGAAAATGAATCAATGGACAAAGGTTTAATCTCCAATATATATAAAGAGCTCATGCAGCTTAATATTAAAAAAAAACAACCCAATACAAAAATGGGCAGAAGATCTAAAGAGACGTTTCTTCAAAGAAGACACAGAGATGGCCAAGACACACATGAAAAGCTGCTCAACATCACTAATTATTAGAGAAATGCAAATCAAAACTACAATGAGGTATCACCTCACACCTGTTAGAATCGGCATCATCAGAAAATCTACAAACAACAAATTCTGGGGAGGGTGTGGACAAAAGGATCCCTCTTCCACTAGTGGTGGAAATGTAAATTGATACAGTCACGATGGAGAACAGTATGGAGTTTCCTTTAAAAAACTAGAAATAGAATTACCATATGATCCAGCAATCCCACTTCGGGGCATATACCCAGAGAAAACCATAAATCAAAAAGGCACATTCACCACAATGCTCATTTCAGCACTATTTACAATAGCCAGGTAATGGAAGCAACCTAAATACCCACAGACAGACGAATGGATAAAGATGTGGTACATATATAAAATGGAATATTACTCAGCCATAAGAAGGAATGAAACTGGGTCCTTTGTAGAGACGTCGATGGATCTAGAGACTGTCATACAGAATGAAGTAAGTCAGAAAGAGAAAAACAAATCTTGTATATTAATGCATATATGTGGAACCTAGAAAAATGGTACAGATGAACTGGTTTGCAGGGAAGAAATAGAGACACAGAGGTAGAGAACACACGTATGGACACCAAGTGTGGGAAGCCATGGGGTGGTGGTGGTGGGATGAGTTGGGAGATTGGGATTGACCTGTATACATGTATATGCGTAAAATACATAACTAATAATAACCTGCTGTATAAAAAAATAAATAAAATTAAATTGCAAAATTTTAATAAATAAATTTAAAAATAAAACAGAAAAAAGTTCTTCCCTTCACACAGATGTATTTATATGAATGAATTATTTCCATGCTTATATCTATAAATACATAAAAGAGGAATAACATCTACCTTGAACCAAAAAAGAAAAAAAAAAAACCTGAACCCACCAGTTAGACACAGGAAAACCCTATCAGGGCACTTGCTCAAGCGGTAAACAATTCTGAAATTGGTCAGAGGTGGGGAATCATCTCCCATAGAGCCAGCAGCCCACTCCTACGCAAGGATCTTCCTCATTGCAAGGCTGGGGTCCATGCTGAGGCATCTGTGAGTAACCGTGAGCTGAGCCCCAGGCCAGCTGCTGTGGAACTTTTCCCACCCTTCCCAGGTAAAACACCTGAATATGTACAAGGGCTTGAAAGCCTAGAGGAAGGGCGGTGGAGCCACACCAGTGACAGCACCAGGCCAACTTTGTTCCTGCAGGCCAGCCAGGATGGTCCTGGTCCTGGGCGCTATTCTGGAAGCTTTCCATTGCCCTGCATGACATACCCCTCCTGTCCCGGCCCACACTGCTTTTTTCCTTCCTCACCTCTGTCCGGAGAGAAATTCCAGCGGAAGGTATGGGTGACACATCCTCTTCTTTACAGGTGGCAGCCTGGCAACTCCTGCAGAAAGTCCAGCAGAGACCCACTCACACCGGGCCACCCACAAAGCCGTGGACCCTCACTCCCTCCCACCAGCTCAGCCTCGAGACTGCTGACGGGGCAGAGAATATGGAGTCAGGCACAGCTTCAGGGGCTATTGCTGCCTGCAGCGCTGTTTATATTGACCTCAACCCAGGCACAACTGGGGAGGGCCGGCCGGCAGGGTCAGGCTACACAGGTCATCTAATCCTCAGCCCTCAGGGAATCACATTGTTGAAAATGGACCTCGCTAAGGCAGAATAGAAGCCAAGGAATAAAAGGACACAATGCCATTTGCAGCACCGTAGGTGTGTCTAGAGGTAATCACGTGTCTTGTAGTAAGTCCGAAAGTGAAAGACACATATCATATCATATCTCTTATATGTGTGACCGAAAAATGGATACCAGGGCAGATATTTCCACGGAGAAGGGCAATCACAGATTCATTCAACAAACTTATGGTTCACCAATGGAAAGGTGTGAGGATTGGTTTCATTATGATATTGTGGTTAACAGACATATACAAACACAGGTGACATATATAATCACCAAAGACCTACAGAATACCAAGAGAAGACTACTCAACATTCTGTCATAAGGTACATGGGAAAAGGATCCCAGGAAGAACAGACATATGTATATGTGTAAAAGAACCACATCTTCCACACCTACAACAAAACAAACATTGTAATCAAATTTGCTGTAATAAAATATAAAAAAATTAAATTGAAAACACGAACAAGAAGTAGTGAGACAAACTTGAGGGGCTTTCTCCTGGCACATTCCATTCTAAATTCCAATCTAGAGCACGACTTCCATTGAGGCTCTGTTGCCCCAGTAACCAGATTTGGTTAGGGAGAACTGCTGCCACCTTTTGGCCGTTTCACAGCAGCTTTAATCCCAGCGCTAATGGTCAGTTGATATTCAAAATCATTGCAGGCCTATAAATGACACCTGCCCTGAAAACAAATCCTGGGTTCATATATCAACCAAAAAATTCAAAGGACGTCCATATTTCAAAACGACAGTTTCAAAGGCATATTTTACACACATTAGTGTTCTGCTTCTTTTTCTTTCTTTCTTTTTTTGTTAAAAAAACAGGAATGGCAAAAAGCTTCCCTCAGAATGGGCGAAAATATTTGCAAACGAATCAATGGACAAAGGTTTAATCTCCAATATATATAAAGAGCTCATGCAGCTTAATATTAAAAAAACAAACAACCCAATACAAAAATGGGCAGAAGATCTAAAGAGACGTTTCTTCAAAGAAGACACAGAGATGGCCAAGACGCACATGAAAAGCTGCTCAACATCACTAATTATTCGAGAAATGCAAATCAAAACTACAATGAGGTATCACCTCACACCTGTTAGAATCGGCATCATCAGAAAATCTGCAAACATCAAATTCTGGGGAGGGTGTGGACAAAAGGATCCCTCTTCCACTAGTGGTGGAAATGTAAATTGATACAGTCACGATGGAGAACAGTATGGAGTTTTCTTAAAAAACCAAGAAATGGAATAACCATATGATCCAGCAATACCACTTCTGGGCATATACCCAGAGAAAACCATAAATCAAAAAGGCACATTCACCACAATGCTCATTTCATCACTATTTACAATAGCCAGGTAATGGAAGAAACCTAAATACCCACAGACAGACGAATGGATAAAGATGTGGTACATATATAAAATGGAATATTACTCAGCCATAAGAAGGAATGAAACTGGGTCATTTGTAGAGACGTCGATGGATCTAGAGACTGTCATACAGAATGAAGTAAGTCAGAAAGAGAAAAACAAATATTGTATATTAATGCATATATGTGGAAGCTAGAAAAATGGTACAGATGAACTGGTTTGCAGGGAAGAAATAGAGACACAGAGGTAGAGAACACACGTATGGACACCAAGTGTGGGAAGCCATGGGGTGGTGGAGGTGGGATGAGTTGGGAGATTGGGATTGACCTGTATACATGTATATGCGTAAAATACATAACTAATAATAACCTGCTGTATAAAAAAATAAATAAAATTAAATTTCAAAATTTTAAAAAATAAAATATAAAAATAAAACAGAAAAAAGTTCTTCCCTTCACACAGATATATTTATATGAATGAATTATTTCCATGCTTATATCTATAAATACATAAAAGAGGAATAAAATCTAACTTGAACCAAAAAAGAAAAAAAAACCTGAACCCACAAGTTAGACAGAGGAAAACCCTTTCCGGGCACTTGCTCCAGCGGTAAACAATTCTGAAATTGGTCAGAGGAGGGGAATCATCTCCCATAGGGCCAGCAGCCCACTCCTACGCAAGGAGCGTCCTCATTGCAAGGCTGGGGGCCATGCCGAGACATCTGAGAGTAACCGTGAGCTGAGCCCCAGGCCAGCTACTGTTGAACTTTTCACACCCTTCCCAGGTAAAACAACTGAATATGTACAAGGGCTTGAAAGCCTAGAGGAAGGGCCGTGGAGCCACACCAGTGACAGCACGCAGGCCAACTTGGTGCCTGAAGGCCAGCCAGGATGGTCCTGGACCTGTGCGCTCTTCTGGAAGCTTTCCATTGCCCTGCCTGAGATACCCTTCCTGTCCAGGCCCCCACTGCTTTTTTCCTTCCTCACCTCTGTCCGGAGAGAAATTCCAGCGGAAGGTATGGGTGACACATCCTCTTCTTTACAGGTGGCAGCCTGGCAACTCCTGCAGAAAGTCCAGCAGAGACCCACTCACACTGGGCCACCCACAAGGCCGTGGCCCCTCACTCCCTCCCACCAGCACAGCCCCGAGACTGCTGATGGGGCAGAGAATATGGAGTCAGGCACAGCTTCAGGGGCTATTGCTGCCTGCAGCACTGTTTATATTGACCTCAACCCAGGCACACCTGGGTAGGGCAGGCCGGCAGGGTCAGGGTACCCAGGTCAGCTAATCCTCAGCCCTCAGGGAATCACATTGTTGAAAATGGACCTCGCTAAGTCAGAAGAGAGGCCAAGGTGTAAAAGGACACAATGCCATTTGCAGCACCGTAGGTGTGTCAAGAGGTAATCACGTGACTTGTCGTAAGTCAGAAAGTGAAAGACACATATCATATCATATCTCTTTTAGGTGTGACCGAAAAATGGATTCCAGGGCAGATATTTCCACGGAGAAGAGCAATCACAGATTCATTAAACAAACTTATGGTTCACCAATGGAAAGCTGTGAGGATTGGTTTCATTATGATATTGGGGTTAACAGACATATACAAACACAGGTGACATATATAATCACCAAAGACCTACAGAATACCAAGAGAAGACTACTCAACATTCTGTCATAAGGTACATGGGAAAAGGATCCCAGGAAGAACAGACATATGTATATGTGTAAAAGAACCATATCTTCCACACCTACAACAAGCCAAACATTGTAATCAAATTTGCTGTAATAAAAAATAAAAAATTAAATTAAAAACACGAACAAGAAGTAGTGAGACAAACTTGAGGGGCTTTCTCCTGGCACGTTCCATTCTAAATTCCAATCTAGAACACGACTTCCATTGAGGCTCTGTTGCCCCAGTAACCAGATTTGGTAGGGGAGAACTGCTGCCACATTGTGGCTGTTTCACACAACAGCAGCTTTAATCCCAGCGCTAATGGTCAGTTGATATTCAAAATCCTTGCAGGCCTGTAAATGACACCTGCCCTGAACACAAATCCTGGGGTCATATATCGACCAAAAAATTCAAAGGACGTCCATATTACAAAATGACAGTTTCAAAAGGCATATTTTACACACATTAGTGTTCTGCTTCTTTTTCTTTTTCTTTTTTTGTTAAAAAAAAGGGAATGGCAAAAAATCATCCCTGAGAATAGGCGAAAATATTTGCAAACGAATCAATGGACAAAGGTTTAATCTCCAATATATATAAAGAGCTCATGCAGCTTAATATTAAAAAAACAAACAACCCAATACAAAAATGGGCAGAAGATCTAAAGAGACGTTTCTTCAAAGAAGACACAGAGATGGCCAAGACGCACATGAAAAGCTGCTCAACATCACTAATTATTAGAGAAATGCAAATCAAAACTACAATGAGGTATCACCTCACACCTGTTAGAATCGGCATCATCAGAAAATCTACAAACAACGAATTCTGGGGAGGGTGTGGACAAAAGGATCCCTCTTCCACTAGTGGTGAAAATGTAAATTGATACAGTCACAATGGAGAAAAGTATGGAGTTTCCTTAAAAAAACTAGAAATAGAATTAGCATATGATCCAGCAATTCCACTTCTGGGCATATACCCAGAGAAAACCATAAATCAAAGAGGCACATTCACCACAATGCTCATTTCAGCACTATTTACGATAGCCAGGTAATGGAAGCAACCTAAATACCCACAGACACACGAATGGATAAAGATGTGGTACATATATAAAATGGAATATTCCTCAGCCTTTAGAAGGAATGAAACTGGGTCCTTTGTAGAGACGTCGATGGATCTAGAGACTGTCATACAGAATGAAGTAAGTCAGAAAGAGAAAAACAAATATTGTATATTAATGCATATATGTGGAACCTAGAAAAATGGTACAGATGAACTGGTTTGCAGGGAAGAAATAGAGACACAGAGGTAGAGAAAACACGTATGGACACCAAGTGTGGGAAGCCATGGGGAGGTGGTGGTGGGATGAGTTGGGAGATTGGGATTGACCTGTATACATGTATATGCATAAAATACGTAAGTAATAATAACCTGCTGTATAAAAAAATAAATAAAATTAAATTTCAAAATTTTAAGTAATAAAATTTAAAAATAAAACAGAAAAAAGTTCTTCCATTCACACAGATGTATTTATATGAATGAATTATTTCCATGCTTATATCTATAAATACATAAAAGAGGAATAAAATCTAACTTGAACCAAAAAAGAAAAAAAAAAAAACTTGAACCCAGGAGTTAGACAGAGGAAAACCCTATCAGGGCACTTGCTCCAGCGGTAAACAATACTGAAATTGGTCAGAGGTGGGGAATCATCTCCCATACAGGCAGCAGCCCACTCCTATGCAAAGAGCGTCCTCATTGCAAAGCTGGGGGCAATGCCGAGACATCTGTGAGTAACCGTGAGCTGAGCCCCAGGCCAGCTGCTGCTGAACTTTTCCCACCCTTCCCAGGTAAAACACCTGAATATGTACAAGAACTTGCAAGACTAGAGGAAGGGCTGTGGAGCCACACCAGCGACAGCACACAGGCCGACTTGGTGCCTGCAGGCCAGTCAGGATGGTCCTGGCCACAGATGCTCTTCTGGAAGCTTTCCATTTCCCTGCCTGAGATACCCCTCCTGCCACGGCCCCCACTGCTTTTTTACTTCCTCACCTCTGCCTGGGGAGAAATTCCAGTGGCAGGTATCGGTGACACATCCTCTTCTTTAGCACGTGGCAGCCTGGCAACTCCTGCAGAAAGACCAGCAGAGCCCCACTCACACTGGGCCACCCACTAAGCCACGGCCCCTCAATCCCTCCCACCAGCACAGCCCCGGCACTGCCTACGGGGCATAGAATATGGCGTCAGTCACAGCTACAAGGGCTGTCGCTCACTGGAGAGCTGTTTATATTGCCCTCAACCCAGGCACACCTGTGGAGGGCTGGCAGGCAGTTTCAGGCTGCCAAAATCAGCCAATTCTCACCCCTCAGGGGCTCACAGTTGCAGAAAATGAAACTTGCTAAATGGGCCAGGCCCTAGGAACAGGTGTGGGCTCTTGAGAGTCAGGATAGACAAGGGGCTGCAGCTGCGGCTTGTTTTCTTATCATTTTATCTGGTCCATGAGTGCAAAACAACTTCAAGAAGACCCTATCCTAATGAGAGGAACCCAGGAGTCAGGGAGAGGAATGATGGTGGGTGGAGACAGAGGCCTGGTGCCCTGGCTGCAGTGGAAGTGTCTGGAAGACCAGGCAGAAAGAGCCTGCAGAGAGTGATAGCCATGGTCACAGACCTGTCAGAGCTGCTGTTTGTTAGTTCAAGTCCTGCTCTGAGGTATTCTGTGTCAGCTGTGAGCGACAGGTGATCTGGGGGTTCTCTGCAAGGTGGGCTATGTGCACAGTTCCTGTGTGTCCAGCCTTGCTGGGGTACCTGCCCAGGGGAGCTCCGTATCCTGTGAAGGACCTGAGTAGGAGAGCCCCATGGGCTGCTGGGTAGCTGCAGAGGTGAGCTCCATACCCTGGGAGGGACTTGACCACGAGAGCCCCGTGGGCTGTGGGGTAGGGGTGAAGCCCAGGTGAGCTCCATATCCTGAGATTGGCCTGACCACGAGAGCCCCATGTGCTGCTGGAGACCCGGTAAAGGATATCAGGACAGTCAGTGAAGCCACCGAGGATATACATCCAGTAGCTCCTATTTCCTACTCCCTGCTGGTCATTCTACCTTCCACCAGGCCATGGCATTCTGTATCAGACTTCAATGATGCCTTCTTCTATATTCCATTCATCTCAGAGTCACAAGAATTTTTGGCTTGTGAGTGGCAGGACACAACATGCAACAAAAGCAATAATGCTGGGCCGTCCTGCCCCAATGGCTCAAAAATCCCCACACCATCATTGGGGAAATGTCCTCTAAAGACCTAAAAGTTCAACCTCTGTAAAAGGGAACCCTCCTTCAATATTCAGATGACATTCTGATCGCCAGGCCTACTAAAGACGCCTCTGAACTACCTAGCCAAGAAAGGATAGAAGGTGTCCAAGAAAAACGCTCAAATATCCCAGGCTAAGGTGACATGCCTGGGCTTCATTCTCACAGATATTCGGAGAAACGCATCCCAGGATAGGGAAGAAGCCATTTGCAGCCTTACCTCTTCTAAAACTAGAAGACAGCTTAGGGGTTCCTGGGGAGGCCAAGGTTTTCTGCATCTGGATCCCTAACTACAGTCTAATAGCTGGGCCTCTACATGAAACACTGACACGAAAAGATGATGATCCTTTTGAATAGAATCCAGAAGCAGCCTTTCAAGAATGGAAAGAGCAGTCAATACAGACCCTTGCCCAGGAACTCCCTAATTTAGCTAAACCCTTTGACCTTTACATACCTGGTCAAAGGTTAATCGCCCTCGGAGCCTTAGTGCAAAAACTGGGACCACTTGAAATGGAGCAACACAAGAATGCTCTTCAGGTATGATAAACTATGGTCACCAAGGGCTTTGCCCACCGACTCATCAGGCCAGGATACTGGGGTATCTAAAAAGCTGGAAATCAGCAGCCCGCAAGGCCAGCTCCCTCCTAAGGGAAAAGGACCGCACGTGGTGATCCTAACCACCCATCATTCCCTGAAGTTGCAGGGGTCTCTGTGTGGACACACTGACCTCGAGTGAGGAGGCCCTCCAACTCCAACCTCCAGAGAGATAAACGGGGGCAACGGGCCCCCAAGATGACTCGTGTGACCATCACTTGACCTGGAGTTTCTCTCAGAAAACGACAAGACTGTGCCCCGAAAGAGCAGACTACTGCTTGCAGGACTTACTGCACCCAGAGGGGAGCTAATAAGCTTGGTGGGGGAAACGTATATCACGCTTTCACCATAGAAAACCCTACAGACACCGCGGTGATGGTGGCCAATATGACCGGCTGGACTGCTGGCTACTTCTAAAGGCCGTTGACTCAGTGGACGTCATGGTCCTGGATCACCACTGACCCTGGACTGTCTGGGAGTTGCGCGGGCAGGGCTCTGACACATGGTGCTGTTTGTACATTAATTCAGGGACCTAATTAAAGAAAGCACAGACTACTCGTCAGAGCATCTAGTCTGACAAAAACTGTCAGCCTAAGGTCGCCGAACATATGTGGGGTGGGGTGAAACCTGCCAATGCAGCATCTCTGCGCCTCTCTTTCCTGGACCCTTAAAGGTCATTAGAATCTGTAACACTTCCAATGCTGGTGCTCAGGCGGACGAGAAGTGAGGCAGGAGGCCTTGGGACAATCAACCTCACCAGGAGGCTGGTGGGGAGACGTTTTGCCCCGCCCCACATGTATCAGGGCTCCCACCACAGCATGAAGCAGTTACAAAAGAGGGGTCTGCACCCTCAACACCCCAAGAATAAGGAACGGAACAAAAAGCAGAGGAGGTGTTCATCTCCGGCAACGTTCATTAAAAATTCCTGGGAGATAAAAAGAGAATCTGGGCAATAAAATAAAGTCTAACCTGTTTTTCCTTTGTGCTTTGTCTAATTTCACGTGCTCCTAGGGTTCCGCATGCAGAGGTCCCACACCCGGCACTTCAGACCCGATTTCCTAGTGCAGAATGGCTGGGTCGACACCTCAGCTAGCGGGGTCCCATGCAGACTCCGCGGCATAGAGCCTGAGCTGCAGCCAACGCAGTCCTCGAGAGCTCCATCCCCTCCCTCCCACTGACGCTGCCGGGGACCCTACACAGCAGCCCAGCCCACAGCCCATGGGGGAGTGCACGCTCTCACCTCTCCATTCTGTTTTCAAAATAATGTTTCCTTTGCATCTGAACCAAACTCAGTCTTGATCTGTTGGCTCCAATAACACTGGGCACGGGGACTCCTGTTGGGGTCCACTCTGGAGGATCAGTAACAGAAATTGAGAACATTGTAACTTCAATGAACAGATGTGTGAGCCAAACTGTAGTTAACATAGAGCAGTGTATAATGCTCGGGTAAAATAAGATGTTTCTAAGACTTATATTTGATATTTCCATCACTTTCCTATAAGCAAGTTCAGTGAAGACGTCTGTCTTATTTGTCAGGTCAACATTAGAGAAATGAAGTGATTTATTTCCATGGATGTACATCGAATACTCTTGGCTGAAGCTTCAATCTTGTTTTGAATGCTTTTCCATTGAAAATGATACCTCTCTTTCAGCTCCCCCATTTCTGAGAAGTATAAAATCTTATAATTTATTATTACCAAAGGGGAAAGGTAGGAGAAGGGATACATTAACAGTTTGGGATTAACACATACACACTGCTATGTATAAAATAGATCATCGGGCTTCCCTGGTGGCGCAGTGGTTGAGAGTCCGCCTGCCGATGCTGGAGACATGGGTTCGTGCCCCGGTCCAGGAAGATCCCACATGCCGCGGAGCGGCTGGACCTGTGAGCCAGGGACGCTGAGCCTCCGCATCTGGAGCCTGTGCTCCACAACGGGAGAGGCCACAACAATGAGAGGCCCGCATACCACAAAAAAAAAAAAAATAGATCATCAACAAGGAACTACTGTATAGCACAGGGAACTACACTGAATATTTTGCAATAACCTATAAGGGGAAATAATCTTAAAAAGAATAGATATTTTTTATTGACATCATCTATCAATGACAGATAAAATGTAACCTAAGCAAGGCCGATGGTGAGCGCTTCTGACCCTGAAGATTTCAGTCATCTAAAGTTTGGGCTCTGCCTATTTCCCAAGGCCCTTAAAGGACATACGTGTAGCTGTAGCTTAAAAATTCCCTAGTTTGGGGTTCGGGGAGGCACTGATTTGGAAAAATCCCTGGTGTTCTCCTTACATGCACGGGACCCTTCCTACAGCTAAAACATGCCTGTCACACCTAGAGGATGGTACACCGTTTGATCGGAAAGAGTTTGGAAAAGGCACCTCATCTCCTCATCGCCTGGTGCTCGGGTTCAACCCTCCAGCATATTTGCTAACAATCTCCTCACTTGGGGATATCAGCACCGTCAACATCCTGTTGCACACAGTTTGGAATTTGTCCAGAGGATGAAGCGGAAGGATGAGAAAAATTTAGAGACAAGTCTTAGGTGTTCGGGCAGGCACATGCCACTCTAATTTCCAATCCAGAAGACAAATTCATCAAAGGCTAGAATTGCCCACGGAAACAGAATAGGGCTAGAGGAAATCCCACTGTTTTGTGTCCAGTTTCCAAAAACACAAGTTGAAAAATGGAACTCAGGGGCACTAAAATTCATGAAACTGCAGAGTTGAAAATATCTATCGTCGAAAAATGTCTTGAGGTAAGTCCCAGAAAAGGACTTGTAAGCAAGGGAGAGTGGCAGGAAACAGATTTGAAGAGGTAGAAAGGACTCCCCATTAAAGCACAAGAAAAGGGGCTGAACATCGCCAATGATGCAGTTGGCCAAAAAGGGTGTATGCATTTTTTCTGAATATATTCAAGTAAAGGCCATACACACTTTTTATCCAACCAAAGAGGTGGGCACTGGAAATCAATATCACAAAATGTATCACTTCACATCAGTCAGAAGGGCCATCCACATAAAGTGTAAACACCAGAAATGCAGGACAGGGCGAGGAGAAAAGGGAGCCATGTGAGGCTGATAGTGGAAATGTAATTTGCCAACGGCCACTCTGGAGAAGTGTATTGTGTTTGCTAAAACATCTAAAAAATGAGCTACAGAGCATAGGGCACTTGCACTCATGGGCGTGTACCTTGGGAAAAACAAAAATCGACAGAAAACAGGCACCCGAACGTTTACCACCTCTCTGTTAAAAAGGCCTCAACTTGGATATAACCTAAATGTCCCTGGAAGGATAAAATGGATAAAAGAGATGGGGTACTTATGTAGAGTGGAATATTACTCATCCAGAAATCAATGAAATAAGGCCAGTTGTAACAACTCTGGAGGAGTTACATACGATCATTCTAAGTGACATATGTCAGAAAGAAAAAGACACATATCATAAGATGTCACTTAAAGGTGGAATCAAAAATGGCTACACATGAAATAAATTACAAAACAGAAACATAGTCAAATATGTAGAAAATAGACATAAGGCTGCTAAATGGGAAAGGTGGGGAATGGTGAGGTATTATCCAGGAGGTTGAAATTAGCAAAGATACCATTCCAAGTACCAAATTGAATAACTGACAAGGCCTACACGGTACCTCAAAGAACTGCACTCAGCCCACTCAAGTCACTGGAAAATAATACATATGACTGGTAAGCATCTGAAAAAGAATTTATTGTTGTCTCACAGTACATGAATCAAGTGGATGTACAGCAGCAAAAAACAGAGCTTTGAAAATCAGCTGTAACCAATATAAAAATAAATTTAAAACTATTTATAAAAACAGTGAGACAGACAAAAATTCTTACAACTTTTGTTGAAGGGCTATGATGTAACATGGATTGAACACATGTAGACCCACAGCAGGATGATTATATAAGGCTGGAAGCTATGCACGCTAAGAGATGTTAGAGAGGCTGGGTGAGGAAATGCAGACCTTTTAAAGTAATACTGCCTGGTACCCATTCCATGGGTCCCAAATCTGCAGGTTCAAGGGAATCTTCTGACAGCGAAAACATGCCCGGGAAACCGAGATGAATGTACACCGTGTGCTCAGGAAAGGTGTCTAAAATGCACCTCATTTTTGATCTCCTGGTGCTGGGGTTCGCCATTCCAGCCACATTACTAACAATCTCCCCACTTGGAGAATCAGCACCTTTAACCTCCTGTTTCACACAGTTTGCAATTTGTGCAGAGGATAAATGGGAAGAGGGGGAACCAATGAGAGATTAGCTGTAGGACTTTTGAGAGGCACATGTCACTCTAATTTCCCATTAGGAAGAAGAATTAACCAAAGGCTCAGCCTGCTTCCCCAGAACCAGAATAGGGCCAGAAGTAATCCAATGGTTTGGCGGCCAGCTCACAAAAAAAGCGAGTTGCAAAATGGAGCTCAGGAGCAGACAATTCAAAGACCTGCAAAGATATAAATGATAACCAACGTCCAAAAATATATTCAGGTAAGGCAACGAAGAGGATCTGAATGAGAGGCAGAATTGCAGGAAACAGATTTCAAAAGGTAGATTGTACTCACATTTAAAGCATATGAAAAGCAGCAGAATTTCTAAAATGATGCGGTTGGGCAAAAGGGTGTATGCGTTTTTTTCGTGAATATCTTCAGGAAAAAAACACATGCAGAGTTTTTGGCCAACCAAGCAAGAGGGAAATGCAAATCCGCACAACAAAGAAGTCTCAATTTCCACTGCTCAGAAAGGCCATCCAAAAAATGTGTACAAACCAGAAATGCAGGAGAGGCCATGGAAAACAGGGAGCCTAGTCACACTGATGGGTGGGGTATAAATATCCAAGAGGCACTCTGAAGAAGTGTATGCTGCTTTTAAAACATCTAAAATACAAAGCCCCGGAGCAAGGGGACTTCAACTCATGGACATATAACTTGGGAAGACTAAATGTCAATAAGACACAGGCACCCCAAAGTTTAGGGCTGCTCTGCATACAAGAACCTCAACTTTGGTACACCTAAAATATCCCAGGAAAAAGAGAAATGCATAAAGAACTTGTGGTAATTTTGTACAACGGAATATCACTCAGACATGAAATCAATGTATATAAGGCAAGTAGCAGCATAATGAGTGCATTTACGTATGATGATTTTAAGGGAAATTAGTCATGCAGAAAAAGAATCTTATCATAAGATATGACTTATAGAGGGAATGTCAATATCACAACACATGAACTGAATTAGGAAAGAGAACAGAGTCTCACATTTAGCAAAAATCTCTTATGCCTGCTTCAGGGGAAAGGAGAGGTGGGGTGATGCATAAAACCAGAGTTTGATATTAGCACAGGTACCATTCCATAAAACAAATACAGAATAGACAAGACCTACACCTTCCTCAGTGAACGGGACTCAACACCCCTATGCCCCACAGAGGAATATATCTGAGTACTAAGAATCTTAAAACCTATGTATTGATATGTCTCTGTAAGGGAATCAATTGTGTCTAGACTGGCATAAACACGTCAGTGAAAATCAGCTCAACCCCATTATAAAAATGAATTTCAAAAAAACCCCAAAAAACAGCGAAATTCTTACACAATTCCTTCAGGGGTTCTGATGAAACCTGGAATGACCCTATCTGCAAAGACAGCTGGATGAGACATAAGGCTGGACACTTGGGACTGAGAGGACTGGTGAGATTGGGAGAGAAAATGCAGACCTTTTAAAGTAGTAATGCATGCCACCATTCCATGTGTCCGAAATCTCCAGGTAGAAGGGAATATCACTACAATTATAACATGTATGGGAAACCTAGAAAATGGACACCCTGTGATGGCGAAAGGTTTCTAAAACTCTCCTAATTTTTCCTCTCCTTGTGCTCCACTTTGGCATTCCAACTGCTTTACTATCAATCTCCCAACTTAGGAGAGTCAGCCCCTATAACCTCCTGGTTCGCACAGTTTGCTAATTGTGCAGAGGATGAAAGGGAAGAGGGAGAACCAATTAGAGAGTAGATGTAGGCATTTGGACGGGCACATGTCACTCTAATTTCCCGGCAGGAAGAAGAATTAACCAAAGCCTCAGCCACCCACAGGAACCAATATAGCCACCCCTGGAACCTGTATAGGTCCTGAAGCAAAATTGTGGATTTGCGGCCAGCTCACAAAGATGGGATTTGAAAATTGGAGCTCAGGGGCACAGCAATTCACAAACCTGCAGACTTATAAAGGACTACTCACTTCCAAAAATCTGTTGAGGGAAGGAAATGAAGCGGCCTTGAAAATGACGCAGAATTGCACAAAACATATTTCAAGAGGTAAATTGGAATCGCCTTTAAAGCACAGGAAAAGCATCCCAACTTGGACAGAGATGCACTTGGCCAAAAAGGGCGTATGCCTTTTCTCCTGAATATATTCAGAAGAAAATGCATACACCCTTTTTGGCCAATCAAGCAAGCGCGCAATACAAATCCACACAACAAAGAATTGTCACTTACCACCTGTCAAAAGGGACATCCGAATATCTGTAAAAACCAGAAAGGCAAGAGAGAGATGGCAAGGGCATGAAGCAATGTGATCCCAATGGTCATGGAGGATTGTGATGACAAGCGCATGGAGAATTGTGATGACAAATTATGTACCATTTTGTTGACAAAGGCAAGGAGCATTATGATGACAAGGTTCATGGAGCACTGTGATGACAAGCATCACGGAGCATAGTGATTACACGGGTCATGGAGCATTGGGATGACAAGGGCATGGATCATTGTGATGACAATGGTCATGGAGCATTTTAATGACAAGAGTCCCGGATCATTGTGTTGTCAGGGTTCATGGAGCGTTGTGATGACAGTGGTCATGGAGCATTGTGATGACAGGGGTCATGGCGCATTGTGATGAGAAGGTCATGGAGCATTGGGCTGAAAATGTCCATGGAGTACTGTGATGACAGGGGTCATGGAGCATTGTGATGACAAGGTACTGGAGCACTGTGATGAGAAGACCATGGAGCCTTGTGATGACAAGTCTCATGGAGCATTCTGATGAAAAGTGCCATGGAGCATTGTGATTACAGGGGTCTTGGAGCATTGTGATGACAAGGGCATGGAGCATTGGGATGAGAAGGCCATGGAGCGTTCTGATGACATGGATCATGGAGCTTTGTGATGACAAGTGCATGGAGCATTGTGATTACAGCGGTCTTGGAGCAGTGTGATGAAAAGGGCATGGATCATTGTGATGAAAAAGGCATGGAGCCTTGTCATGACAGGGTTCAAGGAGAAAACTGACAACAAGTGTCAGGGAGCATTGTGATGACAAGGGTATTGAGTATTGTGATGACAAAGGTCATGGAGCATTGTGATGAGAAGACCATGGATAATTGTGATGACCAGCGTCATGGGGCGTTGTGATGATAAGTGTTATGGAACACATTGATCACAAGGATTTGGAGCATTGTGATGACAGAGGTCATGGAGCATTTTGGTTTCATTGTGATGACAATAGCCTGAAGCATTATGATGATGGGCATGGTGCATTGTGATGACAGGGTTCATGGAGCATTGAGATGAAAAGGGGCATGGAGCATTGTGATTACAGGAGTCTTGGAGCATTGTGATGACAAAGTCATGGAACATCGTGAATGAGAAGGCCATGGAGCATTCTGTTGACATGCGTCATGGAGCTTTGTGATGACAAGGGCATGGAGCATTGTGATTACAGGGGTCTTAGAGCATTGTGATGACAAGGGTCATGGAGCCTTGTGATGACAAGGCTGTGGAACATTGTGATGGAAGGGGTCATGGAGCATTGTTATGACAGGGGTAATGGAGCATTGTGATGACAAGGGCATGGAGCATTGGTCTGAAAAGTTTCATGGATTATTGTGATGAGAGGAGGCAAGGAGCATTGTGATGACAAGGGCATGGAACACTGTGATACATGGGTCATGGAGGATTGTAATGACAAGCGCATGGAGCATTGTGATAAGAATGGCATCGAGCATTGTGATGAAAAGCATCATGGAGCCTGTGATGACAAGGGCATGGAACAATGTGATGAGAGGGTTCTTGGAGCATTGTGATGACAATGGCATGCAGCATTGTGATGACAAGGGTCATTGAGCTTTGTGATGACAAAGGTCATGGAGCATTTTGATGACAAGGGTGTGGTGCATTCTGTTGTGAAGGGCAGGGAGCATTGTGATGACAGGGGTTATGGAACATTGTGATGTCAGGGGAATGGAGCATTGTGATGATAAAGGCATGTAGCATTGTTGTGACAAGGGTCATGGAATATTGTGATGACAGGGGTGAGGGAGTATTGTGTTGACTAGTGATGGAACATTGTGATATCAGTGGTGAGAGAGCATTTTGATGAGAAGTGCATGGAGCAGTGTGATGACAAGGTTTATGGAGCATTGTGATGACAAAGATGTGGAGCATTGTGATGACAAGCGCATGGCACATTGTGATGCCATGGGTCATGGAGTATTGTGCTAACAAAGGCATTGAGCATTGGGAGGACAAGGGTCACCGAGCATTGTGATGAAATGTTCATGGAGCGCTGTGGTGACAAAGGTCACAGAGCCTTGTGATGACGAGGGCATGGACCATTGTGATGACAAAGGTCATGAAGCATTGTGATGACTGGAGTCACGGAGCATTGTGATGACAGGGGTCATAGAGCATTGTGATGAAAGGGCATGGAGCATTGTGATGACAGGGTCATGGAGCATTTTTCTGACAAGTTTCATGGATTATTGTGATGACAGTGGGCATGGCACATTGTGATGACAAGGGCATGGAGCATTGTGATGAGAAGGTCATGGAGTATTGTGAAGAAGGGTGTCAGGGAGCATTGTGATGACATATGTCATGGTCCATTGCGATGACAATGGAATGGAGCATTGTGATGCCAAGTGTCATGGAGGATTGTGATGACAAAGGTAATGGAGCATTTTGATGACAAGCGCTTGGGGCATTGTGATGACAAGGGTCATGGAGCATTGTGATAACAAGGGCCATTGAGAATTTTGATGACATGTTCATGAAGCATTGTGATGACAATCACATGGAGCTTTCTGTGACAGGGATCATGGAGCATTGCGATGACAAGTGCATAGAGAATTGTGATGACAAAGCATGTAACACTGTGATGAAAAGCATCATGGAGCACAGTGATGCCAAGAACGTGGAGAATTGTGATGACAGGGGACATGGAGCATTGTGATGACCAGGGCATGGAGTATTGTGATGGCAAGACCGTGGAGCATTGTGATGAGAAGACCATGGATATTTGTGATGATGAGCGTCATGGAGCACTGTAATGACAAGGTGTATGGAGCATTGTGATAACAGGGGTCATGGAGCATTGTGATGACAAGGTTCATGGAGCATTCTGATGACAAGCTTGTGGAGTATTTTGATGACAATGACATGGAGCATTTTGATGAAAATGGCATGGGGCATTGTGATGAAAAAGACATGGAGCCTTTTCATGACAATTTTCAGGGAGCATTCTGACGACAAGTGTCAGGGAGCATTGTGATGACAAGGTCATGGAGAATTTGGACGACAAAGGCATGGAGTATTGTGATGACAAGCACATGGAGCTTGCTATGACGGGGTCATGGAGCATTGCGATGACAAGTGCATAGAGAATTGTGATGACAAAGCATGTAACACTGTGATGAGAAGTGTCATGGAGCATAGTGATGCCAAGATCGTGGAGAATTGTGATGACAGAGGACATGGAGCATTGTGATGACCAGGTCATGGAGCATTGCGATGGCAAGATCGTGGAGCATTGTGATGAGAAGACCATGGATAATTGTGATGACGAGGGTCATGGAGCACTGTAATGACAAGGGGTATAGAGCACTGTGATGACAGTGGTCATGGAGCATTGTGATGACCGGGGACATGGAGCATTGTGATGCCCAAGGCATGGAGCACTGTGATGGCAAGACCGTGGAGCTTTGTGATGAGAAGACCATAGATAATTGTGATGAGGAGCGTCATGGAGCACTGTAATGACAAGTGGTATGGAGCCTTGTGATGACAGGGGTCAAGGAGCACTGCTATGACAGTGGTCATGGAGCATTGTGATGACAAGTGGCATGGAGCATTTTGATGACAAGGGCGTGGAGCATTGTGATGAGAAGACCATGGACAATTGTGATTACGAGTGTCATGGAGCACTGTAATGACAAGCAGTATGGAGCATTGTGATGACAGGGGTCATGGAGCATTGTGATGACTGGGGACATGGAGCATTGTGATGACCAGAGCATGGAGCATTGTGATGGCAAGACCGTGGAGCACTGTGATGAGAAGACCATGGATAATTGTGATGACGAACATCATGGAGCACTGTAATGACAAGGGGCGTGGAGCATTGTGATGACAGGTGTCATGGAGCATTGTGATGACAGGGGTCATGGATCATTGAGATGACAAGAGTCACGGAGCATTCTGATGACAAGCTTGTGGAGTATTGTGATGACAATGGCATGAAGCATTGTGATGAAAAGGGCATGGATCATTGTGATGAAAAAGGCATGGAGACTTGTCATGACAGGGTTCAATGAGCATACTGATGACAAGTGTCAGGGAGCATTGTGATGACAAGTGTATTGAGAATTGTGATGACAAAGGTCATGGAGCATTGTGATGAGAAGTCCATGGATAATTGTGATGACCAGCGTCATGGGGCGTTGTGATGACAAGTGTTATGGAACATTGTGATCACAAGGGTTTGGAGCATTGTGATGAGAGAGGTCATGGAGAATTTTGATTTCATTGTGATGACAATAGCATGAAGCATTATGATGATGGGCATGGTGCATTGTGATGACAGGGTTCATGGAGCATTGAGATGAAAAGAGGCATGGATCATTGTAATAACAAGGGTCTTGGAGCATTGTGATGACAAGGGCATGGAGTATTGTGATGAGAAGGCCATGGAGCATTCTGATGACATGCGTCAGGGAGCTTTGTGATGACATGGGCATGGAGCATTGTGATTACAGGGGTCTTGGAGCATTGTGATGACAAGGGCCATGGAGTCTTGTGATGACAAGGCCGTAGAACATTGTGATGGCAGGGGTCATGGAGCATTGTTATGACAGGTGTAATGGAGCATTGTGATGACAAGGGCATGGAGCATTGGTCTGAAAAGTTTCATGGATTATTGTGATGAGAGTGAGCATGGAGCATTGTGATGGCAAGGGCACGGAACACAGTGATACATGTGTCATGGAGGATTGCAATGACAAGGGCATGGAGCATTGTGATGACAAGCGTCATGGAGCTTTGTGATGACAACGGCATGGAGCAATGTGATGAGAGGTTTCATGGAGGTTTGTGATGACAATGGCATGGAGCATTGTGATTCCAAGGGTCATGGAGCTTTGTGATGACATAGGCCATGGAGCATTTTGATGACAAGGGCGTGGTGCATTGTGATGAGAAGGGCAGGGAGCATTGTGATGACAGGGTCATGGATCAATTGGATGAAAAGGGTCATGGAACATTTTGATGACAGTGTTTATGGAACATTGTGATGTTAGGGGTCATGGAGCATTGTGATGAAAAGGGTCATGGAGCATTGTGATGACAGGGGTTATGGAACATTGTGATGTCAGGGGTCATAGAGCATTGTGATGATAAGAGCATGTAGCATTGTTGTGACAAGGGTCATGGAACATTGGGATGACAGGGTGGAGGGAGTATTGTGTTGACTAGTGATGGAACATTGTGATATCAGTGGTGAGAGAGCATTTTGATGAGAGGTGCATGGAGCACTGTGATGACAAGGCTGTGGAGCATTGTGATGACAAACGCAGGGCACATTGTGATGACATGGGTCATGGAACATTGTGCTGACAAACGCATGGAGCATTGTGATGACAAGGTTTATGGAGCATTGTGATGACAACGATGTGGAGCATTGTGATGACAAGTGCATGGCACATTTGATGCCATGTGTCATGGAGTAATGTGCTGACAAAGGCATGGAGCATTGTGATGACAAGGGTCACCGAGCATTGTGATGAAATGTTCATGGAGTGTTGTGGTCACAAAGGTCACAGAGCCTTGTGATGACGAGGGCATGGACCATTGTGATGACAAAGGTCATGAAGCATTGTGATGACTGTAGTCACGGAGCATTGTGATGACAGGGGTCATAGAGAATTGTGATGAAAGGGCATGGAGCATTGTGATGACAGGGGCATGTTGCATTGGTTTGACAAGTTTCAGGGATTATTGTGATGACAGTGGGCATGGCGCATTGTGATGACAAGGGCATGGAGCATTGTGATGAGAAGGTCATGGAGTATTGTGAAGAAGGGTGTCAGGGAGCATTGTGATGACATATGTCATGGTCTATTGCAATGACAATGGAATGTAGCATTGTGATGCCAAGTGTCATGGAGGATTGTGATGACAAACGTAATGGAGCATTTTGATGACAAGGGCTTGGAGCATTGTGATGACAAGGGTCATGGAGCATTGTGATAACAAGGGCCATTGAGAATTTTGATGACATGTTCATGAAGCATTGTGATGACAATAACATGGAGATTGCTATGACAGGGGTCATGGACCATTGCGATGACAAGTGCATAGAGAATTGTGATGACAAAATATGTAACACTGTGATGAGAAGTATCATGGAGCATAGTGATGCCAAGAACGTGGAGAATTGTGATGACAGGGGACATGGAGCATTGTGATGACCAGGGCATGGAGCATTGTGATGGCAAGACCGTGGAGCACTGTGATGAGAAGACCATGGATAATTGTGATGACGAGCGTCATGGAGCACTGTAATGACAAGGGGTATGGAGCATTGTGATGACAGGGGTCATGGAGCATTGTGATGACTGGGGACATGGAGCATTTTGATGACCAGGGCATGGAGCCTTGTGATGGCAAGATCGTGGAGCACTGTGATGAGAAGATCATGGATAATTGAGATGACGAGTGTCATGGAGCACTGTAATGACAGGGGGTATAGAGCACTGTGATGACAGTGGTCATGGATCATTGTGATGACCGGGGACATGGAGCATTGTGATGCCCAAGGCATGGAGCACTGTGATGGCAAGACCGTGGAGCATTGTGATGAGAAGACCATGGATAATTGTGATGAGGAGCGTCATGGAGCACTGTAATGACAAGTGGTATGGAGCCTTGTGATGACAGGGGTCAGGGAGCATTCTTATGACAGTGGTCATGGAGCATTGTGATGACAAGTGTCATGGAGCATTTTGATGACAAGGGCGTGGAGCATTGTGATGAGAAGACCATGGACAATTGTGATTATGAGTGTCATGGAGCACTGTAATGACAAGCGGTATGGAGCATTGTGATGACAGGGTCAAGGAGCATTGTGATGACTGGGGAAATGGATCATTGTGATGACCAGGGCATGGAGCATTGTGATGGCAAGAGCGTGGAGCACTGTGATGAGAAGACCATGGATAATTGTGATGACGAACATCATGGAGCACTGTAAGGACAAGGGGCATGGAGCATTGTGTTGACAGGTGTCATGGAGCATTGTGATGACAGGGGTCATGGATCATTGAGATGACAAGGGTCAGGGAGCATTCTGATGACAAGCTTGTGGAGTATTGTGATGACAATGGCATGGAGCATTGTGATGAAAAGGGCATGGATCATTGTGATGAAAAAGGCATGGAGACTTGTCATGACAGGGTTCAATGAGCATACTGATGACAAGTTTCAGGGAGCATTGTGATGACAAGTGTATTGAGAATTGTGATGACAAAGGTCATGGAGCATTGTGATGAGAAGTCCATGGATAATTGTGATGACCAACGTCATGGGTCGTTGTGATGACAAGTGTTATGGAACACTGTGATCACAAGGGTTTGGAGCATTGTGATGAGAGAGGTCATGGAGAATTTTGATTTCATTGTGATGAAAATAGCATGAAGCATTATGATGATGGGCATGGTGCATTGTGATGACAGGGTTCATGGAGCATTGAGATGAAAAGAGGCATGGATCATTGTAATAACAAGGGTCTTGGAGCATTGTGATGACAAGGGCATGGAGTATTGTGATGAGAAGGCCATGGAGCATTCTGATGACATGCGTCAGGGAGCTTTGTGATGACATGGGCATGGAGCATTGTGATTACAGGGGTCTTGGAGCATTGTGATGACAAGGGCCATGGAGTCTTGTGATGACAAGGCCGTAGAACATTGTGATGGCAGGGGTCATGGAGCATTGTTATGACAGGTGTAATGGAGCATTGTGATGACAAGGGCATGGAGCATTGTGATGAGAAGCTCATGGAGTATTGTGAAGAAGGGTGTCAGGGAGCATTGTGATGACATATGTCATGGTCTATTGCAATGACAATGGAATGTAGCATTGTGATGCCAAGTGTCATGGAGGATTGTGATGACAAAGGTAATGGAGCATTTTGATGACAAGGGCTTGGAGCATTGTGATGACAAGGGTCATGGCGCATTGTGATAACAAGGGCCATTGAGAATTTTGATGACATGTTCATGAAGCATTGTGATGACAATCACATGGAGCTTGCTATGACAGGGGTCATGGAGCATTACGATGACAAGTGCATAGAGAATTGTGATGACAAAACATGTAACACTGTGATGAGAAGTATCATGGAGCATAGTGATGCCAAGAACGTGGAGAATTGTGATGACAGGGGACATGGAGCATTGTGATGACCAGGGCATAGAGCATTGTGATGGCAAGACCGTGGAGCATTGTGATGAGAAGACCATGGATAATTGTGATGATGAGCGTCATGGAGCACTGTAATGACAAGGGGTATGGAGCATTGTGATGACAGGGGTCATGGAACATTGTGATGACTGAGGACATGGAGCATCGTGATGACCAAGGCATGGAGCATTGTGATGGCAAGACCGTGGAGCATTGTGATGAGAAGACCATGGATAATTGTGATGACGAGCGTCATGGAACACTGTAATGACAAGGAGTATGGAGCATTTTGATGACAGGGGTCATGGAGCATTCTGAAGACAATGATCAGGGAGCATTCTGATGACAAGCTTGTGGAGTATTGTGATGACAATGACATGGAGCGTTGTGATGAAAAGGGCATGGAGCATTCTTATGAAAAAGGCATGGAGCATTTTCATGACAGTGTTCAAGGAGTATTCTGACGACAAGTGTCAGGGAGCATTGTGATGACAAGTGTATTGAAAATTGTGATGACAAAGGTCATGGAGCATTGTGACGACAAGTGCATGGAGTATTGTCATGACAGTCATCATGGAGTGTTGTGATGACAAGTGTTATGGAACATTGTGATCACAAGGGGTTGGAGCATTGTGATGACAGAGGTCATGGACCATTTTGATTTCAAGGAGCATGGAGCATTGTGATGGCAAGGGCATGGAGCAATGTGATCCCAAGGTTCATGGAGGACTGTGATGAAAATGGTAATGGAGTATTGTGATGACAAGCTCATGGAGCATTGTGATGACAAGGTCATGTAGGATTTTGATGACACAGGCATGGAGAATTGTGATGATAAGGGTCATGGAGCACTGTGATGATAAGCGTCACGGAGCATTGTGATTACAGGGGTCATGGAGCATTGGGATGACAAGGGCATGCATCATTGTGATGACAAGTGTCATGGAGCATTGGGCTGAAAATGTTCATGGAGTATTGTGATGACAGGGGTCATGGAGCATTGTGATGACTAGGGAATGGAGCATTGTGATGACAAGAGTCCCGGAACATTGTGTTGTCAGGGGTCATGGAGTGTTGTGATGACAGTGGTCATGGAGGATTGTGATGATATGGGTCATGGAGCATTGTGATGAGAAGGTCATGAAGCATTGGGCTGAAAATGTTCATGGAGTATTGTGATGACAGGGGTCATGGAGCATTGTAATGAGAAGGGAATTGAGCACTGTGATGACAAGGTCCTGGAGCATTGTGATGGGAAGTCCATGGAGCCTTGTGATGACAATTCTCATGGAGCATTCTGATGAAAAGTGGCATGGAGCATTGTGATTACAGGGGTCTTGGAGCATTGTGATGACAAGGGCATGGAGTATTGTGATGAGAAGACCATGGAGCATTCTGATGACATGCGTCATGGAGATTTGTGCTGACAAGGGCATGGAGTATTGTGATGAAAATGGCATGGATCATTGTTATGAAAAAGGCATGAAGCCTTGTCATGACAGGGTTCTAGGAGCATACTGAAGACAAGTGTCATGGAGCATTGTGATGACAAGTGTATTGAGCATTGTGATGACAAAGTTCATGGAGCATTGTGATGAGAAGACCATGGATAATTTTGATGATGAGCGTCATGGGGTGTTGTGATGATAAGTTTTATGGAACATTGTGATCACAAGGGTTTGGAGCATTGTGATGACAGAGGTCATGGAGCATTTTGATTTCATTGTGATGACAATAGCCTGAAGCATTATGGTGATGGGCATGGTGCATTGTGATGACAGCGTTCATGGAGAATTGAGATGAAAAGAGGCATGGAGCATTGTGATTACAGGGGTCTTGGAGCATTGTGATGACAAGGGCAAGGAGCATTTTGATGAGAAGGCCATGGAGCATTCTGATGACATGCGTCATTGAGCTTTGTGATGACAAGGGCATGGAGCATTGTGATTACAGGGGTCTTGGAGCATTGTGATGACAAGGGTCATGGAGCCTTGTGATGACAATGGTGTGGAACATTGTGATGGCAGGGGTCATGGAGCATTGTTATGACAGGGGTAATGGAGCATTGTGATGACAAGGGCATGGAACATTTGTCTGAAAAGTTTCATGGATTATTGTGATGAGAGTGGGAATGGAGCATTGTGATGACAAGGGCACGGAACACAGTGATACATGGGTCATGGAGGTTTGTAATGACAAGGGCATGGAGCATTGTGATGAGAAGGGCATCGAGCAGTGTGATGACAAGCACCATGGAGCTTTTTGATGACAATTGCATGGAACAATGTGATGAGAGGTTTCATGGAGTATTGTGATGACAATGGCATGGAGCATTGTGATGCCAAGGGTCATGGAGCTTTGTGATGACAAAGGTCATGGAGCATTTTGATGACAAGGGCGTGGTGCATTGTGATAAGAAGGGCAGGGAACATTGTGATGACATTGTCATGGACCAATTTAATGAAAAGTGTCATGGAACATTTTGATGAGAGGCGTTATGTAACATTGTGATGTTAGGGGTCATGGAGCATTTTGATGAAAAGGGTCATGGAGCAGTTTGATGACAGGGGTTATGGAACATTGTGATGTCAGGGATCATCAAACATTGTGATGATAAGTGCATGTAGCATTGTGATGACAGGAGTCATGGAACATTGTGATGACAGGGTTGAGGGAGTATTGTGATGAATAGTGATGTAACATTGTGATATCAGTGGTGAGAGAGCATTTTGATTTGAAGTGCATGGAGCATTGTGATGACAAGGTTTATGGAGCATTGTGATGACAAGATTGTGGAGCACTGTGACGACAAGCGCATGGTGCATTGTGATGACATGGGTCATGGAGCATTGTGCTGACAAGCGCATGGAGCATTGTGATGACAAGGGTCATGGAGCATTGTGCTGAGAAAGGCATAGAGCATTGTGATGACAAGGGTCAAAGAGCATTGTGATGAAATGTTCATGAAGCATTGTGGTTAAAAAGGTCACAGAGACTGTTGATGACAAGGGCATGGACCATTGTGATGACAAAGATCATGAAGCCTTGTGATGACTGGAGTCACGGAGCATTGTGATGACAGGGGTCATGGAGCATTGTGATAACAAGGGCATGGGGCATTGTGATGACAAGGGCATGGAGCATTGGTCTAATAAGTTTCATGGCTTATTGCGATGACAGTTGGAATGGCGCATTGTGATGACAAGGGCATGGAGCATTGTGATGACCAGGTCATTCATTATTGTGAAGCCAGGTGTCAGGGAGCATTGTGATGACATATGTAATGGCCCATTGTGATGACAATGCCATGGAGCATTGTGATGCCAAGTGTCATGGAGGATTCTGATGACAAAGGTAATGGAGCATTGTGATGACAATGGCTTGGAGCATTGTGATGACAAGGGTCAGGGAGCATTGTGCTGACAAGTGCATGGAAAATTGTGATGACAAGGGACATGGAGCATTCTGATGACAAGCTTGTGGAGTATTTTGATGACAATGGCATGGAGCATTGGGATGAAAACGGCATGGTGCATTTTGATGAAAAAGACATGGAGCCTTTTTGTGACAGGGTTCAAGGAGCATTCTGACGACAAGTGTCAGGGAGCATTGTGATGGCAAGTGTATCGAGAATTGTGATGACAAAGGTCATGGAGCATTGTGATGAAAAGGGCATGGAGTATTGTGATGACAGGCATCATGGAGCATTGTGATGACAAGTGTTATGGAACATTGTGATCACAAGGGTTTGGAGCATTGTGATGACAGAGGTCATGGATCATTTTGATTTCAAGGAGCATGGAGCATTGTGATGACAAGGGCATGGAGCAATGTGATCCCAAGGTTCATGGAGGATTGTGATGGCAATGGTAATGGAGTATTGTGATGACAAGTGCATAGAACATTGTAATGACAAGGTCATGTAGCATTTTGCTGACAAAGGCATGGAGCATTGTGATGACAGGTGTCATGGAGCACTGTGATGACAAGCGTCACGGAGCATTGTGATTACAGGGGTCATGGAGCATTGGGATGACAAGGGCATGCATCATTGTGATGACAAGTGTCATGGAGCATTGGGCTGAAAATGTTCATGGAGTATTGTGATTACAGGGGTCATGGAGCATTGTGATGACTAGGGAATGGAGCATTGTGATGACAAGAATCCCGGATCATTGTGTTGTCAGGTGATATTGAGCGTTGTGATGACTGTGGTCATGGAGCATTGTGATGATATTGGTCATGGAGCATTGTGATGAGAAGGTCATGGAGCATTGGGCTGAAAATGTTCATGGAGTATTGTGATGACAGGGGTCATGGAGCATTGTGATGATAAGGGAATGGGGCATTTTGATGACAATGTCCTGGAGCATTGTGATGAGAAGACCATGGAGCCTTGTGATGACAAGTCTCATGGAGCATTCTGATGAAAAGGGGCATGGACCATTGTGATTACAGGGGTCTTGGATCATTGTGATCACAAGGGCATGGAGAATTGTGATGAGAAGGCCATGGAGCATTCTGATGACATGCATCATGGAGCTTTGTGATGACAAGGGCATGGAGCATTGTGATTACAGGGGTCTTGGAGCATTGTGATGAAAATGGCATGGATCATTGTGATGAAAAAGGCATGGAGCCTTGTCATGAAAGGGTTCAGGGAGCATACTGATGGCAAGAGTCAGGGAGCATTGTGATGACATGTGTATTGCGCATTGTGATGACAAATGTCATGGGGCATTGTGATGAGAAGTCCATGGATAATAGTGATGAGTAGCGTCATGGGGTATTGTGATGACAAGTGTTATGGAACATTGTGATCACAAGGGTTTGGAGCATTGTGATGACAGAGGTCATGGAGCATTTTGATTTCATTGTGATGACAAGAGCATGAAGCATTATGATGATGGGCATGGTGCATTGAGATGACAGGGTTCATGGAGCATTGTGATGAAAGGTGGCATGGAGCTTTGGTCTGACAAGTTTCATGGATTATTTTGATGACAGTGGGCATGGCACTTTGTGATGACAAGGGCATGGAGCATTGTGATGACAAGGTCATGGAGTATTGTGAAGACAGGTGTCAGGGAGCATTGTGATGACATATGTCATGTTCCACTGTGATGACAATAGCACGGAGCATTGTGATGCCAAGTGTCATGGAGGATTGTTGTGACAAAGGTAAAGGAGCATTGTGATGATAAGCGCATGGAGCATTGAGATGACAAGGGCCATTGATAATTTTAATGTCCATGTCATGAAACATTATGATGACAAGCACATGGAGCTTCCTATGACAGGGGTCATGGAGCATTGCGATGACAAGTGCATGGAGTATTGTTATGACAAGAGCATATAACTTTGTGATGAGAAGTGCCATGGAGCATTGTGATGACAAGGACGTGGAGAATTGTGAGGACAAGGGACATTGAGCTTTGAGATGACCAGGGCATGGAGCATTGTGATGGCAAAGCCGTGGAGCATTGTGATGAGAAGACCTTGGGTAATTGTGATGACGAGCATCATGGAGCACTGTAATGACAAGGGGCATGAAGCATTGTGATGACAGGGGTCATGGAGCATTGTGATGACAAGGGCAAGGAGCATTGTGATGACAAGGGTACGGAACATTGTGATGAAAAGTGCCATTGAGAATTTTGATGATAAAGTCGTGAAGCATTGTGATGACAAACACTTGGAGCTTCCTATGACAGGGGTCATGGAACATTGCAATGACAAATGCATGGAGAATTGTGATGAAACGAGCATGTAACTTTGTGATGAGAAGTGTCATGTAGCATTGTGATGACAAGTACGTGGAGAATTGTTATGACAAGGGACATGGAGCATTGTGATAACCAGGGAATGGAGCATTGTGATGACAGGGGTCATGGAGCATTATTATGACAAGGGCCATGGTGCATTCTGATATAAGATATCACTTATGAAGGGAATGTAAACCTGGCTACATATGAACTGAATTAGGAAAGAGAACAGAGTCTCAGATTTAGAAAACACTCTTATGCTTGCTTAAGGGGGAAGGAGAGGTGGGGAGACCCACAAAACCAGAGTTTGATATTAACACAGGTACCGTTCCATAATCCAAATACAGAAGAGACAAGCCCAACTCCTTCCTCAGTGAATGGGACTCAACACCCCTATTCCCCACAGAGAAATATATCTGACTAGTAAGGATCTTAAAACCTATGTATTGATATGTCTCCATAAGGGAACCAAGTGTGTCTAGAATGACATAAACACGGCAGTGAGAATGAGCTCAAACCCACTATAAAAAGGAATTTCAAAACAAAACAAAGAAACAGTGAAATTCTTACACAATACCTTCAGGGGTTCTGATAAAACTTGGAATGACCCTATCTACAATGACAGCTGGATGTGGCATAAGGCTGTTCACTTGGGATTGAGAGGATTGGTGAGATTGGGTAAGAAAATGCAGACCGTTTAAAGCAATAATACCTGGCACCCATTCCATGGTTCCCAGCTCTCCAGGTAGAAGGGAATATCACTACAGTTATAACATGTATGGGAAACCTAGAGAACGGACACACTGTGAATACGAAAGGTTTCTAAAACTCAACGAATAGTCCCTCTCCTGGTGCTCCGGTTTGACTGTCCATCTGCTTTACTATCAATCTCCCAACTTGGAGAGACAGCCCCTTTAACTTCCTGGTTCGCACAGGTTGCCAATTTGGCAGAGGATGAAAGGGAAGAGGGAGAACCAATGAGAGAGTAGCTGTTAGGCATTTGGAGGGGCACATATCACTCTAACTTCCCGGCAGGAAGAAGAATTAACCAAAGTCTCAGCCACCCACCGGGAACCAGTATAGGCCCTGAACCAAAATTTTGGACGTGCGGTCAGCTCACCAAAAACGAGTTGAAAAATGGAGCACAGGGGCACAGCAATTCACAAACTGGCTGAGTAATAAAGGACAACTATCGTCCAAAAATCTGTTGAGGGAAGGCAACGAGGCGGACTTGAAAGCGAGGGAGAATAGCAGGAAACAGATTTCAAGTGGTACGTTGGAATCACCTTTAAAGCACAGGAAGAGGGGCACAACTTCGACAATGATGCACTTGGCCAAAAAGGGCGTATGCGTTTTCTCCTGAAAATATTCAGGAGAAAACGCATACGCCCTTTTTGGCCAAGCAAGCAAGTGGGCAATGTAAATCTGCACTACAAAGAAGTATCAATTCCCACCGGTCAAAAGGGACATCCACAAAATGTGTAAAAACCAGAAAGGCAAGACAGGCCCTGGAGAACAGGGAGCCTTGTTATGCTGATGGGCGGGATGTAAATTGCCAACTGCCTCTCTGGAGGAGTGCATTGTGTTCCCTAAAACAAGTAAAGAACAGAGCTACAGAGCCAAGGGCACTTCCAGTCTAGGGAATATACCTTGGGAAAACTGAAAATCAATAAGACAGAGCCACCCCAAAATTTAGGGCTGCACTGCTTACCAGGACCTCAACTTGGGTACACCTTAAATATCCCAGGAAATATAAAAATGGTTCAAAAAATTGTGGTACTTACGTACGATGGAATATCCATCAGCCATGAAATCAATGTGATAAGACCAGTAGCAGCAAAATGGGTAGATTCAGGTACGATGATTCTAAGTGAAATAAGTCACAGAGAAAAAGAAACTTATCATAAGATATCACTTATGAAGATCCTGTAAACATGGCTACACTTGAACTGAGTTAGGAAAGAGAAGAGTGTCTCACATTTAGAAAACACTCTTATGCCTGCTTAAGGGGGAAGGAGAGGTGGGGTGATGCATAAAACCAAGTTTGATATAAGCACAGGTACCGTTCCAAAAACCAACTATGGAATAGACAAGCCCTACACCTTCCTCAGTGAAAGGGACTCAAAACCCCATATTTCCCGCAGAGGAATATATCTGACTAGTAAGGATCTTAAAACCTATGTATTGATATGTCTCCGTAAGGGAATCAAGTGTGTCTAGACTGGCATAAACATGGCAGCGAGAATCAGCTCAAACCCACTATAAAAAGGAATTTCAAAAACAAAACAAAAAAACTGTGAAATTCTTTACAATTCCTTCAGGGTCTCTGATGAAACCTGGAATGACCCTATCTACAATGACAGCTGGATTTGGCATAAAGCTGGACACGTGGGACTGAAAGGATTGGTGAGATTGGGTGAGCAAATGCAGACCCTTTAAAGCACAAATGCCTGGCGCCCATTCCATGGGTCCCAACTCTCCAGGTTGAAGGGAATATTACTACAGCTATTACATGTACGGGAAACCTAGAGAATGGACACATTGTGAATACGAAAGGTTTCTAAAACTCAACGAATAGTCCCTCTCTTGGTTCTCCGGTTTGACTTTCCATCTGCTTTACTATCAACCTCCCAATTTGGAGAGACAGCGCCTTTAACCTCCTGGTTCACACAGGTTGCCAATTTGGCAGAGGATGAAAGGGAAGAGGGAGAACCAATGAGAGAGTAGCTGTTAGGCATTTGGACGGGCACATATCACTGTAATTTCCCGGCAGGAAGAAGAATTAACCAAAGTCTCAGCCCCCCACCGGGAACCAGTATAGGTCCTGTACCAAAATTTTGGACTTGCGGTCAGCTCACCAAAAACGAGTTGAAAAATGGAGCTCAGGGGAACAGGAATTCACAGGCTGGCCGAGTAATAAAGGACAACTATCGTCCAAAAATCTGTTGAGGGATGGCAACGAGGCGGACTTGAAAGCAAGGCAGAATAGCAGGAAACTGATTTCAAGAGGTACGTTGGAATCGCCTTTAAAGCACAGGAAGAGGGGCACAACTTCGACAATGATGCACTTGGCCAAAACGGGCGTATGCGGTTTCTCCTGAATATATTCAGGAGAAAATGCATACGCCGTTTTTGGCCAAGCAAGCAAGCGGGCAATGCAAATCTCCTCTACAGAGAAGTATCACTTCCCACCGGTCAAAAGGGACATCCACAAAATGTGTAAAAACCAGAAAGGCAAGACAGGCCCTGGAGAACAGGGAGCCTTGTTATGCTGATGGGCGGGATGTAAATTGCCAACTGCCTCTCTGGAGGAGTGCATTGTGTTCCCTAAAACAAGTAAAGAACAGAGCTACAGAGCCAAGGGCACTTCCAGTCTAGGGAATATACCTTGGGAAAACTGAAAATCAATAAGACAGAGCCACCCCAAGATTTAGGGCTGCACTGCTTACAAGAACCTCTACTTGGGTACACCTTAAATATCCCAGGAAATATAAAAATGGTTCAAAAAATTGTGGTACTTACGTACGATGGAATATCCCTCAGCCATGAAATCAATGTCTTAAGACCAGTAGCAGCAAAATGGGTGGATTCAGGTACGATGATTCTAAGTGAAATAAGTCACACAGAAAAAGAAACTTATCATAAGATATCACTTATGAAGATCCTGTAAACATGGCTACACTTGAACTGAGTTAGGAAAGTGAACAGTGTCTCACATTTAGAAAACACTCTTATGCCTGCTTAATGGGGAAGGTGAGGTGGGATGATGCATAACCAGAGTTTGATACAAGCACAGGTACCGTTCCAAAAACCAACTATGGAATAGACAAGACCTACACCTTCCTCAGAGAAAGGGACTCAAAACCCCATATTTCCCACAGAGGAATATATCTGACTAGTAAGAATATTAAAACCTATGTATTGATATGTCTCCGTAAGGGAATCAAGTGTGTCTAGACTGGCATAAACATGGCAGCGAGAATCAGCTCAAACCCACTATAAAAACGAATTTCAAAAATAAAACAAAAAAACTGGGAAATTCTTTACAATTCCTTCAGGGTCTCTGATGAAACCTGGAATGACCCTATCTACAATGACAGCTGGATGTGGCATAAGGAGGGACACTTGGGACTGAGACGATTGGTGAGATTGGGTGAGCAAATGCAGACCCTTTAAAGCAATAATGCCTGGAACCCATTCCATGGGTCCCAACTCTCCAGGTTGAAGGGAATATTACTACAGCTATAACATGTACGGGAAACCTAGAGAACGGACACACTGTGAATACGAAAGGTTTCTAAAACTCAACGAATAGTCCCTCTCCTGGTGCTCCGGTTTGACTTTCCATCTGCTTTACTATCAACCTCCCAACTTGGAGAGACAGCCCCTTTAACCTCCTGGTTCGCACAGGTTTCCAATTTGGCAGAGGATGAAAGGAAAGAGGGAGAACCAATGAGAGAGTAGCTGTTAGGCATTTGGACGGGCACATATCACTGTAATTTCCCGGCAGGAAGAAGAATTAACCAAATTCTCAGTCCCCCACCGGGAACCAGCAGAGGTCCTGAACCAAAATGTTGGACTTGCGGTCAGCTCACCAAAAACGAGTTGAAAAATGGAGCTCAGGGGCACAGCAATTCACAAACTGGCCGAGTAATAAAGGACAACTATCGTCCAAAAATCTGTTGAGGGAAGGCAACGAGGCGGACTTGAAAGGGAGGCAGAATAGCAGGAAACAGATTTCAAGAGGTACGTTGGAATCGCCTTTAAAGCACAGGAAGAGGGGCACAACTTCGACAATGATGCACTTGGCCAAAAAGGGCGTATTTGTTTTCTCCTGAATATATTCAGGAGAAAACGCATACGCCCTTTTTGGCCAAGCAATCAAGCGGGCAATGCAAATCCACACTACAAAGAAGTATCACTTCCCACTGGTCAAAAGGGACATCCACAAAATGTGTAAAAACCAGAAAGGCAAGACAGGCCCTGGAGAACAGGGAGCCTTGTTATGCTGATGGGCGGGATGTAAATTGCCAACTGCCTCTCTGGAGGAGTACATTGTGTTCCCTAAAACAAGTAAAGAACAGAGCTACAGAGCCAAGGGCACTTCCAGTCTAGGGAATATACCTTGGGAAAATTGAAAATCAATAAGACAGAGCCACCCCAAAATTTAGGGCTGCACTGCTTACAAGGACCTCAACTTGGGTACACCTTAAATATCCCAGGAAATATAAAAATGGTTCAAAAAATTGTGGTACTTACGTACGATGGAATATCCCTCAGCCATGAAATCAATGTCATAAGACCAGTAGCACCAAAATGGGTGGATTCAGGTACGATGATTCTAAGTGAAATAAGTCACACAGAAAAAGAAACTTATCATAAGATATCACTTTTGAAGATCCTGTATACTTGGCTACATTTGAACTGAGTTAGGAAAGAGAACAGTGTCTCACATTTAGAAAACACTCTTATGCCTGCTTAAGGGGGAAGGAGAGGTGGGGTGATGCATAAAACCAGAGTTTGATATAAGCACAGGGACCATTCCAAAAACCAACTATGGAATAGACAAGACCTACACCTTCCTCAGTGAAAGGGACTCAAAACCCCATATTTCCCGCAGAAGAATATATCTGACTAGTAAGAATCTTAAAACCTATGGATTGATATGTCTCCGTGAGGGAATCAAGTGTGTCTAGACTGGCATAAACATGGCAGCGAGAATCAGCTCAAACCCACTATAAAAAGGAATTTCAAAAACAAAACAAAAAAACTAGGAAATTCTTTACAATTCCTTCAGGGTCTCTGATGAAACCTGGAATGACCCTATCTACAATGACAGCTGGATGTGGCATAAGGAGGGACACTTGGGACTGAGAGGATTTGTCAGATTGGGTGAGCAAATGCAGACACTTTAAAGCACAAATACCTGGCACCCATTCCATGGGTCCCAACTCTCCAGGTTGAAGGGAATATTACTACAGCTATAACATGTACGGGAAACCTAGAGAACGGACACACTGTGAATACGAAAGGTTTCTAAAACTCAACGAATAGTCCCTCTCCTGGTGCTCCGGTTTGACTTTCCATCTGCTTTACTATCAACCTCCCAACTTGGAGAGACAGCCCGTTTAACCTCCTGGTTCGCACAGGTTTCCAATTTGGCAGAGGATGAAAGGGAAGAGGGAGAACCAATGAGAGAATAGCTGTTAGGCATTTGGACGGGCACATATCACTGTAATTTCCCGGCAGGAAGAAGAATTAACCAAAGTCTCAACCCCCACCGGGAACCAGCAGAGGTCCTGAATCAAAATTTTGGACTTGCGGTCAGCTCACCAAAAACGAGTTGAAAAATGGAGCTCAGGGGCACAGCAATTCACAAACTGGCCGAGTAATAAAGGACAACTATCGTCCAAAAATCTGTTGAGGGAAGGCAACGAGGCGGACTTGAAAGGGAGGCAGAATAGCAGGAAACAGATTTCAAGAGGTACGTTGGAATCGCCTTTAAATCACAGGAAGAGGGGCACAACTTCGACAATGATGCACTTGGCCAAAAAGGGCGTATGCGTTTTCTCCTGAATATATTCAGGAGAAAACGCATACGCCCTTTTTGGCCAAGCAAGCAAGCGGGCAATGCAAATCTGCACTACAAAGAAGTATCACTTCCCACCGGTCAAAAGGGACATCCACAAAATGTGTAAAAACCAGAAAGGCAAGACAGTCCCTGGAGAACAGGGAGCCTTGTTATGCTGATGGGCGGGATGTAAATTGCCAACTGCCTCTCTAGAGGAGTGTATTGTGTTCCCTAAAACAAGTAAACAACAGAGCTACAGAGCCAAGGGCACTTCCAGTCTAGGGAATATACCTTGGGAAAACTGAAAATCAATAAGACAGAGCCACCCCAAAATTTAGGGCTGCACTACTTACAAGGACCTCAACTTGGGTACACCTTAAATATCCCAGGAAATATAAAAATGGTTCAAAAAATTGTGGTACTTACGTACGATGGAATATCCCTCAGCCATGAAATCAATGTCATAAGACCAGTAGCAGCAAAATGGGTGGATTCAGGTACGATGATTCTAAGTGAAATAAGTCACACAGAAAAAGAAACTTATCATAAGATATCACTTATGAAGATCCTGTAAACATGGCTACACTTGAACTGAGTTAGGAAAGTGAACAGTGTCTCACATTTAGAAAACACTCTTATGCCTGCTTAATGGGGAAGGTGAGGTGGGATGATGCATAAAACAAGAGTTTGATATAAGCACAAGTACCGTTCCAAAAACCAACTATGGAATAGACAAGACCTACACCTTCCTCAGTGAAAGGGACTCAAAACCCCATATTTCCCGCAGAGGAATATATCTGACTAGTAAGAATATTAAAACCTATGTATTGATATGTCTCCGTAAGGGAATCAAGTGTGTCTAGACTGGCATAAACATGGCAGCGAGAATCAGCTCAAACCCACTATAAAAACGAATTTCAAAAATAAAACAAAAAAACTGGGAAATTCTTTACAATTCCTTCAGGGTCTCTGATGAAACCTGGAATGACCCTATCTACAATGACAGCTGGATGTGGCATAAGGAGGGACACTTGGGACTGAGACGATTGGTGAGATTGGGTGAGCAAATGCAGACCCTTTAAAGCAATAATGCCTGGCACCCATTCCATGGGTCCCAACTCTCCAGGTTGAAGGGAATATTACTACAGCTATAACATGTACGGGAAACCTAGAGAACGGACACACTGTGAATACGAAAGGTTTCTAAAACTCAACGAATAGTCCCTCTCCTGGTGCTCCGGTTTGACTTTCCATCTGCTTTACTATCAACCTCCCAACTTGGAGAGACAGCCCCTTTAACCTCCTGGTTCGCACAGGTTTCCAATTTGGCAGAGGATGAAAGGGAAGAGGGAGAACCAATGAGAGAGTAGCTGTTAGGCATTTGGACGGGCACATATCACTGTAATTTCCCGGCAGGAAGAAGAATTAACCAAAGTCTCAGTCCCCCACCGGGAACCAGCAGAGGTCCTGAACCAAAATTTTGGACTTGCGGTCAGCTCACCAAAAACGAGTTGAAAAATGGAGCTCAGGGGCACAGCAATTCACAAACTGGCCGAGTAATAAAGGACAACTATCGTCCAAAAATCTGTTGAGGGAAGGCAACGAGGCGGACTTGAAAGGGAGGCAGAATAGCAGGAAACAGATTTCAAGAGGTACGTTGGAATCGCCTTTAAAGCACAGGAAGAGGGGCACAACTTCGACAATGATGCACTTGGCCAAAAAGGGCGTATTTGTTTTCTCCTGAATATATTCAGGAGAAAACGCATACGCCCTTTTTGGCCAAGCAAGCAAGCGGGCAATGCAAATCCACACTACAAAGAAGTATCACTTCCCACTGGTCAAAAGGGACATCCACAAAATGTGTAAAAACCAGAAAGGCAAGACAGGCCCTGGAGAACAGGGAGCCTTGTTATGCTGATGGGCGGGATGTAAATTGCCAACTGCCTCTCTGGAGGAGTACATTGTGTTCCCTAAAACAAGTAAAGAACAGAGCTACAGAGCCAAGGGCACTTCCAGTCTAGGGAATATACCTTGGGAAAATTGAAAATCAATAAGACAGAGCCACCCCAAAATTTAGGGCTGCACTGCATACAAGGACCTCAACTTGGATACACCTTAAGTATCCCAGGAAATATAAAAATGGTTCAAAAAATTGTGGTACTTACGTACGATGGAATATCCCTCAGCCATGAAATCAATGTCATAAGACCAGTAGCAGCAAAATGGGTGGATTCAGGTACGATGATTCTAAGTGAAATAAGTCACACAGAAAAAGAAACTTATCATAAGATATCACTTATGAAGATCCTGTAAACATGGCTACATTTGAACTGAGTTAGGAAAGAGAACAGAGTCTCACATTTAGAAAACACTCTTATGCCTGCTTAAGGGGGAAGGAGAGGTGGGGTGATGCATAAAACCAGAGTTTGATATAAGCACAGGGACCGTTCCAAAAACCAACTATGGAATAGACAAGACCTAGACCTTCCTCAGTGAAAGGGACTCAAAACCCCATATTTCCCGCAGAAGAATATATCTGACTAGTAAGAATCTTAAAACCTATGGATTGATATGTCTCCGTGAGGGAATCAAGTGTGTCTAGACTGGCATAACATGGCAGCGAGAATTAGCTCAAACCCACTATAAAAACGAATTTCAAAAACAAAACAAAAAAACTGGGAAATTCTTTACAATTCCTTCAGGGTCTCTGATGAAACCTGGAATGACCCTATCTACAATGACAGCTGGATGTGGCATAAGGAGGGACACTTGGGACTGAGAGGTTTTGTCAGATTGGGTGAGCACATGCAGACACTTTAAAGCACAAATACCTGGCACCCATTCCATGGGTCCCAACTCTCCAGGTTGAAGGGAATATTACTACAGCTATAACATGTACGGGAAACCTAGAGAACGGACACACTGTGAATACGAAAGGTTTCTAAAACTCAACGAATAGTCCCTCTCCTGGTGCTCCGGTTTGACTTTCCATCTGCTTTACTATCAACCTCCCAACTTGGAGAGACAGCCCGTTTAACCTCCTGGTTCGCACAGGTTTCCAATTTGAGAGAGGATGAAAGGGAAGAGGGAGAACCAATGAGAGAATAGCTGTTAGGCATTTGGACGGGCACATATCACTGTAATTTCCCGGCAGGAAGAAGAATTAACCAAAGTCTCAACCCCCACCGGGAACCAGCAGAGGTCCTGAACCAAAATTTTGGACTTGCGGTCAGCTCACCAAAAACGAGTTGAAAAATGGAGCTCAGGGGCACAGCAATTCACAAACTGGCCGAGTAATAAAGGACAACTATCGTCCAAAAATCTGTTGAGGGAAGGCAACGAGGCGGACTTGAAAGGGCGGCAGAATAGCAGGAAACAGATTTCAAGAGGTACGTTGGAATCGCCTTTAAAGCACAGGAAGAGGGGCACAACTTCGACAATGATGCACTTGGCCAAAAAGGGCGTATGCGTTTTCTCCTGAATATATTCAGGAGAAAACGCATACGCCCTTTTTGGCCAAGCAAGCAAGCGGGCAATGCAAATCTGCACTACAAAGAAGTATCACTTCCCACCGGTCAAAAGGGACATCCACAAAATGTGTAAAAACCAGAAAGGCAAGACAGGCCCTGGAGAACAGGGAGCCTTGTTATGCTGATGGGCGGGATGTAAATTGCCAACTGCCTCTCTGGAGGAGTGTATTGTGTTCCCTAAAACAAGTAAACAACAGAGCTACAGAGCCAAGGGCACTTCCTGTCTAGGGAATATACCTTGGGAAAACTGAAAATCAATAAGACAGAGCCACCCCAAAATTTAGGGCTGCACTGCTTACAAGGACCTCAACTTGGGTACACCTTAAATATCCCAGGAAATATAAAAATGGTTCAAAAAATTGTGGTACTTACGTACGATGGAATATCCCTCAGCCATGAAATCAATGTCATAAGACCAGTAGCAGCAAAATGGGTGGATTCAGGTACGATGATTCTAAGTGAAATAAGTCACACAGAAAAAGAAACTTATCATAAGATATCACTTATGAAGATCCTGTAAACATGGCTACACTTGAACTGAGTTAGGAAAGTGAACAGTGTCTCACATTTAGAAAATACTCTTATGCCTGCTTAATGGGGAAGGTGAGGTGGGATGATGCATAAAACAAGAGTTTGATATAAGCACAGGTACCGTTCCAAAAACCAACTATGGAATAGACAAGACCTACACCTTCCTCAGTGAAAGGGACTCAAAACCCCATATTTCCTGCAGAGGAATATATCTGACTAGTAAGAATCTTAAAACCTATGTATTGATATGTCTCCGTAAGGGAATCAAGTGTGTCTAGACTGGCATAAACATGGCAGCGAGAATCAGCTCAAACCCACTATAAAAACGAATTTCAAAAACAAAACAAAAAACCTGGGAAATTCTTTACAATTCCTTCAGGGTCTCTGATGAAACCTGGAATGACCCTATCTACAATGACAGCTGGATGTGGCATAAGGAGGGACACTTGGGACTGAGAGGATTGGTGAGATTGGGTGAGCAAATGCAGACACTTTAAAACACAAATACCTGGCACCCATTCCATGGGTCCCAACTCTCCAGGTTGAAGGGAATATTACTACAACTATAACATGTACGGGAAATCTAGAGAACGGACACACTGTGAATACGAAAGTTTTCTAAAACTCAACGAATAGTCCCTCTCCTGGCGCTCCGGTTTGACTTTCCATCTGCTTTACTATCAACCTCCCAACTTGGAGAGACAGCCCCTTTAACCTCCTGGTTCGCACATGTTTCCAATTTGGCAGAGGATGAAATGGATGAGGGAGAATCAATGAGAGAGTAGCTGTTAGGCATTTGGACGGGCACATATCACTCTAAATTCCCGGCAGGAAGAAGAATTAACCAAAGTCTCAGCCACCCAACTGGAACCAGCATAGTTCCTGAACCAAAATTTTGGACTTTCCGTCAGCTCACCACAAACGAGTTGAAAAATGGAGCTCAGGGGCACAGCAATTCACAAACTGGCCGAGTAATAAAGGACAACTCTCGTCCAGAAATCTGTTGAGGGAAGGCAATGAGGCGGACTTGAAAGCGAGGCAGAATAGCAGGAAACAGATTTCAAGAGGTACGTTGGAATCGCCTTTAAAGCACAGGAAGAGGGGCACAACTTCGACAATGATGCACTTGGCCAAAAAGGGCGTATGCGTTTTCTCCTGAATATATTCAGGAGAAAACGCATACGCCCTTTTTGGCCAAGCAAGCAAGCGGGCAATGCAAATCTGCACTACAAAGAAGTATCACTTCCCACCGGTCAAAAGGGACATCCACAAAATGTGTAAAAACCAGAAAGGCAAGACAGGCCCTGGAGAACAGGGAGCCTTGTTATGCTGATGGGCGGGATGTAAATTGCCAACTGCCTCTCTGGAGGAGTACATTGTGTTCCCTAAAACAAGTAAACAACAGAGCTACAGAGCCAAGGGCACTTCCAGTCTAGGGAATATACCTTGGGAAAACTGAAAATCAATAAGACAGAGCCACCCCAAAATTTAGGGTGCACTGCTTACAAGGACCTCAACTTGGGTACACCTTATATATCCCAGGAAATATAAAAATGGTTCAAAAAATTGTGGTACTTACGTACGATGGAATATCCCTCAGCCATGAAATCAATGTCATAAGACCAGTAGCAGCAAAATGGGTGGATTCAGGTACGATGATTCTAAGTGAAATAAGTCAAAGAGAAAAGAAACTTATCATAAGATATCACTTATGAAGATCCTGTAAACATGGCTACACTTGAACTGAGTTAGGAAAGAGAACAGTGTCTCACAATTAGAAAACACTGTTATGCCTGCTTAAGGGGGAAGGACAGGTGGGGTGATGCATAAAACCAGAGTTTGATATAAGCACAGGTACCGTTCCAAAAACCAACTATGGAATAGACAAGACCTACACCTTCCTCAGTGAAAGGGACTCAAAACCCCATATTTCCCGCAGAGGAATATATCTGACTTGTGAGAATCTTAAAACCTATGTATTGATATGTCTCTGTAAGGGATCAAGTGTGTCTAGACTGGCATAAACATGGCAGCGAGAATCAGCTCAAACCCACTATAAAAAGGAATTTCAAAAACAAAACAAAAAAACTGGGAAATTCTTTACAATTCCTTCAGGGTCTCTGATGAAACCTGGAATGACCCTATCTACAATGACAGCAGGATGTGGCATAAGGCTGGACACTTGGGACTGAGAGGATTGGTGAGATTGGGTGAGCAAATGCAGACCATTTAAAGCACAAATGCATGGCACCCATTTCATGGGTCCCAACTCTCCAGGTTGAAGGGAATATTACTACAGCTATAACATGTACGGGAAACCTAGAGAACGGACACACTGTGAATACGAAAGGTTTCTAAAACTCAACGAATTGTCCCTCTCCTGGTGCTCCGGTTTGACTTTCCATCTGCTTTACTATCAATCTCCCAACTTGGAGAGACAGACCATTGAACCTCCTGGTTCGCACAGGTTTCCAATTTGGCAGAGAATGAAAGGGAAGAGGGAGAGCCAATGAGAGAGCATCTCTTAGGAATTTGGACGGGCATATATCACTCTAACTTCCCAGCAGGAAGAAGCATTAACCAAAGTCTCAACCCCCACCGGGAACCAGCATAGGTCCTGAACCAAAATTTTAGACTTGCGGTCAGCTCAACAAAAACGAGTTGAAAAATGGAGCTCAGGGGCACAGCAATTCACAAACTGGCCGAGTAATAAAGGACAACTATCGTCCAAAAATCTGTTGAGGGAAGGCAACGAGGCGGACTTGAAAGCGAGGAAGAATAGCAGGAAAGAGATTTCAAGACGTACGTAGGAATCTCCTTCAAAGCACAGGAAGAGGGGCACAACTTCGACAATGATGCACTTGGCCAAAAAGGGCGTATGCTTTTTCTCCTGAATATATTCAGGAGAAAACGCATACGCCCTTTTTGGCCAAGCAAGCAAGCGGGCAATGGAAATCTGCACTACAAAGAAGTATCACTTCCCACTGGTCAAAAGGGACATCCACAAAATGTGTAAAAACCAGAAAGGCAAGACAGGCCCTGGAGAACAGGGAGCCTTGTTATGCTGATGGGCGGGATGTAAATTGCCAACTGCCTCTCTGGAGGAGTACATTGTGTTCCCTAAAACAGGTAAAGAACAGAGCTACAGAGCCAAGGGCACTTCCAGTCTAGGGAATATACCATGGGAAAACTGAAAATCAATAAGACAGAGCCACCCCAAAATTTAGGGCTGCACTGCTTACAAGGACCTCAACTTGGGTACACCTTAAATATCCCAGGAAATATAAAAATGGTTCAAAAAATTGTGGTACTTACGTACGATGGAATATCCCTCAGCCATGAAATCAATGTCATAAGACCAGTAGCAGCAAAATGGGTGGATTCAGGTACGATGATTCTAAGTGAAGTAAGTCACACAGAAAAATAAACTTATCATAAGATATCACTTATGAAGATCCTGTAAACATGGCTACACTTGAACTGAGTTAGGAAAGAGAACAGTGTCTCACATTTAGAAAACACTCTTATGCCTGCTTAAGGGGGAAGGAGAGGTGGGGTGATGCATAAAACCAGAGTTTGATATAAGCACAGGTACCGTTCCAAAAACCAACTATGGAATAGACAAGACCTACACCTTCCTCAGAGAAAGGGACTCAAAACCCCATATTTCCCGCAGAGGAATATATCTGACTAGTAAGAATCTTAAAACCTATGGATTGATATGTCTCCGAAAGGGAATCAAGTGTGTCTAGACTGGCATAAACATGGCAGCGAGAATCAGCTCAAACCCACTATAAAAAGGAATTTCAAAAACAAAACAAAAAAACTGGGAAATTCTTTACATTTCCTTCAGGGTCTCTGATGAAACCTGGAATGACCCTATCTACAATGACAGCTGGATGTGGCATAAGGCTGGACACTTGGGACTGAGAGGATTGGTGAGATTGGGTGAGCAAATGCAGACCATTTATAGCAATAATTCATGGCACCCATTCCATGGGTCCCAACTCTCCAGGTTGAAGGGAATATTACTACAGTTATAACATTTACGGGAAAACTAGAGAACGAACACACTGTGAATACGAAAGGTTTCTAAAACTCAACGAATAGCCCCTCTCCTGGTGCTCCGGTTTGACTTTCCATCTGCTTTACTATCAATCTCCCAACTTGGAGAGACAGCCCCTTTAACATCCTGGTTCGCACAGGTTTCCAATTTGGCAGAGGATGAAAGGGAAGAGGGAGAACCAATGAGAGAGTAGCTGTTAGGCATTTGGACGGGCACATATCACTCTAACTTCCCGGCAGGAAGAAGTATTAACCAAAGTAACAGCCCCCCACCGGGAACCAGCGTAGGTCCTGAACCAAAATTTTGGACTTGCGGTCAGCTCAACAAAAATGAGTTGAATAATGGAGCTCAGGGGCACAGCAATTCACAAACTGGCCAAGTAATAAAGGACAACTATCGTCCAAAAATCTGTTGAGGGAAGGCAACGAGGCGGACTTGAAAGCGAGGTAGAATAGCAGGAAACAAATTTCAAGAGGTACGTTGGAATCGCCTTTGAAGCACAGGAAGAACGGCCCAACTTCGACAATGATGCACTTGGCCAAAAAGGGCGTATGCGTTTTCTCCTAATCATATTCAGGAGAAAACGCATATGCCCTTTTTGGCCAAGCACGCAAGCGGGCAATGCAAATCTGCTCTACAAAGATGTATCACTTCCCACCGGTCAAAAGGGACATCCACAAAATGTGTAAAAACCAGAAAGGCAAGACAGGCCCTGGAGAACAGGGAGACTTGTTCTGCTGATGGGCGGGATGTAAATTGCCAACTGCCTCTCTGGAGGAGTGCATTGTGTTCCCTAAAACAAGTAAACAACAGAGCTACAGAGCCAAGGGCACTTCCAGTCTAGGGAATATACCTTGGGAAAACTGAAAATCAATAAGACAGAGCCACCCCAAAATTTAGGGCTGCACTGCTTACAAGGACCTCAACTTGGGTACACCATAAGTATCCCAGAAATATAAAAATGGTTCAAAAATTGTGGTACTTATGTACGATGGAATATCCCTCAGCCATGAAATCAATGTCATAAGACCAGTAGCAGCAAAATGGGTTGATTCAGGTACGATGATTCTAAGTGAAATAAGTCACACAGAAAAAGAAACTTATCATAAGATATAACTTATGAAGATCCTATAAACATGGCTACACTTGAACTGAGTTAGGAAAGAGAACAGTGTCTCACATTTAGAAAACACTCTTATACCTGCTTAAGGGGGAAGGAGAGGTGGGGTGATGCATAAAACCAGAGTTTGATATAAGCACACGTACCGTTCCAAAAACCAACTATGGAATAGACAAGACCTACACCTTCCTCAGTGAAAGGGACTCAAAACCCCATATTTCCCGCAGAGGAATATATCTGACTAGTAAGAATCTTAAAACCTATGTATTGATATGTCACCGTATGGGAAACAAGTGTGTCTAGACTGGCATAAACATGGCAGCGAGAATCAGCTCAAACCCACTATAAAAAGGAATTTGAAAAACAAAACAAAAAACCGAGGAAATTCTTTACAATTCCTTCAGGGTCTCTGATGAAACCTGGAATGACCCTATCTACAACGACAGCTGGATGTGGCATAAGGCTGGACACTTGGGACTGAGAGAATTGGTGAGATTGGGTGAGCAAATGCAGTCCCTTTAAAGCAATAATGCATGGCACCCATTCCATGGGTCCCAACTCTCCAGGTTGAAGGGAATATTACCACAGTTATAACATGTACAGGAAACCTAGAGAACGGAGACACTGTGAATACAAAAGTTTTCTAAAACTCAACGAATAGTCCCTCTCCTGGTGGTTCGGTTTGACTTTCCATCTGCTTTACTATCAACCTCCCAACTTGGAGAGACAGCCCCTTTAACCTCCTGGTTCACACAGGTTCCCAATTTGGCAGAGGATGAAAGGGAATAGGGAGAACCAATGAGAGAGTAGCTGTTAGGCATTTGGACGGGCACATATCACTGTAATTTCCCGGCAGGAAGAAGAATTGACCAAAGTCTCAGCCACCCACCGGGAACCAGTATAGGTCCTGAACCAAAATTTTGGACTTGCGGTCAGCTCACCAAAAACGAGTTGAAAAATGGAGCTCAGGGGCACAGCAATTCACAAACTGGCCAAGTAATAAAGGACAACTATCGTCCAAAAATCTGTTGAGGGAAGGCAACGAGGCGCAATTGAAAGCGAGGCAGAATAGCAGGAAACAGATTTCAAGAGGTACATTGGAATCGCCTTTAAAGCACAGGAAGAGGGGCACAACTTCGACAATGATGCACTTGGCCAAAAAGGGCGTATGCGTTTTCTCCTGAATATATTCAGGAGAAAACGCATACGCTCTTTTTGGCCAAGCAAGCAAGCGGGCAATGCAAATCTGCACTACAAAGAAGTATCACTTCCCACCGGTCAAAAGGGACATACACAAAATGTGTAAAAACCAGAAAGGCAAGACAGGCCCTGGAGAACAGGGAGCCTTGTTATGCTGATGGGCGGGATGTAAATTGCCAACAGCCTCCCTGGAGGAGTGCATTGTGTTCCCTAAAACAAGTAAACAACAGAGCTACAGAGCCAAGGGCACTTCCAGTCTAGGGAATATACCTTGGGAAAACTGAAAATCAATAAGACAGAGCCACCCCAAAATTTAGGGCTGCACTGCTTACAAGGACCTCAACTTGGGTACACCTTAAATATCCCAGGAAATATAAATATGGTTCAAAAAATTGTGGTACTTACGTACGATGGAATATCCCTCAGCCATGAAATCAATGTCATAAGACCAGTAGCAGCAAAATGGGTGGATTCAGGTACGATGATTCTAAGTGAAATAAGTCACACAGAAAAAGAAACTTATCATAAGATATCACTTATGAAGATCCTGTAAACATGGCTACACTTGAACTGAGTTAGGAAAGAGAAGAGTGTCTCACATTTAGAAAACACTCTTATGCCTGCTTAAGGGGGAAGGAGAGGTGGGGTGATGCAAAAAACCAGAGTTTGATATAAGCACACGTACTGTTCCAAAAACCAACTATGGAATAGACAAGACCTACACCTTCCTCAGTGAAAGGGACTCAAAACCCCATATTTCCCGCAGAGGAATATATCTGACTAGTAAGAATCTTAAAACCTATGTATTGATATGTCTCCGTAAGGGAATCAAGTGTGTCTAGACTGGCATAAACATGGCAGCGAGAATCAGCTCAAACCCACTATAAAAAGGAATTTCAAAAACAAAACAAAAAAACTGGGAAATTCTTTACATTTCCTTCAGGGTCTCTGATGAAACCTGGAATGACCCTATCTACAATGACAGCTGGATGTGGCATAAGGTTGGACACTTGGGACTGAGAGGATTGGTGAGATTGGGTGAGCAAATGCAGACCATTTATGGCAATAATTCATGGCACCCATTCCATGGGTCCCAACTCTCCAGGTTGAAGGGAATATTACTACAGTTATAACATTTACGGGAAAACTAGAGAACGAACACACTGTGAATACGAAAGGTTTCTAAAACTCAACGAATAGCCCCTCTCCTGGTGCTCCGGTTTGACTTTCCATCTGCTTTACTATCAATCTCCCAACTTGGAGAGACAGCCCCTTTAACATCCTGGTTCGCACAGGTTTCCAATTTGGCAGAGGATGAAAGGGAAGAGGGAGAACCAATGAGAGAGTAGCTGTTAGGCATTTGGACGGGCACATATCACTCTAACTTCCCGGCAGGAAGAAGTATTAACCAAAGTAACAGCCCCCCACCGGGAACCAGCATAGGTCCTGAACCAAAATTTTGGACTTGCGGTCAGCTCACCAAAAATGAGTTGAATAATGGAGCTCAGGGGCACAGCAATTCACACACTGGCCAAGTAATAAAGGACAACTATCGTCCAAAAATCTGTTGAGGGAAGGCAACGAGGCGGACTTGAAAGCGAGGCAGAATAGCAGGAAACAGATTTCAAGAGGTACGTTGGAATCGCCTTTGAAGCACAGGAAGAACTGCCCAACTTCGACAATGATGCACTTGGCCAAAAAGGGCGTATGCGTTTTCTCCTGAATATATTCAGGAGAAAACGCATACGCCCTTTTTGGCCAAGCAAGCAAGCGGGCAATGCAAATCTGCACTACAAAGAAGTATCACTTCCCACCGGTCAAAAGGGACATCCACAAAATGTGTAAAAACCAGAAAGGCAAGACAGGCCCTGCAGAACAGGGAGCCTTGTGATGCTGATGGGCGGGATGTAAATTGCCAACTGCCTCTCTGGAGGAGTGCATTGTGTTCCCTAAAACAAGTAAACAACAGAGCTACAGAGCCAAGGGCACTTCCAGTCTAGGGAATATTCCTTAGGAAAACTGAAAATCAATAAGACAGAGCCACCCGAAAATTTAGGGCTGCACTGCTTACAAGGACCTCAACTTGGGTACACCTTAAGTATCCCAGGAAATATAAAAATGGTTCAAAAAATTGTGGTACTTCCGTACGATGGAATATCCCTCAGCCATGAAATCAATGTCATAAGACCAGTAGCAGCAAAATGGGTGGATTCAGGTACGATGATTCTAAGTGAAATAAGTCACACAGAAAAAGAAACTTATCATAAGATATCACTTATGAAGATCCTGTAAACATGGCTACACTTGAACTGAGTTAGGAAAGAGAACAGTGTCTCACATTTAGAAAACACTCTTATGCCTGCTTAAGGGGGAAGGAGAGGTGGGGTGATGCATAAAACCAGAGTTTGATATAAGCACAGGTACCGTTCCAAAAACCAACTATGGAATAGACAGGACCTACACCTTCCTCAGTGAAAGGGACTCAAAACCCCATATTTCCCGCAGAGGAATATATCTGACTAGTAAGAATCTTAAAACCTATGTATTGATATGTCTCCGTAAGGGAATCAAGTGTGTCTAGTCTGGCATAAACATGGCAGCGAGAATCAGCTCAAACCCACTATAAAAAGGAATTTCAAAAACAAAACAAAAAAACTGGGAAATTCTTTACAATTCCTTCAGGGTCTCTGATGAAACCTGGAATGACCCTATCTACAACGACAGCTGGATGTGGCATAAGGCTGGACACTTGGGACTGAGAGGAATGGTGAGATTGGGTGAGCAAATGCAGACCCTTTAAAGCAATAATGCATGGCACCCATTCCATTGGTCCCAACTCTCCAGGTTGAAGGAAATATTACTACAGTTATAACATGTACGGGAAACCTAGAGAACGGACACACTGTGAATACGAAAGGTTTCTAAAACTCAACGAATAGTCACTCTCCTGGTGCTCCGGTTTCACTTTCCATCTGCTTTACTATCAACCTCCCAAATTGGAGAGACAGCCCCTTTAAACTCCTGGTTCGCACAGGTTTCCAATTTGGCAGAGGATGAAAGGGAAGAGGGAGAACCAATTAGAGAGTAGCTGTTAGGCACTTGGACAGGCGCATAACACCCTAACTTCCCGGCAGGCAGAAGAATTAACCAAAGTCTCAGCACCCCAACGGGAACCAGCATAGGTCCTGAACCAAAATGTTGGACTTGCGGTCAGCTCACCAAAAACGAGTTGAAAACTGGAGCTCAGGGGCACAGCAATTCACAAACTGGCCGAGTAATAAAGGGCAACTATCGTCCAAAAATCTGTTGAGGGAAGGCAACGAGGCAGACTTGAAAGCGAGGCAGAATAGCAGGAAACAGATTTCAAGAGGTACGTTGGAATCGCCTTTAAAGCACAGGAAGAGGGCACAACTTCGACAATGATGCACTTGGCCAAAAAGGGCGTATGCGTTTTCTCCTGAATATATTCAGGAGAAAATGCATACGCCCTTTTTGGCCAAGCAAGCAAGCGGGCAATGCAAATCTGCACTACAAAGAAGTATCACTTCCCACCGGTCAAAAGGGACATCCACAAAATGTGTAAAAACCAGAAAGGCAAGACAGGCCCTGCAGAACAGGGAGGCTTGTGATGCTGATGGGCGGGATGTAAATTGCCAACTGCCTCTCTGGAGGAGTGCATTGTGTTCCCTAAAACAAGTAAACAACAGAGCTACAGAGCCAAGGGCACTTCCAGTCTAGGGAATATTCCTTAGGAAAACTGAAAATCAATAAGACAGAGCCACCCGAAAATTTAGGGCTGCACTGCTTACAAGGACCTCAACTTGGGTACACCTTAAGTATCCCAGGAAATATAAAAATGGTTCAAAAAATTGTGGTACTTCCGTACGATGGAATATCCCTCAGCCATGAAATCAATGTCATAAGACCAGTAGCAGCAAAATGGGTGGATTCAGGTACGATGATTCTAAGTGAAATAAGTCACACAGAAAAAGAAACTTACCATAAGATATCACTTATGAAGATCCTGTAAACATGGCTACACTTGAACTGAGTTAGGAAAGAGAAGAGTGTCTCACATTTAGAAAACACTCTTATGCTTGCTTAAGGGGGAAGGAGAGGTGGGGTGATGCATAAAACCAGAGTTTGATATAAGCACAGGTACCGTTCCAAAAACCAACTATGGAATAGACAAGACCTAGACCTTCCTCAGTGAAAGGGACTCAAAACCCCATATTTCCCGCAGAGGAATATATCTGACTAGTAAGAATCTTAAAACCTATGTTTTGATATGTCTCCGTAAGGGAATCAAGTGTGTCTAGACTGGCATAAACATGGCAGCGAGAATCAGCTCAAACCCACTATAAAAAGGAATTTCAAAATCAAAACCAAAAACTGGGAAATTCTTTACAATTCCTTCACGGTCTCAGATGAAACATGGAATGACCCTATCTACAACGAGAGCTGGATGTGGCATAAGGCTGGACTCTTGGGACTGTGAGGATTGGTGAGATTGGGTGAGCAAATGCAGACCCTTTAAAGCAATAATGCATGGCACCCATTCCATGGGTCCCAACTCTCCAGGTTGAAGGGAATATTACTACAGCTATAACATGTATGGGAAACCTAGAGAACGGACCCATGGTGAATACGATACTTTTCTAAAACTCAACGAATAGTCCGTCTCCTGTTGCTCCATTTTGACGTTCCATCTGCTTTACTATCAATCTCCCAACATGGAGAGACAGCCCCTTTAACCTCCTGGTTCGCACAGGTTGCCAAATTGGCAGAGGATGAAAGGGAAGAGGGAGAACCAATGAGAGAGTAGCTGTTAGGCATTTGGACGGGCACATATCACTCTGTCTTCCGGCAGGAAGAAGAATTAACCAAAGTCTCAGCGCCCCGACGGGAACCAGTACAGGTCCTGAACCAAAATTTTGGACTTGCGGTCAGCTCACCAAAAACGAGTTGAAAAATGTAGCTCAGGGGCACAGCAATTCACAAACTGGCCGAGTAATAAAGGACAACTATCGTCCAAAAATCTGTTGAGGGAAGGCAACGAGGCAGACTTGAAAGCGAGGCAGAATAGCAGGAAACAGATTTCAAGAGGTACTTTGGAATCGCCTTTAAAGCACAGGAAGAGGGGCACAACTTCGACAATGATGCACTTGGCCAAAAAGGGCGTATACGTTTTCTCCTGAATATATTCAGGAGAAAACGAATACGCCCTTTTTGGCCAAGCAAGCAAGCGAGCAATGCAAATCTGCAGTACAAAGAAGTATCACTTCCCACCAGTCAAAAGGGACATCCACAAAATGTGTAAAAACCAGAAAGGCAAGACAGGCCCTGGAGAACAGGGAGCCTTGTGATGCTGATGGGCGGGATGTAAATTGCCAACTGCCTCTCTGGAGGAGTGCACTGTGTTCCCTAAAACAAGTAAAGAACAGAGCTACAGAGCCAAGGGCACTTCCAGTCTAGGGAATATACCTTGGGAAAATTGAAAATCAATAAGACAGAGCCACCCCAAAATTTAGGGCTGCACTGCTTACAAGGACCTCAACTTGGGTACACCTTAAATAACCCAGGAAATATAAAAATGGTTCAAAAAATTGTGGTACTTCCGTACGATGGATTATCCCTCAGCCATGAAATCAATGTCATAAGACCAGTAGCAGCAAAATGGGTGGATTCAGGTATGATGATTCTAATTGAAATAAGTCACACAGAAAAAGAAACTCGTCATAAGATATGACTTATGAAGATCATATAAACATGGCTACACTTGAACTGAGTTAGGAAAGAGAACAGTGTCTCACATTTAGAAAACACTCTTATGCCTGCTTAAGGGGGAAGGAGAGGTGGGGTGATGCATAAAACCAGAGTTTGATATAAGCACAGGTACCGTTCAAAAACCAACTATGGAATAGACAAGACCTACACCTTCCTCAGTGAAAGGGACTCAAAACACCATATTTCCCGCAGAGGAATTTATCTGACTAGTAAGAATCTTAAAACCTATGTATTGATATGTCTCCGTAAGGGAATCAAGTGTGTCTAGACTGGCATAAACATGGCATCGAGAATCAGCTCAAACCCACTATAAAAAGGAATTTCAAAATCAAAACCAAAAACTGGGAAATTCTTTACAATTCCTTCAGGGTCTCTGATGAAACCTGGAATGACCCTATCTACAACGACACCTGGATGTGGCATAAGGCTGGACACTTGGGACTGAGAGGATTGGTGAGATTGGGTGAGCAAATGCAGACACTTTAAAGCAATAATGCCTGGCACCCATTCCATGCGTCCCAACTCTCCAGGTTGAAGGGAATATTACTACAGTTATAACATGTACGGGAAACCTAGAGAACGGACACACTGTGAATACGAACGGTTTCTAAAACTCAACGAATAGTCCCTCTCCTGGTACTCCGGTTTGACTTTCCATCTGCTTTACTATCAACCTCCCAACTTGGAGAGACAGCCCCTTTAACCTCCTGGATCGCACAGGTTGCCAATTTGGCAGAGGATGAAAGGGAAGAGGGAGAACCAATGAGAGAGTAGCTGTTAGGTATTTGGATGGGCACATATGACTGTAATTTACCAGCAGGAAGAAAAATTAACCAAAGTCTCAGCCACCCTCCGGGAACCAGTATATGTCCTGAACCAAAATTTTGGACTTGCGGTCCGCTCACCAAAAACAAGTTGAAAAATGGAGCTCAGGGGCACAGCAATTCACAAACTGGCCGAGTAATAAAGGACAACTATCGTCCAAAAATCTGTTGAGGGAAGGCAACGAGGCGGACTTGAAAGCGAGGCAGAATAGCAGGAAACAGATTTCAAGAGGTACGTTGGAATCGCCTTTAAAGCACAGGAAGAGGGGCACAACTTCGACAATGATGCACTTGGCCAAAAAGGGCGTATGCGTTTTCTCCTGAATATATTCAGGAGAAAACGCATACGCCCTTTTTGGCCAAGCAAGGAAGCGGGCAATGCAAATCTGCACTACAAAGAAGTATCACTTCCCACCGGTCAAAAGGGACATCCACAAAATGTGTAAAAACCAGAAAGGGAAGACAGGCCCCGGAGAACAGGGAGCATTGTTATGCTGTTGGGCGGGATGTAAATTGCCAACTGCCTCTCTGGAGGAGTGCATTGTGTTCCCTAAAACAAGTAAACAACAGAGCTACAGAGCCAAGGGCACTTCCAGTCTAGGGAATATACCTTGGGAAAACTGAAAATCAATAAGACAGAGCCACCCCAAAATTTAGGGCTGCACTGCTTACAAGGACCTCAACTTGGGTACACCTTAAGTATCCCAGGAAATATAAAAATGGTTCAAAAAATTGTGGTACATACGTAAGATGGAATATCCCTCAGCCATGAAATCAATGTCATAAGACCAGTAGCGGCAAAATGGGTGGATTCAGGAACGATGATTCTAAGTGAAATAAGTCACACAGAAAAAGAAACTTATCATAAGATATCACTTATGAAGATCCTGTAAACATGGCTACACTTGAAATGAGTTAAGAAAGAGAACAGTGTCTCACATTTAGAAAACACTCTTATGCCTGCTTAACGGGGAAGGAGAGGTGGGGTGATGCATAAAACCAGAGTTTGATATAAGCACAGGTACCGTTCCATAAATCAACTACGGAATAGACAAGACCTACACCTTCCTCAGTGAAAGGGACTCAAAACCCCATATTTCCCGCAGAGGAATATATCTGACTAGAAAGAATCTTAAAACCTATGTATTGATATGTCTCCGTAAGGGAATCAAGTGTGTCTAGACTGGCATAAACATGGCAGCGAGAATCAGCTCAAACCCACTATAAAAAGGAATTTCAAAAACAAAACAAAAAAACCTGGAAATTCTTTACAATTCCTTCATGGTCTCTGATAAAACCTGGAATGACCCTATCTACAATGACAGCTGGATGTGGCATAAGGAGGGACACTTGGGACTGAGATGATTGGTGAGATTGGGTGAGCAAATGCAGACCCTTTAAAGCACAAATGCCTGGCACCCATTCCGTGGGTCCCAACTCTCCAGGTTGAAGGGAATATTACTACAGCTATAACATGTACGGGAAACCTAGAGAACGGACACACTGTGAATACGAAAGGTTTCTAAAACTCAACGAATAGTCCCTCTCCTGGTGCTCCGTTTTGACTTTCCATCCGCTTTACTATCAATCTCCCAACTTGGAGAGACAGCCCCTTTAACCTCCTGGTTCGCACAGGTTGCCAATTTGGCAGAGGATGAAAGGGAAGAGGGAGAACCAATGAGAGAGTAGCTGTTAGGCATTTGGACGGGCACATATCACTCTAACTTCCCGTCAGGAAGAAGAATTAACCAAAGTCTCAGCCCACCACCGGGAACCAGCATAGGTCCTGAACCAAAATTTTGGACTTGCGGTCAGCTCACAAAAAACGAGTTGAAAAATGGAGCTCAGGGGCACAGCAATTCACAAACTGGCCGAATAATAAAGGACATTTATCCTCCAAAAATCTGTTGAGGGAAGGCAACGAGGCAGACTTGAAAGCGAGGCAGAATAGCAGGAAACAGATTTCAAGAGGTACGTTGGAATTGCCTTTAAAGCACAGGAAGAGGGGCACAACTTCGACAATGATGCACTTGGCCAAAAAGGGCGTATGCGTTTTCTCCTGAATATATTCAGGAGAAAACGCATACGCCCTTTTTGGCCAAGCAAGCAAGCGGGCAATGCAAATCTGCACTACAAAGAAGTATCACTTCCCACCGGTCAAAAGGGACATCCACAAAATGTGTAAAAACCAGAAAGGCAAGACAGGCCCTGGAGAACAGGGAGCCTTGTTATGCTGATGGGCGGGATGTAAATTGCCAGCTGCCTCTCTGGAGGAGTGCATTGTGTTCCCTAAAACAAGTAAACAACAGAGCTACAGAGCCAAGGGCACTTCCAGTCTAGGGAATATACCTTGGGAAAACTGAAAATCAATAAGACAGAGCCACCCCAAAATTTAGGGCTGCTCTGCTTACAAGGACCTCAACTTGGGTACACCTTAAATATCCCAGGAAATATAAAAATGGTTCAAAAAATTGTGGTACCTACGTACGATGGAATATCCCTCAGCCATGAAATCAATGTCATAAGACCAGTAGCAGCAAAATGGGTGGATTCAGGTACGATGATTCTAAGTGAAATAAGTCACACAGAAAAAGAAACTCATCATAAGATATCACTTATGAAGATCCTGTAAACATGGCTACACTTGAACTGAGTTAGGAAAGAGAACAGTGTCTCACATTTAGAAAACACTCTTATGTCTGCTTAAGGGGGAAGGAGAGGTGGGGTGATGCATAAAACCAGAGTTTGATATAAGCACAGGTACCGTTCCAAAAACCAACTATGGAATAGACAAGACCTACACCTTCCTCAGTGAAAGGAACTCAAAACCCCATATTTCCCGCAGAGGAATATATCTGACTAGTAAGAATCTTAAAACCTATGTATTGATATGTCTCCGTAAGGGAATCAAGTGTGTCTAGACTGGCATAAACATGGCATCGAGAATCAGCTCAAACCCACTATAAAAAGGAATTTCAAAATCAAAACCAAAAACTGGGAAATTCTTTACAATTCCTTCAGGGTCTCTGATGAAACCTGGAATGACCCTATCTACAACGACAGCTGGATGTGGCATAAGGCTGGACACTTGGGACTGAGAGGATTGGTGAGATTGGGTGAGCAAATGCAGACACTTTAAAGCAATAATGCCTGGCACCCATTCCATGCGTCCCAACTCTCCAGGTTGAAGGGAATATTACTACAGTTATAACATGTACGGGAAACCTAGAGAACGGACACACTGTGAATACGAACGGTTTCTAAAACTCAACGAATAGTCTCTCTCCTGGTGCTCCGGTTTGACTTTCCATCTGCTTTACTATCAATCTCCCAACTTGGAGAGACAGCCCCTTTAACCTCCTGGTTCGCACAGGTTGCCAATTTGGCAGAGGATGAAAGGGAAGAGGGAGAACCAATGAGAGAGTAGCTGTTAGGCATTTGGACGGGCACATATCACTCTAACTTCCCGTCAGGAAGAAGAATTAACCACAGTCTCAGCCCACCACCGGGAACCAGCATAGGTCCTGTACCAAAATTTTGGACTTGCGGTCAGCTCACAAAAAACGAGTTGAAAAATGGAGCTCAGGGGCACAGCAATTCACAAACTGGCCGAATAATAAAGGACATTTATCCTCCAAAAATCTGTTGAGGGAAGGCAACGAGGCGGACTTGAAAGCGAGGCAGAATAGCAGGAAACAGATTTCAAGAGGTACGTTGGAATTGCCTTTAAAGCACAGGAAAGGGGCACAACTTCGACAATGATGCACTTGGCCAAAAAGGGCGTATGTGTTTTCTCCTGAATATATTCAGGAGAAAACGCTTACGCCCTTTTTGGCCAAGCAAGCAAGCGGGCAATGCAAATCGGCAGTACAAAGAAGTATCACTTCCCACCAGTCACAAGGGACATCCACAAAATGTGTAAAAACCAGAAAGGCAAGACAGGCCCTGGAGAACAGGGAGCCTTGTTATGCTGATGGGCGGGATGTAAATTGCCAACTGCCTCTCTGGAGGAGTGCATTGTGTTCCCTAAAACAAGTAAAGAACAGAGCTACAGAGTCAAGGGCACTTCCAGTCTAGGGAATTTACCTTGGGAAAACTGAAAATCAATAAGACAGAGCCACCCCAAAATTTAGGGCTGCACTGCTTACAAGGACCTCAACTTGGGTACACCTTAAATATCCCAGGAAATATAAAAATGGTTCAAAAAATTGTGGTACTTCCGTACGATGGATTATCCCTCAGCCATGAAATCAATGTCATAAGACCAGTAGCAGCAAAATGGGTGGATTCAGGTATGATGATTCTAATTGAAATAAGTCACACAGAAAAAGAAACTCATCATAAGATATGACTTATGAAGATCATATAAACATGGCTACACTTGAACTGAGTTAGGAAAGAGAACAGTGCCTCACATTTAGAAAACACTCTTATGCCTGCTTAAGGGGGAAGGAGAGGTGGGGTGATGCATAAAACCAGAGTTTGATATAAGCACAGGTACCGTTCAAAAACCAACTATGGAATAGACAAGACCTACACCTTCCTCAGTGAAAGGGACTCAAAACCCCATATTTCCCGCAGAGGAATTTATCTGACTAGTAAGAATCTTAAAACCTATGTATTGATATGTCTCCGTAAGGGAATCAAGTGTGTCTAGACTGGCATAAACATGGCATCGAGAATCAGCTCAAACCCACTATAAAAAGGAATTTCAAAATCAAAACCAAAAACTGGGAAATTCTTTACAATTCCTTCAGGGTCTCTGATGAAACCTGGAATGACCCTATCTACAACGACAGCTGGATGTGGCATAAGGCTGGACACTTGGGACTGAGAGGATTGGTGAGATTGGGTGAGCAAATGCAGACCCTTTAAAGCAATAATGCCTGGCACCCATTCCATGCGTCCCAACTCTCCAGGTTGAAGGGAATATTACTACAGTTATAACATGTACGGGAAACCTAGAGAACGGACACACTGTGAATACGAAAGGTTTCTAAAACTCAACGAATAGTCCCTCTCCTGGTGCTCCGGTTTGACTTTCCATCTGCTTTACTATCAACCTCCCAACTTGGAGAGACAGCCCCTTTAACCTCCTGGTTTGCACAGGTTGCCAATTTGGCAGAGGATGAAAGGGAAGAGGGAGAACCAATGAGAGAGTAGCTGTTAGGTATTTGGACGGGCACATATGACTGTAATTTCCCGGCAGGAAGAAGAATTAACCAAAGTCTCAGCCACGCTCCGGGAACCAGTATAGGTCCTGAACCAAAATTTTGGACTTGCGGTCCGCTCACCAAAAACAAGTTGAAAAATGGAGCTCAGGGGCACAGCAATTCACAAACTGGCCGAGTAATAAAGGACAACTATCGTCCAAAAATCTGTTGAGGGAAGGCAACGAGGCGGACTTGAAAGCGAGGCAGAATAGCAGGAAACAGATTTCAAGAGGTACGTTGGAATCGCCTTTAAAGCACAGGAAGAGGGGCACAACTTCGACAATGATGCACTTGGCCAAAAAGGGCGTATGCGTTTTCTCCTGAATATATTCAGGAGAAAACGCATAAGCCCTTTTTGGCCAAGCAAGGAAGCGGGCAATGCAAATCTGCACTACAAAGAAGTATCACTTCCCACCGGTCAAAAGGGACATCCACAAAATGTGTAAAAACCAGAAAGGGAAGACAGGCCCCAGAGAACAGGGAGCATTGTTATGCTGTTGGGCGGGATGTAAATTGCCAACTGCCTCTCTGGAGGAGTGCATTGTGTTCCCTAAAACAAGTAAACAACAGAGCTACAGAGCCAAGGGCACTTCCAGTCTAGGGAATATACCTTGGGAAAACTGAAAATCAATAAGACAGAGCCACCCCAAAATTTAGGGCTGCACTGCTTACAAGGACCTCAACTTGGGTACACCTTAAGTATCCCAGGAAATATAAAAATGGTTCAAAAAATTGTGGTACATACGTAAGATGGAATATCCCTCAGCCATGAAATCAATGTCATAAGACCAGTAGCGGCAAAATGGGTGGATTCAGGAACGATGATTCTAAGTGAAATAAGTCACACAGAAAAAGAAACTTATCATAAGATATCACTTATGAAGATCCTGTAAACATGGCTACACTTGAACTGAGTTAAGAAAGAGAACAGTGTCTCACATTTAGAAAACACTCTTATGCCTGCTTAACGGGGAAGGAGAGGTGGGGTGATGCATAAAACCAGAGTTTGATATAAGCACAGGTACCGTTCCATAAATCAACTACGGAATAGACAAGACCTACACCTTCCTCAGTGAAAGGGACTCAAAACCCCATATTTCCCGCAGAGGAATATATCTGACTAGAAAGAATCTTAAAACCTATGTATTGATATGTCTCCGTAAGGGAATCAAGTGTGTCTAGACTGGCATAAACATGGCAGCGAGAATCAGCTCAAACCCACTATAAAAAGGAATTTCAAAAACAAAACAAAAAAACCTGGAAATTCTTTACAATTCCTTCAGGGTCTCTGGTAAAACTTGGAATGACCCTATCTACAAGGACAGCTGGATGTGGCATAAGGAGGGACACTTGGGACTGAGATGATTGGTGAGATTGGGTGAGCAAATGCAGACCCTTTAAAGCACAAATGCCTGACACCCATTCCGTGGGTCCCAACTCTCCAGGTTGAAGGGAATATTACTACAGCTATAACATGTACGGGAAACCTAGAGAACGGACACACTGTGAATACGAACGGTTTCTAAAACTCAACGAATAGTCCCTCTCCTGGTGCTCCGGTTTGACTTTCCATCTGCTTTACTATCAACCTCCCAACTTGGAGAGACAGCCCCTTTAACCTCCTGGTTCGCACAGGTTGCCAATTTGGCAGAGGATGAAAGGGAAGAGGGAGAACCAATGAGAGAGTAGCTGTTAGGCATTTGGACGGGCACATATCACTCTAACTTCCCGTCAGGAAGAAGAATTAACCAAAGTCTCAGCCCACCACCGGGAACCAGCATAGGTCCTGAACCAAAATTTTGGACTTGCGGTCAGCTCACAAAAAACGAGTTGAAAAATGGAGCTCAGGGGCACAGCAATTCACAAACTGGCCGAATAATAAAGGACATTTATCCTCCAAAAATCTGTTGAGGGAAGGCAACGAGGTGGACTTGAAAGCGAGGCAGAATAGCAGGAAACAGATTTCAAGAGGTACGTTGGAATTGCCTTTAAAGCACAGGAAGAGGGGCACAACTTCGACAATGATGCACTTGGCCAAAAAGGGCGTATGCGTTTTCTCCTGAATATATTCAGGAGAAAACGCATACGCCCTTTTTGGCCAAGCAAGCAAGCGGGCAATGCAAATCTGCACTACAAAGAAGTATCACTTCCCACCGGTCAAAAGGGATATCCACAAAATGTGTAAAAACCAGAAAGGCAAGACAGGCCCTGGAGAACAGGGAGCCTTGTTATGCTGGAGGGCGGGATGTAAATTGCCAACTGCCTCTCTGGAGGAGTGCATTGTGTTCCCTAAAACAAGTAAACAAGAGAGCTACAGAGCAAAGGGCACTTCCAGTCTAGGGAATATACCTTGGGAAAACTGAAAATCAATAAGACAGAGCCACCCCAAAATTTAGGGCTGCACTGCTTACAAGGACCTCAACTTGGGTACACCTTAAATATCCCAGGAAATATAAAAATGGTTCAAAAAATTGTGGTACCTACGTACGATGGAATATCCCTCAGCCATGAAATCAATGTCATAAGACCAGTAGCAGCAAAATGGGTGGATTCAGGTACGATGATTCTAAGTGAAATAAGTCACACAGAAAAAGAAACTCATCATAAGATATCACTTATGAAGATCCTGTAAACATGGCTACACTTGAACTGAGTTAGGAAAGAGAACAGTGTCTCACATTTAGAAAACACTCTTATGTCTGCTTAAGGGGGAAGGAGAGGTGGGGTGATGCATAAAACCAGAGTTTGATATAAGCACAGGTACAGTTCCAAAAACCAACTATGGAATAGACAAGACCTACACCTTCCTCAGTGAAAGGGACTCAAAACCCCATATTTCCCGCAGAGGAATATATCTGACTAGTAAGAATCTTAAAACCTATGTATTGATATGTCTCCGTAAGGGAATCAAGTGTGTCTAGACTGGCATAAACATGGCATCGAGAATCAGCTCAAACCCACTATAAAAAGGAATTTCAAAAACAAAACAAAAAAACCTGGAAATTCTTTACAATTCCTTCAGGGTCTCTGATGAAACCTGGAATGACACTATCTACAACGACAGCTGGATGTGGCATAAGGCTGGACACTTGGGACTGAGAGGATTGGTGAGATTGGGTGAGCAAATGCAGACCCTTTAAAGCAATAATGCCTGGCACCCATTCCATGCGTCCCAACTCTCCAGGTTGAAGGGAATATTACTACAGTTATAACATGTACGGGAAACCTAGAGAACGGACACACTGTGAATACGAACGGTTTCTAAAACTCAACGAATAGTCTCTCTCCTGGTGCTCCGGTTTGACTTTCCATCTGCTTTACTATCAACCTCCCAACTTGGAGAGACAGCCCCTTTAACCTCCTGGTTCGCACAGGTTGCCAATTTGGCAGAGGATGAAAGGGAAGAGGGAGAACCAATGAGAGAGTAGCTGTTAGGCATTTGGACGGGCACATATCACTGTAATTTCCCGGCAGGAAGAAGAATTAACCAAAGTCTCAGACACCCTCCGGGAACCAGTATAGGTCCTGAACCAAAATTTTGGACTTGCGGTCCGCTCACCAAAAACAAGTTGAAAAATGGAGCTCAGGGGCACAGCGATTCACAAACTGGCCGAGTAATAAAGGACAACTATCGTCCAAAAATCTGTTGAGGGAAGGCAACGAGGCGGACTTGAAAGCGAGGCAGAATAGCAGGAAACAGATTTCAAGATGTACGTTGGAATCACCTTTAAAGCACAGGAAGAGTGGCACAACTTCGACAATGATGCACTTGGCCAAAAAGGGCGTATGCGTTTTCTCCTGAATATATTTAGGAGAAAACGCATACGCCCTTTTTGGCCAAGCAAGCAAGCGGGCAATGCAAATCTGCACTACAAAGAAGTATCACTTCCCACCGGTCAAAAGGGACATCCACAAAATGTGTAAAAACCAGAAAGGTAAGACAGGCCCCGGAGAACAGGGAGCATTGTTATGCTGTTGGGCGGGATGTAAATTGCCAACTGCCTCTCTGGAGGAGTGCATTGTGTTCCCTAAAACAAGTAAACAACAGAGCTACAGAGCCAAGGGCACTTCCAGTCTAGGGAATATACCTTGGGAAAACTGAAAATCAATAAGACAGAGCCACCCCAAAATTTAGGGCTGCACTGCTTACAAGGACCTCAACTTGGGTACACCTTAAGTATCCCAGGAAATATAAAAATGGTTCAAAAAATTGTGGTACATACGTAAGATGGAATATCCCTCAGCCATGAAATCAATGTCATAAGACCAGTAGTGGCAAAATGGGGGGATTCAGGAACGATGATTCTAAGTGAAATAAGTCACACAGAAAAAGAAACTTATCATAAGATATCACTTATGAAGATCCTGTAAACATGGCTACACTTGAACTGAGTTAAGAAAGAGAACAGTGTCTCACATTTAGAAAACACTCTTATGCCTGCTTAACGGGGAAGGAGAGGTGGGGTGATGCATAAAACCAGAGTTTGATATAAGCACAGGTACCGTTCCATAAATCAACTACGGAATAGACAAGACCTACACCTTCCTCAGTGAAAGGGACTCAAAACCCCATATTTCCCGCAGAGGAATATATCTGACTAGAAAGAATCTTAAAACCTATGTATTGATATGTCTCCATAAGGGAATCAAGTGTGTCTAGACTGGCATAAACATGGCAGCGAGAATCAGCTCAAACCCACTATAAAAAGGAATTTCAAAAACAAAACAAAAAAACCTGGAAATTCTTTACAATTCCTTCAGGGTCTCTGATAAAACCTGGAATGACCCTATCTACGATGACAGCTGGATGTGGCCTAAGGCTGGACACTTGGGACTGAGATGATTGGTGAGATTGGGTGAGCAAATGCAGACCCTTTAAAGCACAAATGCCTGGCACCCATTCCGTGGGTCCCAACTCTCCAGGTTGAAGGGAATATTACTACAGCTATAACATGTACGGGAAACCTAGAGAACGGACACACTGTGAATACGCAAGGTTTCTAAAACTCAACGAATAGTCCCTCTCCTGGTGCTCCGGTTTGACTTTCCATCTGCTTTACTATCAATCTCCCAACTTGGAGAGACAGCCCCTTTAACCTCCTGGTTCGCACAGGTTGCCAATTTGGCAGAGGATGAAAGGGAAGAGGGAGAACCAATGAGAGAGTAGCTGTTAGGCATTTGGACGGGCACATATCACTCTAACTTCCCGTCAGGAAGAAGAATTAACCAAAGTCTCAGCCCACCACCGGGAACCAGCATAGGTCCTGAACCAAAATTTTGGACTTGCGGTCAGCTCACAAAAAACGAGTTGAAAAATGGAGCTCAGGGGCACAGCAATTCACAAACTGGCCGAATAATAAAGGACATTTATCCTCCAAAAATCTGTTGAGGGAAGGCAACGAGGCGGACTTGAAAGCGAGGCAGAATAGCAGGAAACAGATTTCAAGAGGTACGTTGGAATTGCCTTTAAAGCACAGGAAGAGGGGCACAACTTCGACAATGATGCACTTGGCCAAAAAGGGCGTATGCGTTTTCTCCTGAAAAGAAAACGCATACGCCCTTTTTGGCCAAGCAAGCAAGCGGGCAATGCAAATCTGCACTACAAAGAAGTATCACTTCCCACCGGTCAAAAGGGACATCCACAAAATGTGTAAAAACCAGAAAGGCAAGACAGGCCCTGGAGAACATGGAGCCTTGTTATGCTGATGGGCGGGAGGTAAATTGCCAACTGCCTCTCTGGAGGAGTGCATTGTGTTCCCTAAAACAAGTAAACAACAGAGCTACAGAGCCAAGGGCACTTCCAGTCTAGGGAATATACCTTGGGAAAACTGAAAATCAATAAGACAGAGCCACCCCAAAATTTAGGGCTGCACTGCTTACAAGGACCTCAACTTGGGTACACCTTAAATATCCCAGGAAATATAAAAATGGTTCAAAAAATTGCGGTACTTACGTACGATGGAATATCCCTCAGCCATGAAATCAATGTCATAAGACCAGTAGCAGCAAAATGGGTGGATTCAGGTACGATGATTCTAAGTGAAATAAGTCACACAGAAAAAGAAACTTATCATAAGATATCACTTTTGAAGATCCTGTAAACATGGCTACACTTGAACTGAGTTAAGAAAGAGAACAGTGTCTCACATTTAGAAAACACTCTTATGCCTGCTTAAGGGGGAAGGAGAGGTGGGGTGATGCATAAAACCAGAGTTTGATAGAAGCACAGGTACCGTTCCAAAAACAAACTATGGAATAGAGAAGACCTACACCTTCCTCAGTGAAAGGGACTCAAAACCCCATATTTCCCGCAGAGGAATATATCTGACTAGTAAGAATCTTAAAACCTATGTATTGATATGTCTCCGTAAGGGAATCAAGTGTGTCTAGACTGGCATAAACATGGCAGCGAGAATCAGCTCAAACCCACTATAAAAAGGAATTTCAAAAACAAAACAAAAAAACTGGGAAATTCTTTACAATTCCTTCAGGGTCTCTGATGAAACCTGGAATGACCCTATCTACAACGACAGCTGGATGTGGCATAAGGCTGGAAACTTGGGACTGAGAGGATTGGTGAGATTGGGTGAGCAAATGCAGACCCTTTAAAGCAATAATGCCTGGCACCCATTCCTTGGGTCCCAACTCTCAAGGTTGAAGGGAATATTACTACAGTTATAACATGTACGGGAAACCTAGAGAACGGGCACACTGTGAATACGAAAAGTTTCTAAAACTCAACGAATAGTCCCTCTCCTGGTGCTCCGGTTTGACTTTCCATCTGATTTACTATCAATCTCCCAACTAGCAGAGACAGCCGCTTTAACCTCCTGGTTCGCACAGGTTTCCAATTTGGCAGAGGATGAAAGGGAAGAGGGAGAACCAATGAGAGAGTAGCTGTTAGGCATTTGGACGGGCACATATCACTGTAATTTCCCGGCAGGAAGAAGAATTAACCAAAGTCTCAGGTACCCACCGGGAACCACTATAGGTCCTGAACCAAAATTTTGGACTTGCGGTCAGCTCACAAAAAACAAGTTGAAAAATGGAGCTCAGGGGCACAGCAATTCACAAACTGGCCGAGTAATAAAGGACAACTATCTTGCAAAAATCTGTTGAGGGAAGGCAACGAGGCAGACTTGAAAGCGAGGCAGAATAGCAGGAAACAGATTTCAAGAGGTACGTTGGAATCACCTTTAAAGCACAGGAAGAGGGGCACAACTTCGACAATGATGCACTTGGCCAAAAAGGGCGTATGCGTTTTCTCCTGAATATATTCAGGAGAAAACGCATACGCCCTTTTGGGCCAAGCAAGCAAGCGGGCAATGCAAATCTGCACTACAAAGAAGTATCACTTCCCACCGGTCAAAAGGGACATCCACAAAATGTGTAAAAACCAGAAAGGCAAGACAGGCCCTGGAGAACAGGGAGCCTTGTTATGCTGATGGGCGGGATGTAAATTGCCAACTGCCTCTCTGGAGGAGTGCATTGTGTTCCCTAAAACAAGTAAATAACAGAGCTACAGAGCCAAGGGCACTTCCAGTCTAGAGAATATACCTTGGGAAAACTGAAAATCAATAAGACAGAGCCACCCCAAAATTTAGGGCTGCACTGCTTACAAGGACCTCAACTTGGGTACACCTTAAATATCCCAGGAAATATAAAAATGGTTCAAAAAATTGCGGTACTTACGTACGATGGAATATCCCTCAGCCATGAAATCAATGTCATAAGACCAGTAGAAGCAAAATGGGTGGATTCAGGTACGATGATTCTAAGTGAAATAAGTCACACAGAAAAAGAAACTTATCATAAGATATCACTTATGATGATCCTGTAAACATGGCTACACTTGAACTGAGTTAGGAAAGAGAACAGTGTCTCACATTTAGAAAACACTCTTATACCTGCTTAAGGGGGAAGGAGAGGTGGGGTGATGCATAAAACCAGAGTTTGATAGAAGCACAGGTACCGTTCCAAAAACCAACTATGGAATAGACAAGACCTACACCTTCCTCAGTGAAAGGGACTCAAAACCCCATATTTCCCGCAGAGGAATATATCTGACTAGTAAGAATCTTAAAACCTATGTATTGATATGTCTCCGTAAGGGAATCAAGTGTGTCTAGACTGGCATAAACATGGCAGCGAGAATCAGCTCAAACCCACTATAAACAGGAATTTCAAAAACAAAACAAAAAAACTGGGAAATTCTTTACAATTCCTTCAGGGTCTCTGATGAAACCTGGAATGACCCTATCTACAACGACAGCTGGATGTGGCATAAGGCTGGACACTTGGGACTGAGAGGATTGGTGAGATTGGGTGAGCAAATGCAGACCCTTTAAAGCAATAATGCCTGGCACCCATTCCTTGGGTCCCAACTCTCCAGGTTGAAGGGAATATTACTACAGTTATAACATGTACGGGAAACCTAGAGAACGGGCACACTGTGAATACGAAAAGTTTCTAAAACTCAACGAATAGTCCCTCTCCTGGTGCTCCGGTTTGACTTTCCATCTGCTTTACTATCAATCTCCCAACTAGCAGAGACAGCCGCTTTAACCTCCTGGTTCGCACAGGTTTCCAATTTGGCAGAGGATGAAAGGGAAGAGGGAGAACCAATGAGAGAGTAGCTGTTAGGCATTTGGACGGGCACATATCACTGTAATTTCCCGGCAGGAAGAAGAATTAACCAAAGTCTCAGGTACCCAGCGGGAACCACTATAGGTCCTGAACCAAAATTTTGGACTTGCGGTCAGCTCACAAAAAACAAGTTGAAAAATGGAGCTCAGGGGCACAGCAATTCACAAACTGGCCGAGTAATAAAGGACAACTATCGTGCAAAAATCTGTTGAGGGAAGGCAACGAGGCAGACTTGAAAGCGAGGCAGAATAGCAGGAAACAGATTTCAAGAGGTACGTTGGAATCACCTTTAAAGCACAGGAAGAGGGGCACAACTTCGACAATGATACACTTGGCCAAAAAGGGCGTATGCGTTTTCTCCTGAATATATTCAGGAGAAAACACATACGCCCTTTTTGGCCAAGCAAGCAAGCGGGCAATGCAAATCTGCACTACAAAGAAGGATCACTTCCCACCGGTCAAAAGGGACATCCACAAAATGTGTAAAAACCAGAAAGGCAAGACAGGCCCTGGAGAACAGGGAGCCTTATTATGCTGATGGGCGGAATGTAAATTGCCAACTGCCTCTCTGGCGGAGTGCATTGTGTTCCCTAAAACAAGTAAACAACAGAGCTACAGAGCCAAGGGCACTTCCAGTCTAGGGAATATACCTTGGGAAAACTGAAAATCAATAAGACAGAGCCACCCCAAAATTTAGGGCTGCACTGCTTACAAGGACCTCAACTTGGGTACACCTTAAATATACCAGGAAATATAAAAATGGTTCAAAAAATTGTGGTAATTACGTACGATGGAATATCCGTCAGCCATGAAATCAATGTCATAAGACCAGTAGCAGCAAAATGGGTGGATTCAGGTACGATGATTCTAAGTGAAATAAGTCACACAGAAAAAGAAACTTATCATAAGATATCACTTATGAAGATCCTGTAAACATAGCTACACTTGAACTGAGTTAGGAAAGAGAACAGTGTCTCACATTTAGAAAACACTCTTATGCCTGCTTAAGGGGGAAGGAGAGGTGGGGTGATGCATAAAACCAGAGTTTGATAGAAGCACAGGTACCGTTCCAAAAACAAACTATGGAATAGACAAGACCTACACCTTCCTCAGTGAAAGGGACTCAAAACCCCATATTTCCCGCAGAGGAATATATCTGACTAGTAAGAATCTTAAAACCTATGTATTGATATGTCTCCGTAAGGGAATCAAGTGTGTCTAGACTGGCATAAACATGGCAGCGAGAATCAGCTCAAACCCACTATAAAAAGGAATTTCAAAAACAAAACAAAAAAACTGGGAAATTCTTTACAATTCCTTCAGGGTCTCTGATGAAACCTGGAATGACCCTATCTACAACGACAGCTGGATGTGGCATAAGGAGGGACACTTGGGACTGAGAGGATTGGTGAGATTGAGTGAGCAAATGCAGACCCTTTAAAGCACAAATGCCTGGCACCCATACCATGGGTCCCAACTCTCCAGGTTGAAGGGAATATTACTAAAGCTATAACATGTACGGAAAACCTAGAGAACGGACACACTGTGAATACGAAATGTTTCTAAAACTCAACGAATAGTCCCTCTCCTGGTGCTCCGGTTTGACTTTCCATCTGCTTTACTATCAACCTCCCAACTTGGAGAGACAGCCCGTTTAACCTCCTGGTTCACACAGGTTGCCAATTTGGAAGAGGATGAAAGGGAAGAGGGAGAACCAATGAGAGAGTAGCTCTTAGGCATTTGGACGGGCACATATCACTGTAATTTCCCGGCAGGAAGAAGAATTATCCAAAGTCTCAGCCACCCACCGGAAACCAGCATAGGTCCTGAACCAAAATTTTGGACTTGCGGTCAGCTCACAAAAAACGAGAAGAAAAATGGAGCTCAGGGGCACAGCAATTCACAAACTTCCCGAGTAATAAAGGACAACTATCGTCCAAAAATCTGTTGAGGGAAGGCAACGAGGCGGACTTGAAAGCGAGGCAGAATAGCAGGAAACAGATTTCAAGAGGTACGTTGGAATCGCCTTTAAAGCACAGGAAGAGGGGCACAACTTCGACAATGATGCACTAGGCCAAAAAGGGCGTATGTGTTTTCTCCTGAATATATTCAGGAGAAAAAGCATACGCACTTTTTGGCCAAGCAATCAAGCGGGCAATGCAAATCTGCACTACAAAGAAGTGTCACTTCCCACCGGTCAAAAGGGACATCCAGAAAATGTGTAAAAACCAGAAAGGCAAGACAGGCCCTGGAGAACAGGGAGCCTTGTTATGCTGATGGGCGGGATGTAAATTGCCAACTGCCTCTCTGGAAGAGTGCATTGTGTTCCATAAAACAAGTAAAGAACAGAGCTACAGAGCGAAGCGCACTTCCAGTCTAGGGAATATACCTTGGGAAAACTGAAAATCAATAAGACAGAGCCACCCCAAAATTTAGGGCTGCACTGCTTACAAGGACCTCAACTTGGGTACACCTTAAATATCCCAGGAAATATAAAAATGGTTCAAAAAATTGTGGTACTTACGTACGATGGAATATCCCTCAGCCATGAAATCAATGTCATGAGACCAGTAGCAGCAAAATGGGTGGATTCAGGTACGATGATTCTAAGTGAAATAAGTCACACAGAAAAAGAAACTTATCTTAAGATATCACTTATGAAGATCCAGTAAACATGGCTACACTTGAACTGAGTTAGGAAAGAGAACAGTGTCTCACATTTAGAAAACACTCTTATGCCTGCTTAAGGGGGAAGGAGAGGTGGGGTGATGCATAAAACCAGAGTTTGATATAAGCACAGGTACCGTTCCAAAAACCAACTATGGAATAGACAAGACCTACACTTTCCTCATTTTTTTTTTTTTTTTTTTTTTTTTTTTTTTTTTTTTTTTTGTTTTTTGCTATATGCGGGCCTCTCAGTGTTGTGGCCTCTCCTGTTGTGGAGCACGGGCTCTGGACGCGCAGGCTCAGCGGCCATGGCTCACGGGCCCAGCCGCTCCACGGCATGTGGGATCTTCCCAGACCAGGGCACGAACCCGTGTCCCCTGCATCGGCAGGCGGACTCCCAACCACTGCGCCACCAGGGAAGCCCCTTCCTCATTGAAAGGGACTCAAAACCTCATGTTTCCCAGAGAGGAATATATCTGACTAGTAAGAATCTTAAAACCTATGTATTGATATGTCTCCGTAAGGGAATCAAGTGTGTCTAGACTGGCATAAACATGGCAGCTAGAATCAGCTCAAACCCACTATAAAAAGGAATTGCAAAAACAAAACAAAAAAACTGGGAAATTCTTGCCATTTCCTTCAGGGTCTCTGATGAAACCTGGAATGACCCTATGTACAACGACAGCTGGATGTGTCATAAGGCTGGACACTTGGGACTGAGAGGATTGGTGAGATTGGGTGAGCAAAGGCAGACCCTTTAAAGCACAAATGCCTGGCACCCATTCCATGGGTCCCAACTCTCCAGCTTGAAGGGAATATTACTACAGCTATAACATGTACGGAAAACCTAGAAAACGGACCCACTGTGAATACGAAAGGATTGTAAAACTCAACGAATAGTCCCTCTCCTGGTGCTCCCGTTTGGCTTTCCATCTGCTTTACTATCAACTGCCCAACTTGGAGAGACAGCCCCTTTAACCTCCTGGTTCGCACAGGTTTCCAATTTGGCAGAGGATGAAAGGGAAGAGGGAGAACCAATGAGAGAGTAGCTGTTAGGCATTTGGACGGGCACATATCACTGTAATTTCCTGGCAGGAAGAAGAATTAACCAAAGTCTCAGCCACCTTCCTGGAACAAGTATAGGTCCTTAACCAAAATTTTGGACTTGCGGTCAGCTCACAAACAAACGAGTTGAAAAATGGAGCTCACGGGCACAGCAATTCACAAACTGGCCGAGTAATAAAGGACAATTATCGTGCAAAAATCTGTTGAGGGAAGGCAACGAGGCAGAATTGAAAGCGAGGCAGAATAGCAGGAAAGAGATTTCAAGAGGTACGTTGGAATCACCTTTAAAGCACAGGAAGAGGGGCACAACTTCGACAATGATGGACTTGCTCAAAAAGGGCGTAGGCGTTTTCTCCTGAATATATTCAGGAGAAAACGCATACGCCCTTTTTGGCCAAAAAAACAAGCGGGCAATGCAAATCTGCACTACAAAGAAGTATCACTTCCCACCGGTCAAAAGGGACATCCAAAAAATGTGTAAAATCCAGAAAGGCAAGACAGGCCCTGGAGAACAGGGAGCCTTGTTATGCTGACGGGCGGGATGTAAGTTGCCACCTGCCTCTCTGGAGGAGTGCACTGTGTTCCCTAAAACAAGTAAACAACAGAGCTACAGAGCCAAGGGCACTTCCAGTCTAGGGAATATACCTTGGGAAAACTGAAAATCAATAAGACACAGCCACCCCAAAATTTAGCGCTGCACTGCTTACAAGGACCTCAACTTGGGTACACCTTAAATATACCAGGAAATATAAAAATGGTTCAAAAAATTGTGGTACTTACGTACGATGGAATATCCCTCAGCCATGAAATCAATGTCATAAGACCAGTAGCAGCAAAATGGGTGGATTCAGGTACAATGATTCTAAGTGAAATAAGTCACACAGAAAAAGAAACTTATCATAAGATATCACTTATGAAGATACTGTAAACATGGCTACACTTGAACTGAGTTAGGAAAGAGAACAGTATCTCACATTTAGAAAACACTCTTTTGCCTGCTTAAGGGGGAAGGAGAGGTGGGGTGATGCATAAAACCAGAGTTTGATATAAGCACAGGTACCGTTCCAAAAACCAACTATGGAATAGACAAGACCTACACCTTCCTCAGTGAAAGGGACTCAAAACCCCATATTTCCCGCAGAGGAATATATCTGACTAGGAAGAATCTTAAAACCTATGTATTGATTTGTCTCCGTAAGGGAATCAAGTGTGTCTAGACAGGCATAAATTTGGCAGCGAGAATCAGCTGAAACCCACTATAAAAAGGAATTTCAAAAACAAAACAAAAAAACTGGGAAATGCTTTACAATTCCTTCAGGGTCTCTGATGAAACCTCCAATGACCCTATCTACAACGACAGCTGGATGTGGCATAAGGCTGGACACTTGGGACTGAGAGGATTGGTGAGATTGGGTGAGCAAATGCAGACCCTTTAAAGCAATAATGCCTGGCACCCATTCCATGCGTCCCAACTCTCCAGGTTGAAGGGAAAATTACTACAGTTATAACACGTACGGGAAACCTAGAGAACGGACACACTGTGAATACGAACGGTTTCTAAAACTCAACGAATAGTCCCTCTCCTGGTGCTCCGGTTTGACTTTCCATCTGCTTTACTATCAATCTCCCAACTTGGAGAGACAGCCCCTTTAACCTCCTGGTTCGCACAGGTTGCCAATTTGGCCGAGGATGAAAGGGAAGAAGGAGAACCAATGAGAGAGTAGCTGTTAGGTATTAGGACGGGCACATATCACTCTAACGTACTAGCAGCAAGAAGAATTAAAAAAAGACTCAGCACCCCACAGTGAACCAGCATAGGTCCTGAACCAAAATTTTGGACTTCCGGTCAGCTCACAAAAAACGAGTTGAAAAATGGAGCTCAAGGGCACAGCAATTCACAAACTGGCAGAGTAATAAAGGTCAACTATCGTCCAAAAATCTGTTGAGGAAAGGCAACGAGGCGGACTTGAAAGCGAGGCAGAATAGCAGGAAACAGATTTCAAGAGGTACGTTGGAATCGCCTTTAAAGCACAGGAAGAGGGGCACAACTTCGACAATGATGCACTTGGCCAAAAAGGGCGTATGCGTTTTCTCCTGAATATATTCAAGAGAAAACGCATACGCCCTTTTTGGCCAAGCAAGCAAGCGGGCAATGCAAATCTGCACTACAAAGAAGTATCACTTCCCACCGGTCAAAAGGGACATCCACAAAATGTGTAAAAACCAGAAAGGCAAGACAGGCCCTGGAGAACAGGGAGCCTTGTTATGTTGATGGGCGGGATGTAACTTGACAACTGCCTCTCTGGAGGAGTGCATTGTGTTCCCTAAAACAAATAAACAACAGAGCTACAGAGCCAAGGGCACTTCCAGTCTAGGGAATATACCTTGGGAAAACTGAAAATCGATAAGACAGAGTCACCCCAAAATTTAAGGGTGAACTGCTTACAAGGACCTCAACTTGGGTACACCTTAAATATCCCAGGAACTGTAAAAATGGTTCAAAAAATTGTGGTACTTAAATACGATGGAGTATCCCTCAGCCATGAAATCAATGTCATAAGACCAGTAGCAGCAAAATGGGTGGATTCAGGTACGATGATTCTAAGTGAAATAAGTCACACAGAAAAAGAAACTTATCATAGGATATCACTTATGAAGATCCTGTAAACATGGCTACACTTGAACTGAGTTAGGAAAGAGAACAGTGTCTCACATTTAGAAAACACTCTTATGCCTGCTTAAGGGGGAAAGAGAGGTGGAGTGATGCATAAAACCAGAGTTTGATATAAGCACAGGTACCGTTCCAAAAACCAACTATGGAATAGACAAGACCTACACCTTCCTCAGTGAAAAGGACTCAAAACCCCATAGTTCTCGCAGAGGAATATATCTGACTAGTAAGAATCTTAAAACCTATGTATTGATATGTCTCCGTAAGGGAATCAAGTGTGTCTAGACTGGCATAAACATGGCAGCGAGAATCAGCTCAAACCCACTATAAAAAGGAATTTCAAAAACAAAACAAAAAAACTGGGAAATTCTTTACAATTCCTTCAGGGTCTCTGATGAAACCTGGAATGACCCTATCTACAATGACAGCTGGATGTGGCATAAGGCTGGACACTTGGGTCTGAGAGGATTGGTGAGATTGGTTGAGAAAATGCAGACCCTTTAAATCACAAATGTCTGGCACACATTCCATGGGTCCCAGCTCTCCAGGTTGAAGGGAATATTACTACAGCTATAACATGTACAGGAAACCTAGAGAACAGACACACAGTGAATACGAATGGTTTCTAAAACTCAACGAATAGTCCCTCTCCTGGTGCTCCGGTTTGACTTGCCATCTGCTTTACTATCAATCTCCCAACTTGGAGAGACAGGCCCTTTAACCTCCTGGTTCACAGAGGTTGCCAATTTGGCAGAGGATGAAAGGGAAGAGGGAGAACCAATGAGAGAGTAGCTGTTAGGCATTTGGATGGGCACATATCACTCTAACTTCCCGGCAGGAAGATGAATTAACCAAAGTCTCAGCCCCCCACTGGGAAACAGCATAGGACCTGAACCAAAATTTTGGAATTTCGGTCAGATCACAAAAAAAGAGTTGCAAAATGGAGCTCAAGGGCACAGCAATTCACAAACTGGCCGAGTAATAAAGGACAACTATCGTCCAAAAATCTGTTGAGGGAAGGCAACGAGGCAGACTTGAAAGCGAGGCAGAATAGCAGGAAACAGATTTCAAGGGGTACGTTGGAATCGCCTTTAAAGCACAGGAAGAGGGGCACAACTTCGACAATGATGCACTTGGCCAAAAAGGGCGTATGCGTTTTCTTCTGAATATATTCAGGAGAAAACGCATACGCCCTTTTTGGCCAAGCAAGCAAGCGGGCAATGCAAATCTGCACTACAAAGAAGTATCACTTCCCACCGGTCAAAAGGGACATCCACAAAATGTGTAAAAACCAGAAAGGCAAGACAGGCCCTGGAGAACAGGGAGCCTTGTTATGCTGATGGGCGGGATGTAAATTGCCAACTGCCTCTCTGGAGGAGTGCATTGTGTTCCCTAAAACTCAACGAATAGTCCCTCTCCTGGTGCTCCGGTTTGACTTTCCATCTGCTTTACTATCAACCTCCCAACTTGGAGAGACAGCCCCTTTAACCTCCTGGTTCGCACAGGTTTCCAATTTGGCAGAGGATGAAAGGGAATAGGGAGAACCAATGAGAGAGTAGCTGTTAGGCATTTGGACGGGCACATATCACTGTAATTTCCCGGCAGGAAGAAGAATTAACCAAAGTCTCAGCCACCCACCGGGAACCAGTATAGGTCCTGAACCAAAATTTTGGACTTACAGTCAGCTCACAAAAAACAGGTTGAAAAATGGAGCTCAGGGGCACAGCAATTCACAAACTGGCCGAGTAATAAAGGACAACTATCGTCCAAAAATCTGTTGAGGGAAGGCAACGAGGCAGACTTGAAAGCGAGGCAGAATAGCAGGAAACAGATTTCAAGAGGTACGTTGGAATCGCCTTTAAAGCACAGGAAGAGGGGCACAACTTGGACAATGATGCACTTGGCCATAAAGGGCGTATGCATTTTCTCCTGAATATATTCAGGAGAAAACGCATACGCCTTGTTTGGCAAAGTAAACAACCGGGAAATGCAAATCTGCACTACAAAGAAGTATCACTTCCCACCGGTCAAAAGGGATATCCACAAAATGTGTAAAAACCAGAAAGGCAAGACAGGCCCTTGAGAACAGGGAGCCTTGTTATGCTGATGGGTGGGATGTAAATTGCCAACTGCCTCTCTGCAGGAGTGCATTGTGTTCCCTAAAACAAGTACACAACAGAGCTACAGAGCCAAGGCTACTTCCAGTCTAGGGAATATACCTTGGGAAACCTGAAAATTAATAAGACAGAGCCACCCCAAAATTTAGGGCTGCACTTCTTACAAGGACCTCAACTTGGGTACACCTTAAATATCCCAGGAAATATAAAAATGGTTCAAAAAATTGTGGTAGTTACGTACGATGGAATATCCTTCAGCCATGAAATCAATGTCATAAGACCAGAAGCAGCAAAATGGGTGGATTCAGGTACGATGATTCTAAGTGAAATAAGTCACACAGAAAAAGAAACTTATCATAAGATATCACTTATGAAGATCCAGTAAACATCGCTACACTTGAACTGAGTTAGGAAAGAGAACAGTGTCTCACATTTAGAAAACACACTTATGCCTGCTTAATGGGGAAGGAGAGGTGGGGTGATGCATAAAACCAGAGTTTGATATAAGCACAGGTACCGTTCCAACAACCAACTATGGAATAGACAAGACGTACACCTTCCTCGGTGAAAGGAACTCAAAACCCCATATTTCCCGCAGAGGAATATATCTGACTAGTAAGAATCTTAAAACCTATGTATTGATATGTCTCCGTAAGGGAATCAAGTGTGTCTAGACTGGCATAAACATGGCAGCTAGAATCAGCTCAAACCCACTATAAAAAGGAATTTCAAAACAAAACAAAAAACTGTGAAATTCTTTACAATTCCTTCAGGGTCTCTGATGAAACCTGGAAGGACCCTATCTACAATGACAGCTGGATGTGGCCTAAGGAGGGATACCTGGGACTGAGACGATTGGTGAGATTGGGTGAGCAAATGCAGACCCTTTAAAGCACAAATGCCTGGCACCCATTCTATGGGTCCCAACTCTCCAGGTTGAAGGGAATATTACTACAGCTATAACATGTACGGGAAACCTAGAGAACGGACCCACTGTGAATACGAAAGGTTTCTAAAACTCAACGAATAGTCCCTCTCCTGGTGCTCCGGTTTGACATTCCATCTGCTTTACTATCAACCTCCCAACTTGGAGAGACAGCCCCTTTAACCTCCTGGTTCGCACAGGTTGCCAATTTGGCAGAGGATGAAAGGGAAGAGGGAGAACCAATGAGAGAGTAGCTGTTAGGCATTTGGATGGGAACATATCACTGTAATTTCCCGGCAGGAAGAAGAATTAACCAAAGTCTCAGCCACCCACCGGGAACCAGTATAGGTCCTGAACCAAAATTTTGGACTTCCGGTCAGCTCACCAAAAACGAGTTGAAAAATGGAGCTCAGGGGCACAGCAATTCACAAACTGGCCGAGTAATAAAGGACAACTATCGTCCAAAAATCTGTTGAGGGAAGGCAACGAGACAGACTTGAAAGCGAGGCAGAATAGCAGGAAACAGATTTCAAGAGGTACGTTGGAATCGCCTTTAAAGCACAGGAAGAGGGGCACAACTTCGACAATGATGCACTTGGCCAAAAAGGGCGTATGCGTTTTCTCCTGAATATATTCAGGAGAAAACGCATACGCCCTTTTTGGCCAAGCAAGCAAGCGGGCAATGCAAATCTGCACTACAAAGAAGTATCACTTCCCACCGGTCAAAAGGGACATCCACAAAATGTGTAAAAATCAGAAAGGCAAGACAGGCCCTGGAGAACAGGGAGCCTTGTTATGCTGATGGGCGGGATGTAAATTGCAAACTGCCTCTCTGGAGGAGTGCATTGTGTTCCCTAAAACTCAACGAATAGTCCCTCTCCTGGTGCTCCGGTTTGACTTTCCATCTGCTTTACTATCAACCTCCCAACTTGGAGAGACAGCCCCTTTAACCTCCTGGTTCGCACAGGTTTCCAATTTGGCAGAGGATGAAAGGGATTAGGGAGAACCAATGAGAGAGTAGCTGTTAGGCATTTGGACGGGCACATATCACTGTAATTTCCCGGCAGGAAGAAGAATTAACCAAAGTCTCAGCCACCCACCGGGAACCAGTATAGGTCCTGAACCAAAATTTTGGACTTACAGTCAGCTCACAAAAAACAGGTTGAAAAATGGAGCTCAGGGGCACAGCAATTCACAAACTGGCCGAGTAATAAAGGACAACTATCGTCCAAAAATCTGTTGAGGGAAGGCAACGAGGAAGACTTGAAAGCGAGGCAGAATAGCAGGAAACAGATTTCAAGAGGTACGTTGGAATTGCCTTTAAAGCACAGGAAGAGGGGCACAACTTGGACAATGATGCACTTGGCCATAAAGGGCGTATGCATTTTCTCCTGAATATATTCAGGAGAAAACACATACGCCTTGTTTGGCAAAGTAAACAACCGGGAAATGCAAATCTGCACTACAAAGAAGTATCACTTCCCACCGGTCAAAAGGGATATCCACAAAATGTGTAAAAACCAGAAAGGCAAGACAGGCCCTTGAGAACAGGGAGCCTTGTTATGCTGATGGGTGGGATGTAAATTGCCAACTGCCTCTCTGCAGGAGTGCATTGTGTTCCCTAAAACAAGTAAACAACAGAGCTACAGAGCCAAGGGCACTTCCAGTCTAGGGAATATACCTTGGGAAAACTGAAAATCAATAAGACAGAGCCACCCCAAAATTTAGGGCTGCACTGCTTACAAGGACCTCAACTTGGGTACACCTTAAATATCCCAGGAAATATAAAATTGTGGTACTTACGTACGATGGAATATCCCTCAGCCATGAAATCAATGTCATAAGACCAGTAGCAGCAAAATGGGTGGATTCAGGTACGATGATTCTAAGTGAAATAAGTCACACAGAAAAAGAAACTTATCATAAGATATCACTTATGAAGATCCTGTAAACATGGCTACATTTGAACTGAGTTAGGAAAGAGAACAGTGTCTCACATTTAGAAAACACTCTTATGCCTGCTTAAGGGGGAAGGAGAGGTGGGGTGATGCATAAAACCAGAGTTTGATATAAGCACAGGTACCGTTCCAAAAACCAACTATGGAATAGACAAGACCTACACCTTCCTCAGTGAAAGGGACTCAAAACCCCATATTTCCCGCAGAGGAATATATCTGACTAGTAAGAATCTTAAAACCTATGTATTGATATGTCTCCGTAAGGGAATCAAGTGTGACTATACTGGCATAAACATGGCAGCGAGAATCAGCTCAAACCCACTATAAAAAGGAATTTCAAAAACAAAACAAAAAAACTGGGAAATTCTTTACAATTCCTTCAGGGTCTCTGATGAACACTGGAATGACCCTATCTACAATGACAGCTGGATGTGGCATAAGGAGGGACACTTGGGACTGAGACGATTGGTGAAATTGGGTGAGGAAATGCAGACCCTTTAAAGCACAAATGCCTGGCACCCATTCCATGGGTCCCAACTCTCCAGGTTGAAGGGAATATTGCTACAGCTATAACATGTACGGGAAACCTAGAAAACGGACACCTGTGAATACGAAAGGTTTCTAAAACTCAACGAATTGTCCCTCTCCTGGTGCTCCTGTTTGACTTTCCATCTGCTTTACTATCAACCTCCCAATTTGGAGAGACAGCCCCTTTAACCACCTGGTTCGCACAGGTTGCCAATTTGGCAGAGGACAAAAGGGAAGAGGGAGAACCAATGAGAGAGTAGCTGTTAGGCATTTAGACGGGCACATATCACTGTAATTTCCCAGCAGGAAGGAGAATTAACCAAAGTCTCAGCCCCCCACCGGGAACCAGTATAGGCCCTGAACCAAAATTTTGGACTTGCGGTCAGCTCACCAAAAACGAGTAGAAAAATGGAGCTCAGGGGCACAGCAATTCACAAACTGGCCGAGTAATAAAGGACAACTATCGTCCAAAAATCTGTTGAGGGAAGACAACGAGGCGGACTTCAAAGCGAATCAGAATAGCAGGAAACAGATTTCAAGAGGTACGTTGGAATCGCCTTTAAAGCACAGGAAGAGGGGCACAACTTCGACAATGATGCACTTGGCCAAAAAGGGCGTATGCGTTTTCTCCTGAATATATTCAGGAGAAAACGCATACGCCCTTTTTGGCCAAGCAAGCAAGCAGGCAATGGAAATCTGCACTACAAAGAAGTATCACTTCCCACCGGTCAAAAGGGACATCCACAAAATGTGTAAAAACCAGAAAGGCAAGACAGGCCCTGGAGAACAGGGAGCCTTGTTATGCTGATAGGCGGGATGTAAATTGCCAACTGCCTCTCTGGAGGAGAGCATTGTGTTCCCTAAAACAAGTAAACAACAGAGCTACAGAGCCAAGGGCACGTCCAGTCTAGGGAATATACCTTGGGAAAACTGAAAATCAATAAGTCAGAGCCACGCCAAAATTTAGGGCTGCATTGCTTACAAGGACCTCAACTTGGGTACACCTTAAATATCCCAGGAAAAATATAAATGGTTCAAAAAATTGTGGTACATACGTACGACTGGAATATCCCTCAGCCATGAAATCAATGTCATAAGACCAGTAGCAGCAAAATGGGTGAATTCAGGTACGATGATTCTAAGTGAAATAAGTCACACAGAAAATGAAACTTATCATAAGATATCACTTATGAAGATCCTGTAAACATGGCTACACTTGAACTGAGTTAGGAAAGAGAACAGTGTCTCACATTTAGAAAACACTCTTATGCCTGCTTAAGGGGGAAGGAGAGGTGGGGTGATGCATAAAACCAGAGTGTGATATAAGCACAGGTACCGTTCCAAAAACCAACTATGGAATAGACAAGACCTACACCTTCCTCAGTGAAAGGGACTCAAAACCCCATATTTCCCGCAGAGGAATATATCTGACTAGTAAGAATCTTAAAACCTATGTATTGATATGTCTCCGTAAGGGAATCAAGTGTGTCTAGACTGGCATAAACATGGCAGCGAGAATCAGCTCAAACACACTATAAAAAGGAATTTCAAAAACAAAAGAAAAAAACTGGGAAATTCTTTACAATTCCTTCATGGTCTCTGATGAAACCTGGAATGACCCTATCTACAATGACAGCTGGATGTGGCATAAAGAGGGACAATTGGGACTGAGACGATTGGTGAGATTGTGTGAGCAAATGCAGACCCTTTAAAGCACAAATGCCTGGCACCCATTCCATGGGTCCCAACTCTCCAGGTTGAAGGGAATATTACTAAAGCTATAATATGTATGGGAAACCTAGAGAACGGACACACTGTGAATACGAAAGGTTTCTAAAACTCAACGAATAGTCCCTCTCCTGGTGCTCCGGTTTGACTTTCCATCTGCTTTACTATCAATCTCCCAAATTGAAGAGACAGCCTCTTTAACCTCTTGGTTCTCACAGGTTTCCAATTTGGCAGAGGATGAAAGGGAAGAGGGAGAACCAATGAGAGAGTAGCTGTTAGGCATTTGGACGGGCACATATCACTCTAACTTCCCTGCAGGAAGAAGAATTGACCAAAGTCTCAGCCCCCCACCGGGATGCAGCATAGGTCCTGAACCAAAATTTTGGACTTGCGGTCAGCTCACCAAAAACGAGTTGAAAAATGGAGCTCAGGGGCACAGCAATTCACAAACTGGCCGAGTAATAAAGGACAACTATCGTCCAAAAATCTGTTGAGGGAAGGCAACGAGGTGGACTTGAAAGCGAGGCAGAATTGCAGGAAACAAATTTCAAGATGTACGTTGGAATCGCCTTTAAAACACAGGAAGAGGGGCACAACTTCGACAATGATGCACTTGGCCAAAAAGGGCGTATGCGTTTTCTCCTGAATATATTCAGGAGAAAACGCATACGCCCTTTTTGGCCAAGCAAGTAAGCGGGCAATGCAAATCTGCACTACAAAGAAGTATCACTTCCCACCGGTCAAAAGGGACATCCACAAAATGTGTAAAAACCAGAAAGGCAAGACAGGCCCTGGAGAACAGGGAGCCTTGTTATGCTGATGGGCGGGATGTAAATTGCCAACTGCCTCTCTGGAGGAGTGCATTGTGTTCCCTAAAACTCAACGAATAGTCCCTCTCCTGGTGCTCCGGTTTGACTTTCCATCTGCTTAACTATCAACCTCCCAACTTGGAGAGACAGCCCCTTTAAGCTCCTGGTTCGCAAAGGTTTCCAATTTGGCAGAGGATGAAAGGGAATAGGGAGAACCAATGAGAGAGTAGCTGTTAGGCATTTGGACGGGCACATATCACTGTAATTTCCCGGCAGGAAGAAGAATTAACCAAAGTCTCAGCCACCCACCGGGAACCAGTATAGGTCCTGAACCAAAATTTTGGACTTACAGTCAGCTCACAAAAAACAGGTTGAAAAATGGAGCTCAGGGGCACAGCAATTCACAAACTGGCCGAGTAATAAAGGACAACTATCGTCCAAAAATCTGTTGAGGGAAGGCAACGAGGCAGACTTTAAAGCGAGGCAGAATAGCAGGAAACAGATTTCAAGAGGTACGTTGGAATCCCCTTTAAAGCACAGGAAGAGGGGCACAACTTCGACAATGATGCACTTGGCCATAAAGGGCGTATGTGTTTTCTCCTGAATATATTCAGGAGAAAACGCATACACCTTGTTTGGCCAAGCAAACAACCGGGAAATGCAAATCTGCACTACAAAGAAGTATCACTTACCACCGGTCAAAAGGGATATCCACAAAATGTGTAAAAACCAGAAAGGCAAGACAGGCCCTTGAGAACAGGGAGCCTTGTTATGCTGATGGGTGGTATGTAAATTGCCAACTGCCTCTCTGGAGGAGTGCATTGTGTTCCCTAAAACAAGTAAACAACAGAGCTACAGAGCCAAGGCTACTTCCAGTCTAGGGAATATACCTTGGAAAAACTGAAAATCAATAAGACAGAGCCACCCCAAAATTTAGGGCTGCACTGCTTACAAGGACCTCAACTTGGGTACACCTTAAATATCCCAGGAAATATAAAAATGGTTCAAAAAATTGTGGTACTTACGTACGATGGAATATCCCTCAGCCATGAAATCAATGTCATAAGACCAGAAGCAGCAAAATGGGTGGATTCAGGTACGATGATTCTAAGTGAAATAAGTCACACAGAAATAGAAACTTATCATAAGATATCACTTATGAAGATCCTGTAAACATGGCTACACTTGAACTGAGTTAGGAAAGAGAACAGTGTCTCACATTTAGAAAACATTCTTATGCCTGCTTAAGGGGGAAGGAGAGGTGGGGTGATGCATAAAACCAGAGTTTGATATAAGCACAGGTACCGTTCCAAAAACCAACTATGGAATAGACAAGACCTACACCTTCCTCAGTGAAAGGTACTCAAAATGCCATATTTCCCACAGAGGAATATATCTGACTAGTAAGAATCTTAAAACCTATGTATTGATATGTCTCCATAAAGGAATGAAGTGTGTCTTGACTGGCATAAACATGGCAGCGAGATTCAGCTCAAACCCACTATAAAGAGGAATTTCAAAAACAAAACAAAAAAACTGGGAAATTCTTTACAGTTCCTTCAGGGTCTCTGATGAAACCTGGAATGACCCTATCTACAAGGACAGCTGGATGTGGCATAAGGCTGTACACTTGGGACTGAGAGGATTGGTGAGATTTGGTGAGCAAATGCAGACCCTTTAAAGCAATAATGCATCGCACCCATTCCATGGTTCCCAACTCTCCAGGTTGAAGGGAATATTACTACAGTTATAACATGTACAGGAATCCTAGAGAACGGACACACTGTGAATACGTAAGGTTTCAAAACTCAACGAATAGTCCCTCTCCTGGTGCTCCGGTTTGACTTTCCATCTGCTTTACTATCAATCTCCCAACTTGGAGAGACAGACCCTTTAACCTCCTGGTTCGCACAGGTTGCCAATTTGGCAGAGGATGAACGGGAAGAGGGAGAACCAATGAGAGAGTGGCTGTTAGGCATTTGGATGGGAACATATCACTGTAATTTCCCGGCAGGAAGAAGAATTAACCAAAGTCTCAGCCACCCACCGGGAACCAGTATAGGTCCGGAACCAAAATTTTGGACTTCCGGTCAGCTCACCAAAAACGAGTTGAAAAATGGAGCTCAGGGGCACAGCAATTCACAAACTGGCCGAGTAATAAAGGACAACTATCGTCCAAAAATCTGTTGAGGGAAGGCAACGAGACAGACTTGAAAGCGAGGCAGAATAGCAGGAAACAGATTTCAAGAGGTACGTTGGAATCGCCTTTAAAGCACAGGAAGTGGGGCACAACTTCGACAATGATGCACTTGGCCAAAAAGGGCGTATGCGTTTTCTCCTGAATATATTCAGGAGAAAACGCATACGCCCTTTTTGGCCAAGCAAGCAAGCGGGCAATGCAAATCTGCACTACAAAGAAGTATCACTTCCCACCGGTCAAAAGGGACATCCACAAAATTTGTAAAAACCAGAAAGCCAAGACAGGACCTGGAGAACAGGGAGACTTGTTATGCTGATGGGCAGGATGTAAATTGCCAACTGCCTCTCTGGAGGAGTACATTGTGTTCCCTAAAACAAGTAAAGAACAGAGCTACAGAGCCAAGGGCACTTCCAGTCTAGGGAATATACCTTGGGAAAACTGAAAATCAATAAGACAGAACCACCCCAAAATTTAGGGCTGCACTGCTTACAAGGACCTCAACTTGGGTACACCTTAAATATCCCAGGAAATATAAAAATGGTTCAAAAAATTGTGGTACTTACGTACGATGGAATATCCCTCAGCCATGAAATCAATGTCATAAGACCAGTAGCAGCAAAATGGGTGGATTCAGGTACGATGATTCTAAGTGAAATAAGTCACACAGAAAAAGAAACTTATCATAAGATATCACATATGAAGATCCTGTAAACATGGCTACACTTGAACTGAGTTAGGAAAGAGAACAGTGTCTCACATTTAGAAAACACTCTTATGCCTGCTTAAGGGGGAAGGAGAGGTGGGGTGATGCATAAAACCAGAGTTTGATATAAGCACAGGTACCGTTCCAAAAACCAACTATGGAATAGACAAGACCTACACCTTCCTCAGTGAAAGGGACTCAAAACCCCATATTTCCCGCAGAGGAATATATCTGACTAGTAAGAATCTTAAAACCTATGTATTGATATGTCTCCATAAGGGAATCAAGTGTGACTATACTGGCATAAACATGGCAGCGAGAATCAGCTCAAACCCACTATAAAAAGGAATTTCAAAAACAAAACAAAAAAACTGGGAAATTCTTTACAATTCCTTCAGGGTCTCTGATGAACACTGGAATGACCCTATCTACAATGACAGCTGGATGTGGCATAAGGAGGGACACTTGGGACTGAGACGATTGGTGAGATTGGGTGAGGAAATGCAGACCCTTTAAAGCACAAATGCCTGGCACCCATTCCATGGGTCCCAACTCTCCAGGTTGAAGGGAATATTGCTACAGCTATAACATGTACGGGAAACCTAGAAAACGGACACCTGTGAATACGAAAGGTTTCTAAAACTCAACGAATTGTCCCTCTCCTGGTGGTCCGGTTTGACTTTCCATCTGCTTTACTATCAACCTCCCAATTTGGAGAGACAGCCCCTTTAACCACCTGGTTCGCACAGGTTGCCAATTTGGCAGAGGACAAAAGGGAAGAGGGAGAACCAATGAGAGAGTAGCTGTTAGGCATTTAGACGGGCACATATCACTGTAATTTCCCAGCAGGAAGAAGAATTAACCAAAGTCTCAGCCCCCCACCGGGAAGCAGTATAGGCCCTGAACCAAAATTTTGGACTTGCGGTCAGCTCACCAAAAACGAGTAGAAAAATGGAGCTCAGGGGCACAGCAATTCACAAACTGGCCGAGTAATAAAGGACAACTATCGTCCAAAAATCTGTTGAGGGAAGACAACGAGGCGGACTTCAAAGCGAATCAGAATAGCAGGAAACAGATTTCAAGAGGTACGTTGGAATCGCCTTTAAAGCACAGTAAGAGGGGCACAACTTCGACAATGATGCACTTGGCCAAAAAGGGCGTATGCGTTTTCTCCTGAATATATTCAGGAGAAAACGCATACGCCCTTTTTGGCCAAGCAAGCAAGCAGGCAATGGAAATCTGCACTACAAAGAAGTATCACTTCCCACCGGTCAAAAGGGACATCCACAAAATGTGTAAAAACCAGAAAGGCAAGACAGGCCCTGGAGAACAGGGAGCCTTGTTATGCTGATAGGCGGGATGTAAATTGCCAACTGCCTCTCTGGAGGAGAGCATTGTGTTCCCTAAAACAAGTAAACAACAGAGCTACAGAGCCAAGGGCACGTCCAGTCTAGGGAATATACCTTGGGAAAACTGAAAATCAATAAGACAGAGCCACCCCAAAATTTAGGGCTGCATTGCTTACAAGGACCTCAACTTGGGTACACCTTAAATATCCCAGGAAAAATATAAATGGTTCAAAAAATTGTGGTACATACGTACGACTGGAATATTCCTCAGCCATGAAATCAATGTCATAAGACCAGTAGCAGCAAAACGGGTGAATTCAGGTAGGATGATTCTAAGTGAAATAAGTCACACAGAAAATGAAACTTATCATAAGATATCACATATGAAGATCCTGTAAACATGGCTACACTTGAACTGAGTTAGGAAAGAGAACAGTGTCTCACATTTAGAAAACACTCTTATGCCTGCTTAAGGGGGAAGGAGAGGTGGGGTGATGCATAAAACCAGAGTGTGATATAAGCACAGGTACCGTTCCAAAAACCAACTATGGAATAGACAAGACCTACACCTTCCTCAGTGAAAGGGACTCAAAACCCCATATTTCCCGCAGAGGAATATATCTGACTAGTAAGAATCTTAAAACCTATGTATTGATATGTCTCCGTAAGGGAATCAAGTGTGTCTAGACTGGCATAAACATGGCAGCGAGAATCAGCTCAAACACACTATAAAAAGGAATTTCAAAAACAAAAGAAAAAAACTGGGAAATTCTTTACAATTCCTTCATGGTCTCTGATGAAACCTGGAATGACCCTATCTACAATGACAGCTGGATGTGGCATAAAGAGGGACAATTGGGACTGAGACGATTGGGGAGATTGTGTGAGCAAATGCAGACCCTTTAAAGCACAAATGCCTGGCACCCATTCCATGGGTCCCAACTCTCCAGGTTGAAGGGAATATTACTAAAGCTATAATATGTATGGGAAACCTAGAGAACGGACACACTGTGAATACGAAAGGTTTCTAAAACTCAACGAATAGTCCCTCTCCTGGTGCTCCGGTTTGACTTTCCATCTGCTTTACTATCAATCTCCCAAATTGAAGAGACAGCCTCTTTAACCTCTTGGTTCTCACAGGTTTCCAATTTGGCAGAGGATGAAAGGGAAGAGGGAGAACCAATGAGAGAGTAGCTGTTAGGCATTTGGACGGGCACATATCACTCTAACTTCCCTGCAGGAAGAAGAATTGACCAAAGTCTCAGCCCCCCACCGGGATGCAGCATAGGTCCTGAACCAAAATTTTGGACTTGCGGTCAGCTCACCAAAAACGAGTTGAAAAATGGAGCTCAGGGGCACAGCAATTCACAAACTGGCCGAGTAATAAAGGACAACTATCGTCCAAAAATCTGTTGAGGGAAGGCAACGAGGTGGACTTGAAAGCGAGGCAGAATTGCAGGAAACAGATTTCAAGATGTACGTTGGAATCGCCTTTAAAACACAGGAAGAGGGGCACAACTTCGACAATGATGCACTTGGCCAAAAAGGGTGTATGCGTTTTCTCCTGAATATATTCAGGAGAAAACGCATACGCCCTTTTTGGCCAAGCAAGTAAGCGGGCAATGCAAATCTGCACTACAAAGAAGTATCACTTCCCACCGGTCAAAAGGGACATCCACAAAATGTGTAAAAACCAGAAAGGCAAGACAGGCCCTGGAGAACAGGGAGCCTTGTTATGCTGATGGGCGGGATGTAAATTGCCAACTGCCTCTCTGGAGGAGTCCATTGTGTTCCCTAAAACTCAACGAATAGTCCCTCTCCTGGTGCTCCGGTTTGACTTTCCATCTGCTTAACTATCAACCTCCCAACTTGGAGAGACAGCCCCTTTAAGCTCCTGGTTCGCACAGGTTTCCAATTTGGCAGAGGATGAAAGGGAATAGGGAGAACCAATGAGAGAGTAGCTGTTAGGCATTTGGACGGGCACATATCACTGTAATTTCCCGGCAGGAAGAAGAATTAACCAAAGTCTCAGCCACCCACCGGGAACCAGTATAGGTCCTGAACCAAAATTTTGGACTTACAGTCAGCTCAAAAAAAACAGCTTGAAAAATGGAGCTCAGGGGCACAGCAATTCACAAACTGGCCAAGTAATAAAGGACAACTATCGTCCAAAAATCTGTTGAGGGAAGGCAACGAGGCAGACTTGAAAGTGAGGCAGAATAGCAGGAAACAGATTTCAAGAGGTACATTGGAATCCCCTTTAAAGCACAGGAAGAGGGGCACAACTTCGACAATGATGCACTTGGCCATAAAGGGCGTATGCGTTTTCTCCTGAATATATTCAGGAGAAAACGCATACACCTTGTTTGGCCAAGCAAACAACCGGGAAATGCAAATCTGCACTACAAAGAAGTATCACTTCCCACTGGTCAAAAGGGATATCCACAAAATGTGTAAAAACCAGAAAGGCAAGACAGGCCCTTGAGAACAGGGAGCCTTGTTATGCTGATGGGTGGTATGTAAATTGCCAACTGCCTCTCTGGAGGAGTGCATTGTGTTCCCTAAAACAAGTAAACAACAGAGCTACAGAGCCAAGGCTACTTCCAGTCTAGGGAATATACCTTGGAAAAACTGAAAATCAATAAGACAGAGCCACCCCAAAATTTAGGGCTGCACTGCTTACAAGGACCTCAACTTGGGTACACCTTAAATATACCAGGAAATATAAAAATGGTTCAAAAAATTGTGGTACTTACGTACGATGGAATATCCCTCAGCCATGAAATCAATGTCATAAGACCAGAAGCAGCAAAATGGGTGGATTCAGGTACGATGATTCTAAGTGAAATAAGTCACACAGAAATAGAAACTTATCATAAGATATCACTTATGAAGATCCTGTAAACATGGCTACACTTGAACTGAGTTAGGAAAGAGAACAGTGTCTCACATTTAGAAAACACTCTTATGCCTGCTTAAGGGGGAAGGAGAGGTGGGGTGATGCATAAAACCAGAGTTTGATATAAGCACAGGTACCGTTCCAAAAACCAACTATGGAATAGACAAGACCTACACCTTCCTCAGTGAAAGGTACTCAAAATGCCATATTTCCCACAGAGGAATATATCTGACTAGTAAGAATCTTAAAACCTATGTATTGATATGTCTCCATAAAGGAATGAAGTGTGTCTTGACTGGCATAAACATGGCAGCGAGATTCAGCTCAAACCCACTATAAAGAGGAATTTCAAAAACAAAACAAAAAAACTGGGAAATTCTTTACAGTTCCTTCAGGGTCTCTGATGAAACCTGGAATGACCCTATCTACAAGGACAGCTGGATGTGGCATAAGGCTGTACACTTGGGACTGAGAGGATTGGTGAGATTTGGTGAGCAAATGCAGACCCTTTAAAGCAATAATGCATGGCACCCATTCCATGGTTCCCAACTCTCCAGGTTGAAGGGAATATTACTACAGTTATAACATGTACAGGAATCCTAGAGAACGGACACACTGTGAATACGTAAGGTTTCAAAACTCAACGAATAGTCCCTCTCCTGGTGCTCCGGTTTGACTTTCCATCTGCTTTACTATCAATCTCCCAACTTGGAGAGACAGACCCTTTAACCTCCTGGTTCGCACAGGTTGCCAATTTGGCAGAGGATGAACGGGAAGAGGGAGAACCAATGAGAGAGTGGCTGTTAGGCATTTGGATGGGAACATATCACTGTAATTTCCCGGCAGGAAGAAGAATTAACCAAAGTCTCAGCCACCCACCGGGAACCAGTATAGGTCCGGAACCAAAATTTTGGACTTCCGGTCAGCTCACCAAAAACGAGTTGAAAAATAGAGCTCAGGGGCACAGCAATTCACAAACTGGCCGAGTAATAAAGGACAACTATCGTCCAAAAATCTGTTGAGGGAAGGCAACGAGACAGACTTGAAAGCGAGGCAGAATAGCAGGAAATACATTTCAAGAGGTACGTTGGAATCGCCTTTAAAGCACAGGAAGAGGGGCACAACTTCGACAATGATGCACTTGGCCAAAAAGGGCGTATGCGTTTTCTCCTGAATATATTCAGGAGAAAACGCATACGCCCTTTTTGGCCAAGCAAGCAAGCGGGCAATGCAAATCTGAACTACAAAGAAGTATCACTTCCCACCGGTCAAAAGGGACATGCACAAAATTTGTAAAAACCAGAAAGCCAAGACAGGACCTGGAGAACAGGGAGACTTGTTATGCTGCTGGGCAGGATGTAAATTGCCAACTGCCTCTCTGGAGGAGTACATTGTGTTCCCTAAAACAAGTAAACAACAGAGCTACAGAGCCAAGGGCACTTCCAGTCTAGGGAATATACCTTGGGAAAACTGAAAATCAAAAAGACAGAGCCACCCAAAAATTTAGGGCTGCACTGCTTACAAGGACCTCAACTTGGGTACACCTTAAATATCCCAGGAAATATAAAAATGGTTCAAAAAATTGTGGTACTTACGTAGGATGGAATATCCCTCAGCCATGAAATCAATGTCATAAGACCAGTAGCAGCAAAATGGGTGGATTCAGGTATGATGATTCTACGTGAAATAAGTCACACAGAAAAAGAAACTTATCATAAGATATCACTTATGAAGATCCTGTAAACATGGCTACACTTGAACTGAGTTAGGAAAGAGAACAGTGTGTCACTTTTAGAAAACACTCTTATGCCTGCTTAAGGGGGAAGGAGAGGTGGGGTGATGCATAAAACCAGAGTTTGATATAAGAACATGTACCGTTCCAAAAACCAACTATGGAATAGACAAGACCTACACCTTCCTCAGTGAAAGGGACTCAAAACCCCATATTTCCCGCAGAGGTATATATCTGACTAGTAAGAATCTTAAAACCTATGTATTGATATGTCTCCGTAAGGGAATCAAGTGTGACTATACTGGCATAAACATGGCAGCGAGAATCAGCTCAAACCCACTATAAAAGGAATTTCAAAAACAAAACAAAAAAACTGGGAAATTCTTTACAATTCCTTCAGGGTCTCTGATGAACCCTGGAATGACCCTATCTACATTGACAGCTGGATGTGGCATAAGGAGGGACACTTGGGACTGAGACGATTGGTGAGATTGGGTGAGGAAATGCAGACCCTTTAAAGCACAAATGCCTGGCACCCATTCCGTGGGTCCCAACACTCCAGGTTGAAGGGAATATTGCTACAGCTATAACATGTACGGGAAACCTAGAAAACGGACACCTGTGAATACTAAAGGTTTCTAAAACTCAACGAATTGTCCCTCTCCTGGTGCTCCGGTTTGACTTTCCATCTCCTTTACTATCAACCTCCCAATTTGGAGAGACAGCCCCTTTAACCTCCTGGTTCGCACAGGTTGCCAAATTGGCAGAGGACAAAAGGGAAGAGGGAGAACCAATGAGAGAGTAGCTGTTAGGCATTTAGACGGGCACATATCACTGTAATTTCCCGGCAGGAAGAAGAATTAACCAAAGTCTCAGCCCCCCACCGGGAACCAGTATAGGCCCTGAACCAAAATTTTGGACTTGCGGTCAGCTCACCAAAAACGAGTTGAAAAATGGAGCTCAGGGGCACAGCAATTCACAAACTGGCCGAGTAATAAAGGACAACTATCGTCCAAAAATCTGTTGAGGGAAGGCAACGAGGCGGACTTCAAAGCGAATCAGAATAGCAGGAAACAGATTTCAAGAGGTACGTTGGAATCGCCTTTAAAGCACAGGAAGAGGGGCACAACTTCGACAAAGATGCACTTGGCCAAAAAGGGCGTATGCGTTTTCTCCTGAATATATTCAGGAGAAAACGCATACGCCCTTTTTGGCCAAGCAAGCAAGCAGGCAATGGAAATCTGCACAACAAAGAAGTATCACTTCCCACCGGTCAAAAGGGAAATCCACAAAATGTGTAAAAACCAGAAAGGCAAGACAGGCCCTGGAGAACAGGGAGCCTTGTTATGCTGATGGGCGGGATGTAAATTGCCAACTGCCTCTCTGGAGGAGTGCATTGTGTTCCCTAAAACAAGTAAAGAACAGAGCTACAGAGCCAAGGGCACTTCCAGTCTAGGGAATATACCTTGGGAAAACTGAAAATCAATAAGACACAGCCACCCCAAAATTTAGGGCTGCACTGCTTACAAGGACCTCAACTTGGGTACACCTTAAATATCCCAGGAAATATAAAAATGGTTCAAAAAATTGTGGTACTTACGTACGATGGAATATCCCTCAGCCATGAAATCAATGTCATAAGACCAGTAGCAGCAAAATGGGTGGATTCAGGTACGATGATTCTAAGTGAAATAAGTCACACAGAAAAAGAAACTTATCATAGGATATCACTTATGAAGATCCTGTAAACATGGCTACACTTGAACTGAGTTAGGAAAGAGAACAGTGTCTCACATTTAGAAAACACTCTTATGCCTGCTTAAGGGGGAAGGAGAGGTGGGGTGATGCATAAAACCAGAGTTTGATATAAGCACAGGTACCTTTCCAAAAACCAACTATGGAATAGACAACACCTACACCTTCCTCAGTGAAAGGGACTCAAATCCCCATATTTCCCGCAGAGGAATATATCTGACTAGTAAGAATATTAAAACCTATGTATTGATATGTCTCCGTAAAGGAATCAAGTGTGACTAGACTGGCATAAACATGGCAGCGAGAATCAGCTCAAACCCACTATAAAAAGGAATTTCAAAAACAAAACAAAAAAACTGGGAAATTCTTTACAATTCCTTCATGGTCTCTGATGAACCCTGGAATGACCCTATCTAAAATGACAGCTGGATGTGGCATAAGGAGGGACACTTGGGACTGAGACTATTGGTGAGATTGGGTGAGCAAATGCAGACCCTTTAAAGCACAAATACCTGGCCCCCATTCCATGGGTCCCAACTCTCCAGGTTGAAGGGAATATTACTACAGCTATAACATGTACGGGAAACCTAGAGAACGGACACACTGTGAATACGAAAGGTTTCTAAAACTCAACGAATTGTCCCTCTCCTGGTGCTCCGGTTTGACTTTCCATCTGCTTTACTATCAACCTCCCAATTTGGAGAGACAGCCCCTTTAACCTCCTGGTTCGCACAGGTTGCCAATTTGGCAGAGGACGAAAGGGAAGAGGGAGAACCAATGACAGAGTAGCTGTTAGGCATTTGGACGGGCACATATCACTGTAATTTCCCGGCAGGAAGAAGAATTAACCAAAGTCTCAGCCCCACACGGGGAACCAGTATAGGCCCTGAACCAAAATTTTGGACTTGCGGTCAGCTCACCAAAAACGAGTTGAAAAATGGAGCTCAGGGGCACAACAATTCACAAACTGGCCGAGTAATAAAGGACAACTCTCGTCCAAAAATCTGTTGAAGGAAGGCAAAGAGGCAGACTTGAAAGTGAGGCAGAATAGCAGGAAACAGATTTCAAGAGGTACGTTGGAATCGCCTTTAAAGCACAGGAAGAGGGGCACAACTTCAACAATGATGCACTTGGCCAAAAAGGGCGTATGCGTTTTCTTCTGAATATATTCAGGAGAAAACGCATACGCCCTTTTTGGCCAAGCAAGCAAGCGGGCAATGCAAATCTGCACTACAAAGAAGTATCACTTCCCACCAGTCAAAAGGGACATCCACATAATGTGTAAAAACCAGAAAGGCAAGCCAGGCCCTGGAGAACAGGGAGCCTTGTTATGCTAAAGGGCGGGATGTAAATTGCCAACTGCCTCTCTGGAGGAGAGCATTGTGTTCCCTAAAACAAGTAAACAACAGAGCTACAGAGCCAAGGGCACTTCCAGTCTAGGGAATATACCTTGGGAAAACTGAAAATCAATAAGACAGAGCCACCCCAAAATTTAGGGCTGCATTGCTTACAAGGACCTCAACTTGGGTACACCTTAAATATCCCAGGAAATATATAAATGGTTCAAAAAATTGTGGTACATACGTACGACTGGAATATCCCTCAGCCATGAAATCAATGTCATAAGACCAGTAGCAGCAAAATGGGTGAATTCAGGTACGATGATTCTAAGTGAAATAAGTCACACAGAAAAAGAAACTTATCATAAGATATCACTTATGAAGATCCTGTAAACATGGCTACACTTGAACTGAGTTAGGAAAGAGAACAGTGTCTCACATTTAGAAAACACCCTTATGCCTGCTTAAGGGGGAAGGAGAGGTGGGGTGATGCATAAAACCAGAGTTTGATATAAGCACAGGTACCGTTCCAAAAACCAACTATGGAATAGACAAGACCTACACCTTCCTCAGTGAAAGGGACTCAAAACCCCATATTTCCCGCAGAGGAATATATCTGACTAGTAAGAATCTTAAAACCTATGTATTGATATGTCTCCGTAAGGGAATCAAGTGTGTCTAGACTGGCATAAACATGGCAGCGAGAATCAGCTCAAACACACTATAAAAAGGAATTTCAAAAACAAAAGAAAAAAACTGGGAAATTCTTTACAATTCCTTCATGGTCTCTGATGAAACCTGGAATGACCCTATCTACAATGACAGCTGGATGTGGCATAAAGAGGGACAATTGGGACTGTGACGATTGGTGAGATTGGGTGAGCAAATGCAGACCCTTTAAAGCACAAATGCCTGGCACCCATTCCATGGGTCCCAACTCTCCAGGTTGAAGGGAATATTACTAAAGCTATAATATGTATGGGAAACCTAGAGAACGGACACACTGTGAATACGAAAGGTTTCTAAAACTCAACGAATAGTCCCTCTCCTGGTGCTCCGGTTTGACTTTCCATCTGCTTTACTATCAATCTCCCAACTTGAAGAGACAGCCCCTTTAACCTCTTGGTTCTCACATGTTTCCAATTTGGCAGAGGATGAAAGGGAAGAGGGAGAACCAATGAGAGAGTAGCTGTTAGGCATTTGGACGGGCACATATCACACTAACTTCCCTTCAGGAAGAAGAATTGACCAAAGTCTCAGCCCCCCACCGGGATGCAGCATAGGTCCTGAACCAAAATTTTGGACTTGCGGTCAGCTCACCAAAAACGTGTTGAAAAATGGAGCTCAGGGGCACAGCAATTCACAAACTGGCCGAGTAATTAAGGACAACTATCGTCCAAAAATCTGTTGAGGGAAGGCAACGAGGTGGACTTGAAAGCGAGGCAGAATAGCAGGAAACAGATTTCAAGATGTACGTTGGAATCGCCTTTAAAACACAGGAAGAGGGGCACAACTTCGACAATGATGCACTTGGCCAAAAAGGGTGTATGTGTTTTCTCCAGAATATATTCAGGAGAAAACGCATACGCCCTTTTTGGCCAAGCAAGCAAGCGGGCAATGCAAATCTGCACTACAAAGAAGTATCACTTCCCACCGGTCAAAAGGGACATCCACAAAATGTGTAAAAACCAGAAAGGCAAGACAGGACCTGGAGAACAGGGAGCCTTGTTATGCTGATGGGCGGGATGTAAATTGCCAACTGCCTCTCTGGAGGAGTGCATTGTGTTCCCTAAAACAAGTAAACAACAGAGCTACAGAGCCAAGGCTACTTCCAGTCTAGGGAATATACCTTGGGAAACCTGAAAATCAATAAGACAGAGCCACCCCAAAATTTAGGGCTGCACTGCTTACAAGGACCTCAACTTGGGTACACCTTAAATATCCCAGGAAATATAAAAATGGTTCAAAAAATTGTGGTAGTTACGTACGATGGAATATCCTTCAGCCATGAAATCAATGTCATAAGACCAGAAGCAGCAAAATGGGTGGATTCAGGTACGATGATTCTAAGTGAAATAAGTCACACAGAAAAAGAAACTTATCATAAGATATCACTTATGAAGATCCAGTAAACTTCGGTACACTTGAACTGAGTTAGGAAAGAGAACAGTGTCTCACATTTAGAAAACACACTTATGCCTGCTTAATGGGGAAGGAGAGGTGGGGTGATGCATAAAACCAGAGTTTGATATAAGCACAGGTACCGTTCCAACAACCAACTATGGAATAGACAAGACGTACACCTTCCTCGGTGAAAGGAACTCAAAACCCCATATTTCCCGCAGAGGAATATATCTGACTAGTAAGAATCTTAAAACCTATGTATTGATATGTCTCCGTAAGGGAATCAAGTGTGTCTAGACTGGCATAAACATGGCAGCTAGAATCAGCTCAAACCCACTATAAAAAGGAATTTCAAAACAAAACAAAAAACTGTGAAATTCTTTACAATTCCTTCACGGTCTCTGATGAAACCTGGAAGGACCCTATCTACAATGACAGCTGGATGTGGCCTAAGGAGGGACACCTGGAACTGAGACGATTGGTGAGATTGGGTGAGCAAATGCAGACCCTTTAAAGCACAAATGCCTGGCACCCATTCTATGGGTCCCAACTCTCCAGGTTGAAGGGAATATTACTACAGCTATAACATGTACGGGAAACCTAGAGAACGGACCCACTCTGAATACGAAAGGTTTCTAAAACTCAACGAATAGTCCCTCTCCTGGTGCTCCGGTTTGACTTTCCATCTGCTTTACTATCAACCTCCCAACTTGGAGAGACAGCCCCTTTAACCTCCTGGTTCGCACAGGTTGCCAATTTGGCAGAGGATGAAAGGGAAGAGGGAGAACCAATGAGAGAGTAGCTGTTAGGCATTTGGATGGGAACATATCACTGTAATTTCCCGGCAGGAAGAAGAATTAACCAAAGTCTCAGCCACCCACCGGGAACCAGTATAGGTCCTGAACCAAAATTTTGGACTTCCGGTCAGCTCACCAAAAACGAGTTGAAAAATGGAGCTCAGGGGCACAGCAATTCACAAACTGGCCGAGTAATAAAGGACAACTCTCGTCCAAAAATCTGTTGAGGGAAGACAACGAGGCGGACTTCAAAGCGAATCAGAATAGCAGGAAACAGATTTCAAGAGGTACGTTGGAATCGCCTTTAAAGCACAGGAAGAGGGGCACAACTTCGACAATGATGCACTTGGCCAAAAAGGGCGTATGCGTTTTCTCCTGAATATATTCAGGAGAAAACGCATACGCCCTTTTTGGCCAAGCAAGCAAGCAGGCAATGGAAATCTGCACTACAAAGAAGTATCACTTCCCACCGGTCAAAAGGGACATCCACAAAATGTGTAAAAACCAGAAAGGCAAGACAGGCCCTGGAGAACAGGGAGCCTTGTTATGCTGATAGGCGGGATGTAAATTGCCAACTGCCTCTCTGGAGGAGAGCATTGTGTTCCCTAAAACAAGTAAACAACAGAGCTACAGAGCCAAGGGCACGTCCAGTCTAGGGAATATACCTTGGGAAAACTGAAAATCAATAAGACAGAGCCACCCCAAAATTTAGGGCTGCATTGCTTACAAGGACCTCAACTTGGGTACACCTTAAATATCCCAGGAAAAATATAAATGGTTCAAAAAATTGTGGTACATACGTACGACTGGAATATTCCTCAGCCATGAAATCAATGTCATAAGACCAGTAGCAGCAAAATGGGTGAATTCAGGTACGATGATTCTAAGTGAAATAAGTCACACAGAAAATGAAACTTATCATAAGATATCACTTATGAAGATCCTGTAAACATGGCTACACTTGAACTGAGTTAGGAAAGAGAACAGTGTCTCACATTTAGAAAACACTCTTATGCCTGCTTAAGGGGGAAGGAGAGGTGGGGTGATGCATAAAACCAGAGTGTGATATAAGCACAGGTACCGTTCCAAAAACCAACTATGGAATAGACAAGACCTACACCTTCCTCAGTGAAAGGGACTCAAAACCCCATATTTCCCGCAGAGGAATATATCTGACTAGTAAGAATCTTAAAACCTATGTATTGATATGTCTCCGTAAGGGAATCAAGTGTGTCTAGACTGGCATAAACATGGCAGCGAGAATCAGCTCAAACCCACTATAAAAAGGAATTTCAAAAACAAAACAAAAAAACTGGGAAATTCTTTACAAGGCCTTCAGGGTCTCTGATGAAACCTGGAATGACCCTATCTACAATGACAGCTGGATGTGGCATAAGGAGGGACACTTGGGACTGAGACGATTGGTGAGATTGGGTGAGCAAATGCAGACCCTTTAAAGCAATAATGCCTGGCACCCATTCCATTCGTCCCAACTCTCCAGGTTGAAGGGAATATTACTACAGCTATAACATGTATGGGAAACCTAGAGAACGGACACACTGAGAATACGAAAGCTTTCTAAAACTCAACGAATAGTCCCTCTCCTGGTGCTCCGGTTTGACTTTCCATCTGCTTTACTATCAATCTCCCAACTTGGAGAGATAGGCCCTTTAACCTCCTGGTTCGCACAGGTTTCCAATTTGGCAGAGGATGAAAGGGAAGATGGAGAACAAATGAGAGAGTAGCTGTTAGGCATTTGGACGGGCACATATCACTGTAACTTCCCGGCAGCAAGAAGAATTAACCAAAGTCTCAGCCCACCACCGGGAACCAGAATAGGTCCTGAACCAAAATTTTGGACTTGCGGTCAGCTCACAAAAAACAAGTTGAAAAATGGAGCTCAGGGGCACAGCAATTCACAAACTGGCAGAGTAATAAAGGACAACTATCGTCCAAAAATCTGTTGAGGGAAGGCAACGAGGCGGACTTGAAAGCGAGGAAGAATAGCAGGAAACAGATTTCAAGAGGTACGTTGGAATCGCCTTTAAAGCACAGGAAGAGGGGCACAACTTCGACAATGATGCACTTGGCCAAAAAGGGCGTATGCGTTTTCTCCTGAATATATTCAGGAGAAAACGCATACGCCCTTTTTGGCCAAGCAAGCAAGCGGGCAATGCAAATCTGCTCTACAAAGAAGTATCACTTCCCACCGGTCAAAAGGGACATCCACAAAATGTGTAAAAACCAGAAAGGCATGACAGGCCCTGGAGAACAGGGAGCCTTGTTATGCTGAAGGGCGGGATGTAAATTGCCAACTGCCTCTCTGTAGGAGTGCATTGTGTTCCCTAAAACAAGTAAACAACAGAGCTACAGAGCCAAGGGCACTTCCAGTCTAGGGAATATACCTTGGGAAAACTGAAAATCAATAAGACAGAGCCACCCCAAAATTTAGGGCTGCACTGCTTACAGGGACCTCAACTTGGGTACACCTTAAATATCCCAGGAAATATAAAAATGGTTCAAAAAATTGTGGTACTTACGTACGATGGACTATCCCTCAGCCATGAAATCAATGTCATAAGACCAGTAGCAGCAAAATGGGTGGATTCAGGTACGATGATTCTAAGTGAAATAAGTCACACAGAAAAAGAAACTTATCATAAGATATCACTTATGAAGATCCTGTAAACATGGCTACACTTGAACTGAGTTAGGAAAGAGAACAGTGTCTCACATTTAGAAAACACTCTTATGCCTGCTTAAGTGGGAAGGAGAGGTGGGGTGATGCATAAAACCAGAGTTTCATATAAGCACAGGTACCGTTCCAAAAACCAACTATGGAATAGACAAGACCTACACCTTCCTCAGTGAAAGGGACTCAAAACCCCATATTTCCCGCAGAGGAATATATCTGACTAGTAAGAAATTTAAAACCTATGTATTGGTATGTGTCCGTAAGGGAATCAAATGTGTCTAGACTGGCATAAACATGGCAGCGAGAATCAGCTCAAACCCACTATAAAAAGGAATTTCAAAAACAAAACAAAAAAACTGGGAAATTCTTTACCATTCCTTCAGGGTCTCTGATGAAACCTGGAATGACCCTATCTACGACGACAGATGGATGTGGCATAAGGCTGGACACTTGGGACTGAGACGATTGGTGAGAATGGGTGAGCAAATGCAGACCCTTTAAAGCACAAATGCCTGGCACCCATTCCATGGGCCCGAACTCTCCAGGTTGAAGGGAATATTACTACAGCTATAACATGTATGAGAAACCTAGAGAATGGACCCACTGTGAATGTGAAAGGTTTCTAAAACTCAACGAATAGTCCCTCTCCTGGTGCTCCGGTTTGACTTTCCATCTGCTTTACTATCAATCTCCCAACTTGGAGAGACAGCCCCATTAACCTCCTGGTTCGCACAGGTTTCCAATATGGCAGATGATGAAAGTGAAGAGGAAGAACCAATGAGAGAGTAGCTGTTAGGCATTTGGACGGGCACATATCACTCTAAGTTCCCAGCTGGAAGAAGAATTAACCAAAGTCTCAGCCACCCACCGGGAACCAGCATAGGTCCTGAACCAAAATTTTGGACTTGCGGTCAGCTCAAAAAAAACGAGTTGAAAAATGGAGCTCAGGGGCACAGCAATTCACAAACTGGCCGAGTAATAAAGGACAACTATCGTCCAAAAATCTGTTGATGGAAGGAAACGAGGCAGACTTTAAAGCGAGGCAGAATAGGAGGAAACAGATTTCAAGAGGTACGTTGGAATCTTCTTTAAAGCACAGGAAGAGGGTCACAACTTCGACAAAGATGCACTTGGCCAAAAAGGGCGTAGGCGTTTTCTCCTGAATATATTCAGGAGAAAACGCATACGCCCTTTTTGGCCAAGCAAGCAAGGGGGCAATGCAAATCTGCACTACAAAGAAGTATCACTTCCCACTGGTCAAAAGGTACATCCACAAAATGTGTAAAATCCAGAAAGGCAAGACAGGCCCTGGAGAACAGGAAGCCTTGTTATGCTGATGGGCGGGATGTAAATTGCCAACTGCCTCTCTGGAGGAGTGCATTGTGTTCCCTAAAACAAGTAAACAACAGAGCTACAGAGCCAAGGGCACTTCCAGTCTAGGGAATATACCTTGGGAAAACTGAAAATAAATAAGACAGAGCCACCCTAAAATTTAAGGCTGCACTGCTTACAAGGACCTCAACCTCGGTACACCTTAAATATCCCAGGAAATATAAAAATGGTCCAAAAAATTGTGGTACTTACGTACGATGGAATATCCCTCAGCCATGAAATCAATGTCATAAGACCAGTAGCAGCAAAATGGGTGGATTCAGGTACGATAATTCTAAGTGAAATAAGTCACACAGAAAAAGAAACTTATCATAAGATATCACTTATGAAGATCCTGTAAACATGGCTACACTTGAACTGAGTTAGGAAGGAGAACAGTGTCTAACATTTAGAAAACACTCTTATGCCTGCTTAAGGGGGAAGGAGAGGTGGGGTGATGCATAAAACCAGAGTTTGATATAAGCACAGGTACCGTTCCAAAAACCAACTATGGAATAGACAAGACCTACACCTTCCTCAGTGAAAGGGACTCAAAACACCATATTTCCCGCAGAGGAATATATCTGACTAGTAAGAATCTTAAAACCTATGTATTGATATGTCTCCATAAGGGAATCAAGTGTGTCTAGACTGGCATAAACATGGCAGCGAGAATCAGCTCAAACCCACTATAAAGAGGAATTTCAAAAACAAAACAAAAAAACTGGGAAATTCTTTACAATTCCTGCAGGGTCTCTGATGAAACCTGGAATGACCCTATCTACAATGACAGCTGGATGTGGCATAAGGAGGGACACTTGGGACTGAGACGATTGGTGAGATTGGGTGAGCTAATGCAGACCCTTTAAAACAATAATGCATGGCACCCATTCCATGGGTCCGAACTCTCCAGGTTGAAGGGAATATTACTACAGCTATAACATGTATGGGAAACCTAGAGAACGGACCCACTGTGAATACGAAAGCTTTCTAAAACTCAACGAATAGTCCCTCTCCTGGTGCTCCGGTTTGACTTTCCATCTGCTTTACTATCAACCTCCCAACTTGGAGAGACAACCCCATTAACCTCCTGGTTCGCACAGGTTTCCAATTTGGCAGAGGATGAAATGGAAGAGGGAGAACCAATGAGAGAGTAGCTGTTAGGCATTTGGACGGGCACATATCACTGTAACTTCCCGGCAGGAAGAAGAATTAACCAAAGTCTCAGCCCACAACGGGGAACCAGCATAGGTCCTGAACCAAGATTTTGGACTTGCGGTCAGCTCACAAAAAACGAGTTGAAAAATGGAGCTCAAGGGCACAGCAATTCACAAACTGGCAGAGTAATAAAGGACAACTATCATCCAAAAATCTGTTGAGGGAGGCAACAAGGTGGACTTGAAAGCGAGGAAGAATAACAGGAAACAGATTTCAAGAGGTACGTTGGAATCGCCTTTAAAGCACAGGAAGAGGGGCACAACTTCGACAATGATGCACTTGGCCAAAAAGGGCGTATGCCTTTTCTCCTGAATATATTCAGGAGAAAACGCATATGCCCTTTTTGGCCAAGCAAGCAAGCGGGCAATGCAAATCTGCACTACAAAGAAGTATCACTTCCCACCGGTCAAAAGGGACATCCACAAAATGTGTAAAAACCAGAAAGGCAAGACTGGCCCTGGAGAAGAGGGAGCCTTGTTATGCTGATGGGCGGGATGTAAATTGTCAACTGCCTCTCTGGAGGAGAGCATTGTGTTCCCTAAAACAAGTAAAGAACAGAGCTACAGAGCCAAGGGCCCTTCTAGTCTAGGGAATATATCTTGGGAAAACTGAAAATCAATAAGACAGAGCCACCCCAAAATTTAGGGCTGCACTGCTTACAAGGACCTCAACTTAGGTACACCTTAAATATCCCAGGAAATATAAAAATGGTTCAAAAAATTGTGGTACTTACGTACGATGGACTATCCCTCAGCCATGAAATCAATGTCATAAGACCAGTAGTAGCAAAATGGGTGGATTCAGGTACGATGATTCTAAGTGAAATAAGTCACACAGAAAAAGAAACTTATCATAAGATATCATTTATGAAGATCCTGTAAACATAGCTACACTTGAACAGAGTTAGGTAAGAGAACAGTGTCTCACATTTAGAAAACACTCTTATGCCTGCTTAAGTGGGAAGGAGAGGTGGGGTGATGCATAAAACCAGAGTTTCATATAAGCACAGGTACCGTTCCAAAAACCAACTATGGAATAGACAAGACCTACACCTTCCTCAGTGAAAGGGACTCAAAACCCCATATTTCCCGCAGAGGAATATATCTGACTAGTAGGAATTTTAAAACCTATGTATTGATATGTCTCCGTAAGGGAATCAAGTGTGTCTAGACTGGCATAAACATGGCAGCGAGAATCAGCTCAAACCCACTATAAAAAGGAATTTCAAAAACAAAACAAAAAAACTGGGAAATTCTTTACAATTCCTTCAGAGTCTCTGATGAAACCTGGAATGACCCTATCTACGACGACAGATGGATGTGGCATAAGCCTGGAAACTTGGGACTGAGAGGATTGGTGAGACTGGATGAGCAAATGCAGACCCTTTAGAGCACAAATGCCTGGCACCCATTCCATGGGTCCCAACTCTCCTGGTTGAAGGGAATATTACTACAGTTATAACATGTACGGGAAACCTAGAGAACGGACACACAGTGAATGCGAAAGGTTTCTAAAACTCAACGAAATTCCCTCTCATGGTGCTCCGGTTTGACATTCCATCTGCTTTACTATCAACCTCCCAACTTGGAGAGACAGCCCCTTTAACCTCCTGGTTCGCACAGGTTGCCAATTTAGCAGAGGATGAAAGGGAAGAGGGAGAACCAATGAGAGAGTAGCTGTTAGGCATTTGGACGGGCACATATCACTGTAACTTCCCGGCAGGAAGAAGTATTAACCAAAGTCTCAGCTACCCACCGCGAACCAGCATAGGTCCTGAACCAAAATTTTGGACTTGCGGTCAGCTCACAAAAACCGAGTTGAAAATGGAGCTCAGGGGCACAGCAATTCACAAACTGGCCGAGTAATAAAGGACAACTATCGTCCAAAAATCTGTTGATGGAAGGCAACGAGGCAGACTTTAAAGCGAGGCAGAATAGCAGGAAACAGATTTCAAGAGGTACGTTGGAATCGCCTTTAAAGCACAGGAAGAGGGGCACAACTTCGACAATGATGCACTTGGCCAAAAAGGGCGTATGCGTTTTCTCCTGAATATATTCAGGAGAAAACGCATATGCCCTTTTTGGCCAAGCAAGCAAGCGGGCAATGCAAATCTGCACTACAAAGAAGTATCACTTCCCACCGGTCAAAAGGGACATCCACAAAATGTGTAAAAACCAGAAAGGCAAGAAAGGCCCTGGAGAACAGGGAGCCTTGTTATGCTGATGGGCGGGATGTAAATTGCCAACTGCCTCTCTGGAGGAGTACATTGTGTTCCCTAAAACAAGTAAACAACAGAGCTACAGAGCCAAGGGCACTTCCAGTCTAGGGAATATACCTTGGGAAAACTGAAAATCAATAAGACAGAGCCACCCCAAAATTTAGGGCTGCACTGCTTACAAGGACCTCAACTTGGATACACCTTAAATATCCCAGGAAATATAAAAATGGTTCAAAAAACTGTGGTACTTACGTACGATGGAATATTCCTCAGCCATGAAATCAATGTCATAAGACCAGTAGCAGCAAAATGGGTGGATTCAGGTACGATGATTCTAAGTGAAATAAGTCACACAGAAAAAGAAACTTATCATAAGATATCACTTATGAAGATCCTGTAAACATGGCTACACTTGAACTGAGTTAGGAAAGAGAACAGTGTCTCACATTTAGAAAACACTCTTATGCCTGCTTAAGGGGGAAGGAGAGGTGGGGTGATGCATAAAACCAGAGTTTGATATAAGCACAGGTACCATTCCAAAAACCAACTATGGAATAGACAAGACCTACACCTTCCTCAGTGAAAGGGACTCAAAACCCCATATTACCCGCAGAGGAATATATCTGACTAGTAAGAATCTTAAAACCTATGTATTGATATGTCTCCGTAAGGGAATCAAGTGTGTCTAGAATGGCATAAACATGGCAGCGAGGATCAGCTCAAACCCACTATAAAAAGGAATTTCAAAAACAAAACAAAAAAACTGGGAAATTCTTTACAATGCCTTCAGGGTCTCTGATGAAACCTGGAATGACCCTATCTACAATGACAGCTGGATGTGGCATAAGGAGGGACACTTGGGACTGAGACGATTGGTGAGATTGGGTGAGCAAATGCAGACCCTTTAAAGCAATAATGCCTGGCACCCATTCCATGCGTCCCAACTCTCCAGGTTGAAGGGAATATTACTACAGCTATAACATGTGTGGGAAACCTAGAGAATGGACCCACTGTGAATACGAAAGCTTTCTAAAACTCAACGAATAGTCCCTCTCCTGGTGCTCCGGTTTGACTTTCCATCTGCTTTACTATCAATCTCCCAACTTGGAGAGATAGGCCCTTTAACCTCCTGGTTCGCACAGGTTTCCAATTTGGCAGAGGATGAAAGGGAAGAGGGAGAACCAATGAGAGAGTAGCTGTTAGGCATTTGGACGGGCACATATCACTGTAACTTCCCGGCAGCAAGAAGAATTAACCAAAGTCTCAGCCCACGACCGGGAACCAGAATAGGTCCTGAACCACAATTTTGGACTTGCGGTCAGCTCACAAAAAACGAGTTGAAAAATGGAGCTCTAGGGCACAGCAATTCACAAACTGGCAGAGTAATAAAGGACAACTATCGTCCAAAAATCTGTTGAGGGAAGGCAACGAGGCGGACTTGAAAGCGAGGCAGAATAGCAGGAAACAGATTTCAAGAGGTATGTTGGAATCGCCTTTAAAGCACAGGAAGAGGGGCACAACTTCGACAATGATGCACTTGGCCAAAAAGGGCGTATGCGTTTTCTCCTGAATATATTCAGGAGAAAACGCATACGCCCTTTTTGGCCAAGCAAGCAAGCGGGCAATGCAAATCTGCTCTACAAAGAAGTATCACTTCCCACCGGTCAAAAGGGACATCCACAAAATGTGTAAAAACCAGAAAGGCAAGACAGGCCCTGGAGTACAGGGAGCCTTGTTATGCTGAAGGGCGGGATGTAAATTGCCAACTGCCTCTCTGGAGGAGTGCATTGTGTTCCCTAAAACAAGTAAACAACAGAGCTACAGAGCCAAGGGCACTTCCAGTCTAGGGAATATACCTTGGGAAAACTGAAAATCAATAAGACAGAGCCACCCCAAAATTGAGGGCTGCACTGCTTACAAGGACCTCAACTTGGGTACACCTTAAATATCCCAGGAAATATAAAAATGGTTCAAAAAATTGTGGTATTTACGTACGATGGAATATCCCTCAGCCATGAAATCAATGTCATAAGACCAGTAGCAGCAAAATGGGTGGATTCAGGTACGATGATTCTAAGTGAAATAAGTCACACAGAAAAAGAAACTTATCATAAGATATCATTTATGAAGATCCTGTAAACATGGCTACACTTGAACAGAGTTAGGAAAGAGAACAGTGTCTCACATGTAGAAAACACTCTTATGCCTGCTTAAGTGGGAAGGAGAGGTGGGGTGATGCATAAAACCAGGGTTTGATATAAGCACAGGTGCCGTTCCAAAAACCAACTATGGAATAGACAAGACCTACACCTTCCTCAGTGAAAGGGACTCAAAACCCCATATTTCCCGCAGAGGAATATATCTGACTAGTAAGAATTTTAAAACCTATGTATTGATATGTCTCCGTAAGGGAATCAAGTGTGTCTAGACTGGCATAAACATGGCAGCGAGAATCAGCTCAAACCCACTATAAAAAGGAATTTCAAAAACAAAACAAAAAAACTGGGAAATTCTTTACAATTCCTTCAGAGTCTCTGATGAAACCTGGAATGACCCTATCTACGACGACAGATGGATGTGGCATAAGCCTGGAAACTTGGGACTGAGAGGATTGGTGAGACTGGATGAGCAAATGCAGACCCTTTAGAGCACAAATGCCTGGCACCCATTCCATGGGTCCCAACTCTCCTGGTTGAAGGGAATATTACTACAGTTATAACATGTACGGGAAACCTAGAGAACGGACACACAGTGAATGCGAAAGGTTTCTAAAACTCAACGAAATTCCCTCTCATGGTGCTCCGGTTTGACATTCCATCTGCTTTACTATCAACCTCCCAACTTGGAGAGACAGCCCCTTTAACCTCCTGGTTCGCACAGGTTGCCAATTTAGCAGAGGATGAAAGGGAAGAGGGAGAACCAATGAGAGAGTAGCTGTTAGGCATTTGGACGGGCACATATCACTGTAACTTCCCGGCAGGAAGAAGTATTAACCAAAGTCTCAGCTACCCACCGCGAACCAGCATAGGTCCTGAACCAAAATTTTGGACTTGCGGTCAGCTCACAAAAACCGAGTTGAAAATGGAGCTCAGGGGCACAGCAATTCACAAACTGGCCGAGTAATAAAGGACAACTATCGTCCAAAAATCTGTTGATGGAAGGCAACGAGGCAGACTTGAAAACGAGGCAGAATAGCAGGAAACAGATTTCAAGAGGTACGTTGGAATCGCCTTTAAAGCACAGGAAGAGGGGCACAACTTCGACAATGATGCACTTGGCCAAAAAGGGCGTATGCCTTTTCTCCTGAATATATTCAGGAGAAAACGCATATGCCCCTTTTGGCCAAGCAAGCAAGCGGGCAATGCAAATCTGCACTACAAAGAAGTATCACTTCCCACCGGTCAAAAGGGACATCCACAAAATGTGTAAAAACCAGAAAGGCAAGACTGGCCCTGGAGAAGAGGGAGCCTTGTTATGCTGATGGGCGGGATGTAAATTGTCAACTGCCTCTCTGGAGGAGTGCATTGTGTTCCCTAAAACAAGTAAAGAACAGAGCTACAGAGCCAAGGGCCCTTCTAGTCTAGGGAATATATCTTGGGAAAACTGAAAATCAATAAGACAGAGCCACCCCAAAATTTAGGGCTGCACTGCTTACAAGGACCTCAACTTAGGTACACCTTAAATATCCCAGGAAATATAAAAACGGTTCAAAAAATTGTGGTACTTACGTACGATGGAATATCCCTCAGCCATGAAATCAATGTCATAAGACCAGTAGCAGCAAAATGGGTGGATTCAGGTACGATGATTCTAAGTGAAATAAGTCACACAGAAAAAGAAACTTATCATAAGATATCATTTATGAAGATCCTGTAAACATGGCTACACTTGAACAGAGTTAGGAAAGAGAACAGTGTCTCACATTTAGAAAACACTCTTATGCCTGCTTAAGTGGGAAGGAGAGGTGGGGTGATGCATAAAACCAGAGTTTGATATAAGCACAGGTACCGTTCCAAAAACCAACTATGGAATAGACAAGACCTACACCTTCCTCAGTGAAAGGGACTCAAAACCCCATATTTCCCGCAGAGGAATATATCTGACTAGTAAGAATTTTAAAACCTATGTATTGATATGTCTCCGTAAGGGAATCAAGTGTGTCTAGACTGGCATAAACATGGCAGCGAGAATCAGCTCAAACCCACTATAAAAAGGAATTTGAAAAACAAAACAAAAAAACTGGGAAATTCTTTACAATTCCTTCAGAGTCTCTGATGAAACCTGGAATGACCCTATCTACGACGACAGATGGATGTGGCATAAGCCTGGAAACTTGGGACTGAGAGGATTGGTGAGATTGGGTGAGCAAATGCAGACCCTTTAGAGCACAAATGCCTGGCACCCATTCCATGGGTCCCAACTCTCCTGGTTGAAGGGAATATTACTACAGTTATAACATGTACGGGAAACCTAGAGAACGGACACACAGTGAATGCGAAAGGTTTCTAAAACTCAACGAAATTCCCTCTCATGGTGCTCCGGTTTGACATTCCATCTGCTTTACTATCAACCTCCCAACTTGGAGAGACAGCCCCTTTAACCTCCTGGTTCGCACAGGTTGCCAATTTAGCAGAGGATGAAAGGGAAGAGGGAGAACCAATGAGAGAGTAGCTGTTAGGCATTTGGACGGGCACATATCACTGTAACTTCCCGGCAGGAAGAAGTATTAACCAAAGTCTCAGCTACCCACCGCGAACCAGCATAGGTCCTGAACCAAAATTTTGGACTTGCGGTCAGCTCACAAAAACCGAGTTGAAAATGGAGCTCAGGGGCACAGCAATTCACAAACTGGCCGAGTAATAAAGGACAACTATCGTCCAAAAATCTGTTGATGGAAGGCAACGAGGCAGACTTGAAAGCGAGGCAGAATAGCAGGAAACAGATTTCAAGAGGTACGTTGGAATCGCCTTTAAAGCACAGGAAGAGGGGCACAACTTCGACAATGATGCACTTGGCCAAAAAGGGCGTATGCGTTTTCTCCTGAATATATTCAGGAGAAAACGCATACGCCCTTTTTGGCCAAGCAAGCAAGCGGGCAATGCAAATCTGCACTACAAAGAAGTATCACTTCCCACCAGTCAATAGGGACATCCACAAAATGTGTAAAAACCAGAAAGGCAAGAAAGGCCCTGGAGAACAGGGAGCCTTGTTATGCTGATGGGCGGGATGTAAATTGCCAACTGCCTCTCTGGAGGAGTACATTGTGTTCCCTAAAACAAGTAAACAACAGAGCTACAGAGCCAAGGGCACTTCCAGTCTAGGGAATATACCTTGGGAAAACTGAAAATCAATAAGACAGAGCCACCCCAAAATTTAGGGCTGCACTGCTTACAAGGACCTCAACTTGGATACACCTTAAATATCCCAGGAAATATAAAAATGGTTCAAAAAACTGTGGTACTTACGTACGATTGAATATCCCTCAGCCATGAAATCAATGTCATAAGACCAGTAGCAGCAAAATGGGTGGATTCAGGTACGATGATTCTAAGTGAAATAAGTCACACAGAAAAAGAAACTTATCATAAGATATCATTTATGAAGATCCTGTAAACATGGCTACACTTTAACAGAGTTAGGAAAGAGAACAGTGTCTCACATTTAGAAAACACTCTTATGCCTGCTTAAGTGGGAAGGAGAGGTGGGGTGATGCATAAAACCAGAGTTTCATATAAGCACAGGTACCGTTCCAAAAACCAACTATGGAATAGACAAGACCTTCACCTTCCTCAGTGAAAGGGACTCAAAACCCCATATTTCCCGCAGAGGAATATATCTGACTAGTAAGAATCTTAAAACCTATGTATTGATATGTCTCCATAAGGGAATCAAGTGTGTCTAGACTGGCATAAACATGGCAGCGAGAATCAGCTCAAACCCACTATAAAAAGGAATTTCAAAAACAAAACAAAAAAACTGGGAAATTCTTTACAATGCCTTCAGGGTCTCTGATGAAACCTGGAATGACCCTATCTACAATGACAGCTGGATGTGGCATAAGGAGGGACACTTGGGACTGAGACGATTGGTGAGATTGGGTGAGCAAATGCAGACCCTTTAAAGCAATAATGCCTGGCACCCATTCCATTCGTCCCAACTCTCCAGGTTGAAGGGAATATTACTACAGCTATAACATGTATGGGAAACCTAGAGAATGGACCCACTGTCAATACGAAAGCTTTCTAAAACTCAACGAATAGTCCCTCTCCTGGTGCTCCGGTTTGACTTTCCATCTGCTTTACTATCAATCTCCCAACTTGGAGAGATAGGCCCTTTAACCTCCTGGTTCGCACAGGTTTCCAATATGGCAGAGGATGAAAGGGAAGAGGGAGAACCAATGAGAGAGTAGCTGTTAGGCATTTGGACGGGCACATATCACTGTAACTTCCCGGCAGCAAGAAGAATTAACCAAAGTCTCAGCCCACCACTGGGAACCAGAATAGGTCCTGAACCACAATTTTGGACTTGCGGTCAGCTCACAAAAAACGAGTTGAAAAATGGAGCTCTATGGCACAGCAATTCACAAACTGGCAGAGTAATAAAGGACAACTATCGTCCAAAAATCTGTTGAGGGAAGGCAACGAGGCGGACTTGAAAGCGAGGTAGAATAGCAGGAAACAGATTTCAAGAGGTACGTTGGAATCGCCTTTAAAGCACAGGAAGAGGGGCACAACTTCGACAATGATGCACTTGGCCAAAAAGGGCGTATGCGTTTTCTCCTGAATATATTCAGGAGAAAACGCATACGCCCTTTTTGGCCAAGCAAGCAAGCGGGCAATGCAAGTCTGCTCTACAAAGAAGTATCACTTCCCACCGGTCAAAAGGGACATCCACAAAATGTGTAAAAACCAGAAAGGCATGACAGGCCCTGGAGAACAGGGAGCCTTGTTATGCTGAAGGGCGGGATGTAAATTGCCAACTGCCTCTCTGGATGAGTGCATTGTGTTCCCTAAAACAAGTAAACAACAGAGCTACAGAGCCAAGGGCACTTCCAGTCTAGGGAATATACCTTGGGAAAACTGAAAATCAATAAGACAGAGCCACCCCAAAATTTAGGGCTGCACTGCTTACAAGGACCTCAACTTGGGTACACCTTAAATATCCCAGGAAATATAAAAATGGTTCAAAAAATTGTGGTACTTACGTACGATGGAATATCCCTCAGCCATGAAATCAATGTCATAAGACCAGTAGCAGCAAAATGGGTGGATTCAGGTACGATGATTCTAAGTGAAATAAGTCACACAGAAAAAGAAACTCATCATAAGATATCATTTATGAAGATCCTGTAAACATGGCTACACTTGAACAGAGTTAGGAAAGAGAACAGTGTCTCACATTTAGAAAACACTCTTATGCCTGCTTAAGTGGGAAGGAGAGGTGGGGTGATGCATAAAACCAGAGTTTCATATAAGCACAGGTACCGTTCCAAAAACCAACTATGGAATAGACAAGACCTACACCTTCCTCAGTGAAAGGGACTCAAAACCCCATATTTCCCGCAGAGGAATATATCTGACTAGTAAGAATTTTAAAACCTATGTATTGATATGTCTCCGTAAGGGAATCAAGTGTGTCTAGACTGGCATAAACATGGCAGCGAGAATCAGCTCAAACCCACTATAAAAAGGAATTTCAAAAACAAAACAAAAAAACTGGGAAATTCTTTACAATTCCTTCAGAGTCTCTGATGAAACCTGGAATGACCCTATCTACGACGACAGATGGATGTGGCATAAGCCTGGAAACTTGGGACTGAGAGGATTGGTGAGACTGGATGAGCAAATGCAGACCCTTTAGAGCACAAATGCCTGGCACCCATTCCATGGGTCCCAACTCTCCTGGTTGAAGGGAATATTACTACAGTTATAACATGTACGGGAAACCTAGAGAACGGACACACAGTGAATGCGAAAGGTTTCTAAAACTCAACGAAATTCCCTCTCATGGTGCTCCGGTTTGACATTCCATCTGCTTTACTATCAACTTCCCAACTTGGAGAGACAGCCCCTTTAACCTCCTGGTTCGCACAGGTTGCCAATTTAGCAGAGGATGAAAGGGAAGAGGGAGAACCAATGAGAGAGTAGCTGTTAGGCATTTGGACGGGCACATATCACTGTAACTTCCCGGCAGGAAGAAGTATTAACCAAAGTCTCAGCTACCCACCGCGAACCAGCATAGGTCCTGAACCAAAATTTTGGACTTGCGGTCAGCTCACAAAAACCGAGTTGAAAATGGAGCTCAGGGGCACAGCAATTCACAAACTGGCCGAGTAATAAAGGACAACTATCGTCCAAAAATCTGTTGATGGAAGGCAACGAGGCAGACTTTAAAGCGAGGCAGAATAGCAGGAAACAGATTTCAAGAGGTACGTTGGAATCGCCTTTAAAGCACAGGAAGAGGGGCACAACTTCGACAATGATGCACTTGGCCAAAAAGGGCGTATGCCTTTTCTCCTGAATATATTCAGGAGAAAACGCATACGCCCTTTTTGGCCAAGCAAGCAAGCGGGCAATGCAAATCTGCACTACAAAGAAGTATCACTTCCCACCGGTCAAAAGGGACATCCACAAAATGTGTAAAAACCAGAAAGGCAAGACTGGCCCTGGAGAAGAGGGAGCCTTTTTATGCTGATGGGCGGGATGTAAATTGTCAACTGCCTCTCTGGAGGAGTGCATTGTGTTCCCTAAAAAAAGTAAAGAACAGAGCTACAGAGCCAAGGGCCCTTCTAGTCTAGGGAATATATCTTGGGAAAACTGAAAATCAATAAGACAGAGCCACCCCAAAATTTAGGGCTGCACTGCTTACAAGGACCTCAACTTAGGTACACCTTAAATATCCCAGGAAATATAAAAACGGTTCAAAAAATTGTGGTACTTACGTACGATGGAATATCCCTCAGCCATGAAATCAATGTCATAAGACCAGTAGCAGCAAAATGGGTGGATTCAGGTACGATGATTCTAAGTGAAATAAGTCACACAGAAAAAGAAACTTATCATAAGATATCATTTATGAAGATCCTGTAAACATGGCTACACTTGAACAGAGTTAGGAAAGAGAACAGTGTCTCACATTTAGAAAACACTCTTATGCCTGCTTAAGTGGGAAGGAGAGGTGGGGTGATGCATAAAACCAGAGTTTCATATAAGCACAGGTACCGTTCCAAAAACCAACTATGGAATAGACAAGACCTACACCTTCCTCAGTGAAAGGGACTCAAAACCCCATATTTCCCGCAGAGGAATGTATCTGACTAGTAAGAATTTTAAAACCTATGTATTGATATGTCTCTGTAAGGGAATCAAGTGTGTCTAGACTGGCATAAACATGGCAGCGAGAATCAGCTCAAACCCACTATAAAAAGGAATTTCAAAAACAAAACAAAAAAACTGGGAAATTCTTTACAATTCCTTCAGAGTCTCTGATGAAACCTGGAATGACCCTATCTACGACGACAGATGGATATGACATAAGCCTGGAAACTTGGGACTGAGAGGATTGGTGAGACTGGATGAGCAAATGCAGACCCTTTAGAGCACAAATGCCTGGCACCCATTCCATGGGTCCCAACTCTCCTGGTTGAAGGGAATATTACTACAGTTATAACATGTACGGGAAACCTAGAGAACGGACACACAGTGAATGCGAAAGGTTTCTAAAACTCAACGAAATTCCCTCTCATGGTGCTCCGGTTTGACATTCCATCTACTTTACTATCAACTTCCCAACTTGGAGAGACAGCCCCTTTAACCTCCTGGTTCGCACAGGTTGCCAATTTAGCAGAGGATGAAAGGGAAGAGGGAGAACCAATGAGAGAGTAGCTGTTAGGCATTTGGACGGGCACATATCACTGTAACTTCCCGGCAGGAAGAAGTATTAACCAAAGTCTCAGCTACCCACCGCGAACCAGCATAGGTCCTGAACCAAAATTTTGGACTTGCGGTCAGCTCACAAAAACCGAGTTGAAAATGGAGCTCAGGGGCACAGCAATTCACAAACTGGCCGAGTAATAAAGGACAACTATCGTCCAAAAATCTGTTGATGGAAGGCAACGAGGCAGACTTTAAAGCGAGGCAGAATAGCAGGAAACAGATTTCAAGAGGTACGTTGGAATCGCCTTTAAAGCACAGGAAGAGGGGCACAACTTCGACAATGATGCACTTGGCCAAAAAGGGCGTATGCCTTTTCTCCTGAATATATTCAGGAGAAAACGCATACGCCCTTTTTGGCCAAGCAAGCAAGCGGGCAATGCAAATCTGCACTACAAAGAAGTATCACTTCCCACCGGTCAAAAGGGACATCCACAAAATGTGTAAAAACCAGAAAGGCAAGACTGGCCCTGGAGAAGAGGGAGCCTTTTTATGCTGATGGGCGGGATGTAAATTGTCAACTGCCTCTCTGGAGGAGTGCATTGTGTTCCCTAAAAAAAGTAAAGAACAGAGCTACAGAGCCAAGGGCCCTTCTAGTCTAGGGAATATATCTTGGGAAAACTGAAAATCAATAAGACAGAGCCACCCCAAAATTTAGGGCTGCACTGCTTACAAGGACCTCAACTTAGGTACACCTTAAATATCCCAGGAAATATAAAAACGGTTCAAAAAATTGTGGTACTTACGTACGATGGAATATCCCTCAGCCATGAAATCAATGTCATAAGACCAGTAGCAGCAAAATGGGTGGATTCAGGTACGATGATTCTAAGTGAAATAAGTCACACAGAAAAAGAAACTTATCATAAGATATCATTTATGAAGATCCTGTAAACATGGCTACACTTGAACAGAGTTAGGAAAGAGAACAGTGTCTCACATTTAGAAAACACTCTTATGCCTGCTTAAGTGGGAAGGAGAGGTGGGGTGATGCATAAAACCAGAGTTTCATATAAGCACAGGTACCGTTCCAAAAACCAACTATGGAATAGACAAGACCTACACCTTCCTCAGTGAAAGGGACTCAAAACCCCATATTTCCCGCAGAGGAATGTATCTGACTAGTAAGAATTTTAAAACCTATGTATTGATATGTCTCTGTAAGGGAATCAAGTGTGTCTAGACTGGCATAAACATGGCAGCGAGAATCAGCTCAAACCCACTATAAAAAGGAATTTCAAAAACAAAACAAAAAAACTGGGAAATTCTTTACAATTCCTTCAGAGTCTCTGATGAAACCTGGAATGACCCTATCTACGACGACAGATGGATATGACATAAGCCTGGAAACTTGGGACTGAGAGGATTGGTGAGACTGGATGAGCAAATGCAGACCCTTTAGAGCACAAATGCCTGGCACCCATTCCATGGGTCCCAACTCTCCTGGTTGAAGGGAATATTACTACAGTTATAACATGTACGGGAAACCTAGAGAACGGACACACAGTGAATGCGAAAGGTTTCTAAAACTCAACGAAATTCCCTCTCATGGTGCTCCGGTTTGACATTCCATCTGCTTTACTATCAACCTCCCAACTTGGAGAGACAGCCCCTTTAACCTCCTGGTTCGCACAGGTTGCCAATTTAGCAGAGGATGAAAGGGAAGAGGGAGAACCAATGAGAGAGTAGCTGTTAGGCATTTGGACGGGCACATATCACTGTAACTTCCCGGCAGGAAGAAGTATTAACCAAAGTCTCAGCTACCCACCGCGAACCAGCATAGGTCCTGAACCAAAATTTTGGACTTGCGGTCAGCTCACAAAAAACGAGTTGAAAAATGGAGCTCAAGGGCACAGCAATTCACAAACTGGCCGAGTAATAAAGGACAACTATCGTCCAAAAATCTGTTGATGGAAGGAAACGAGGCAGACTTTAAAGCGAGGCAGAATAGGAGGAAACAGATTTCAAGAGGTACGTTGGAATCGTCTTTAAAGCGCAGGAAGAGGGGCACAACTTCGACAATGATGCACTTGGCCAAAAAGGGCGTATGCGTTTTCTCCTGAATATATTCAGGAGAAAATGCATACGCCCTTTTTGGCCAAGCAAGCAAGCGGGCAATGCAAATCTGCACTACAAAGAAGTATCACTTCCCACTGGTCAAAACGTACATCCACAAAATGTGTAAAAACCAGAAAGGCAAGACAGGCCCTGGAGAACAGGGAGCCTTGTTATGCTGATGGGCGGGATGTAAATTGCCAACTGCCTCTCTGGAGGAGTGCATTGTGTTCCCTAAAACAAGTAAACAACAGAGCTACAGAGCCAAGGGCACTTCCAGTCTAGGGAATATACCTTGGGAAAACTGAAAATCAATAAGACAGAGCCACCCTAAAATTTAGGGCTGCACTGCTTACAAGGACCTCAACCTCGGTACACCTTAAATATCCCAGGAAATATAAAAATGTTCCAAAAAATTGTGGTACTTATGTACGATGGAATATCCCTCAGCCATGAAATCAATGTCATAAGACCAGTAGCAGCAAAATGGGTGGATTCAGGTACGATAATTCTAAGTGAAATAAGTCACACAGAAAAAGAAACTTATCATAAGATATCACTTATGAAGATCCTGTAAACATGGCTACACTTGAACTGAGTTAGGAAAGAGAACAGTGTCTCACATTTAGAAAACACTCTTATGCCTGCTTAAGTGGGAAGGAGAGGTGGGGTGATGCATAAAACCAGAGTCTGATATAAGCACAGGTACCGTTCCAAAAACCAACTATGGAATAGACAAGACATACACCTTCCTCAGTGAAAAGGGCTCAAAACCCCATATTTCCCGCAGAGGAATATATCTGACTAGTAAGAATCTTAAAACATATGTATTGATATGTCTCCGTAAGGGAATCAAGTGTGTCTAGACTGGCATAAACATGGCAGCGAGAATCAGCTCAAACCCACTATAAAAAGGAATTTCAAAAACAAAACAAAAAAAAAAACTGGGAAATTCTTTACAATTCCTTCAGGGTCTCTGATGAAACCTGGAATGACCCTATCTACGATGACAGCTGGATGTGGCATAAGGCTGGACACTTGGGACTGAGACGATTGGTGAGATTGGGTGAGAAAATGCAGACCCTTTAAAGCAATAATGCCTGGCACCCATTCCATGCGTCCCAACTCTCCAGGTTGAAGGGAATATTACTACAGCTATAACATGTACGGGAAACCTAGAGAATGGACACACTGTGAATACGAAAGGTTTCTAAAACTCAACGAATAGTCCCTCTCCTGGTGCTCCGGTTTGACTTTCCGTCTGATTTACCATCAAACTCCCAACTTGGAGAGACAGCCCCTTTAACCTCCTGGTTCGCACAGGTTGCCAATTTGGCAGAGGATGAAAGGGAAGAGGGAGAACCAATGAGAAAGTAGGTGTTAGGCATTTGGACGGACATATATCACTGTAACTTCCCGGCAGGAAGAAGAATTAACCAAAGTCACAGCCACCCACCCGGAAACATCATAGGTCCTGAACCAAAATTTTGGACTTGCGGTCAGCTCACAAAAAACGAGTTGAAAAATGGAGCTCAGCGGGACAGCAATTCACAAACTGGCAGAATAATAAAGGACAACTATCGTCCAAAAATCTGTTGAGGGAAGGCAACGAGGCAGACTTGAAAAAGAGGCAGAATAGCAGGAAACAGATTTCAAGCGGTACGTTGGAATCGCCTTTAAAGCACAGGAAGAGGGGCACAACTTCGACAATGATGCACTTGGCCAAAAAGGGCGTATGCGTTTTCTCCTGAATATATTCAGGAGAAAACGCATACGCCCTTTTTGGCCAAGCAAGCAAGCGGGCAATGCAAATCTGCACTACAAAGAAGTATCACTTCCCACCGGTCAAAAGGGACATCCACAAAATGTGTAAGAACAAGAAAGGCAAGACAGGCCCTGGAGAACAGGGAGCCTTGTTATTTTGATGGGCGGGATGTAATTTGACAACTGCCTCTCTGGAGGAATGCATTGTGTTCCCTAAAACAAGTAAACAACAGAGCTACAGAGCCAAGGGCACTTCCAATCTAGGGAATATACCTTGGGAAAACTGAAAATCAATAAGACAGAGCCACCCTAAAATTTAGGGTTGCACTGCTTACAAGGACCTCAACTTGGGTACACCTTAAATATCCCAGGAAATATAAAAATGGTTCAAAAAATTGTGGTACTTACGTACGATGGAATATCCCTCAGCCATGAAATCAATGTCATAAGACCAGTAGCAGCAAAATGGGTGGATTCAGGTACGATGATTCTAAGTGAAATAAGTCACACAGAAAAAGAAACTTATCATAAGATATCACTTATGAAGATCCTGTAAACATAGCTACACTTGAACTGAGTTAGGAAAGAGAGCAGTGTCTCACATTTAGAAAACACTCTTATGCCTGCTTAAGGGGGAAGGATAGGTGGGGTGATGCATAACACCAGAGTTTGATATAAGCACAGGTATCGTTCCAAAAGCCAACTATGGAATAGAAAAGACCTACACCTTCCTCAGTGAAAGGGACTCAAAACCCCATATTTCCCGCAGAGGAATATATCTGACTAGTAAGAATTTTAAAACCTATGTATTGGTATGTCTCCGTAAGGGAATCAAGTGTGTCTAGACTGGCATAAACATGGCAGCGAGAATCAGCTCAAACCCACTATAAAAAGGAATTTCAAAAACAAAACAAAAAAACAGGGAAATTCTTTACAATTCCTTCAGGGTCTCTGATGAAACCTGGAATGACCCTATCTACGACGACAGATGGATGTGGCATAAGGTTGGACACTTGGGACTGAGACGATTGGTGAGAATGGGTGAGCAAATGCAGACCCTTTAAAGCACAAATGCCTGGCACCCTTTCCATGGGCCCGAACTCTCCAGGTTGAAGGGAATATTACTACAGCTATAACATGTATGAGAAACCTAGAGAATGGACCCACTGTGAATGAGAAAGGTTTCTAAAACTCAACGAATAGTCCCTCTCCTGGTGCTCCGGTTTGACTTTCCATCTGCTTTACTATCAATCTCCCAACTTGGAGAGACAGCCCCTTTAACCTCCTGGTTCGCACAGGTTTCCAATATGGCAGAGGATGAAAGGGAAGAGGAAGAACCAATGAGAGAGTAGCTCTTAGGCATTTGGACGGGCACATATCACTCTAAGTTCCCAGCTGGAAGAAGAATTAACCAAAGTCTCAGCCACCCACCGGGAAACAGCATAGGACCTGAACCAAAATTTTGGACTTGCGGTCAGCTCAAAAAAAACGAGTTGAAAAATGGAGCTCAGGGGCACAGCAATTCACAAACTGGCCGAGTAATAAAGGACAACTATCGTCCAAAAATCTGTTGATGGAAGGAAACGAGGCAGACTTTAAAGCGAGGCAGAATAGGAGGAAACAGATTTCAAGAGGTACGTTGGAATCGTCTTTAAAGCACAGGAAGAGGGGCACAACTTCGACAATGATGCACTTGGCCAAAAAGGGCGTATGCGTTTTCTCCTGAATATATTCAGGAGAAAATGCATACGCCCTTTTTGGCCAAGCAAGCAAGCGGGCAATGCAAATCTGCACTACAAAGAAGTATCACTTCCCACTGGTCAAAAGGTACATCCACAAAATGTGTAAAAACCAGAAAGGCAAGACAGGCCCTGGAGAACAGGGAGCCTTGTTATGCTGATGGGCGGGATGTAAATTGCCAACTGGCTCTCTGGAGGAGTGCATTGTGTTCCCTAAAACAAGTAAACAACAGAGCTACAGAGCCAAGGGCACTTCCAGTCTAGGGAATATACCTTGGGAAAACTGAAAATCAATAAGACAGAGCCACCCTAAAATTTAGGGCTGCACTGCTTACAAGGACCTCAACCTCGGTACACCTTAAATATCCCAGGAAATATAAAAATGGTCCAAAAAATTGTGGTACTTATGTACGATGGAATATCCCTCAGCCATGAAATCAATGCCATAAGACAAGTAGCAGCAAAATGGGTGGATTCAGGTACGATAATTCTAAGTGAAATAAGTCACACAGAAAAAGAAACTTCTCATAAGATATCACTTATGAAGATCCTGTAAACATGGCTACACTTGAACTGAGTTAGGAAAGAGAACAGTGTCTCACATTTAGAAAACACTCTTATGCCTGCTTAAGGGGGAAGGATAGGTGGGGTGATGCATAACACCAGAGTTTGATATAAGCACAGGTATCGTTCCAAAAGCCAACTATGGAATAGAAAAGACCTACACCTTCCTCAGTGAAAGGGACTCAAAACCCCATATTTCCCGCAGAGGAATATATCTGACTAGTAAGAATTTTAAAACCTATGTATTGGTATGTCTCCGTAAGGGAATCAAGTGTGTCTAGACTGGCATAAACATGGCAGCGAGAATCAGCTCAAACCCACTATAAAAAGGAATTTCAAAAACAAAACAAAAAAACAGGGAAATTCTTTACAATTCCTTCAGGGTCTCTGATGAAACCTGGAATGACCCTATCTACGACGACAGATGGATGTGGCATAAGGTTGGACACTTGGGACTGAGACGATTGGTGAGAATGGGTGAGCAAATGCAGACCCTTTAAAGCACAAATGCCTGGCACCCTTTCCATGGGCCCGAACTCTCCAGGTTGAAGGGAATATTACTACAGCTATAACATGTATGAGAAACCTAGAGAATGGACCCACTGTGAATGAGAAAGGTTTCTAAAACTCAACGAATAGTCCCTCTCCTGGTGCTCCGGTTTGACTTTCCATCTGCTTTACTATCAATCTCCCAACTTGGAGAGACAGCCCCTTTAACCTCCTGGTTCGCACAGGTTTCCAATATGGCAGAGGATGAAAGGGAAGAGGAAGAACCAATGAGAGAGTAGCTCTTAGGCATTTGGACGGGCACATATCACTCTAAGTTCCCAGCTGGAAGAAGAATTAACCAAAGTCTCAGCCACCCACCGGGAAACAGCATAGGACCTGAACCAAAATTTTGGACTTGCGGTCAGCTCAAAAAAAACGAGTTGAAAAATGGAGCTCAGGGGCACAGCAATTCACAAACTGGCCGAGTAATAAAGGACAACTATCGTCCAAAAATCTGTTGATGGAAGGAAACGAGGCAGACTTTAAAGCGAGGCAGAATAGGAGGAAACAGATTTCAAGAGGTACGTTGGAATCGTCTTTAAAGCACAGGAAGAGGGGCACAACTTCGACAATGATGCACTTGGCCAAAAAGGGCGTATGCGTTTTCTCCTGAATATATTCAGGAGAAAATGCATACGCCCTTTTTGGCCAAGCAAGCAAGCGGGCAATGCAAATCTGCACTACAAAGAAGTATCACTTCCCACTGGTCAAAAGGTACATCCACAAAATGTGTAAAAACCAGAAAGGCAAGACAGGCCCTGGAGAACAGGGAGCCTTGTTATGCTGATGGGCGGGATGTAAATTGCCAACTGGCTCTCTGGAGGAGTGCATTGTGTTCCCTAAAACAAGTAAACAACAGAGCTACAGAGCCAAGGGCACTTCCAGTCTAGGGAATATACCTTGGGAAAACTGAAAATCAATAAGACAGAGCCACCCTAAAATTTAGGGCTGCACTGCTTACAAGGACCTCAACCTCGGTACACCTTAAATATCCCAGGAAATATAAAAATGGTCCAAAAAATTGTGGTACTTATGTACGATGGAATATCCCTCAGCCATGAAATCAATGCCATAAGACAAGTAGCAGCAAAATGGGTGGATTCAGGTACGATAATTCTAAGTGAAATAAGTCACACAGAAAAAGAAACTTCTCATAAGATATCACTTATGAAGATCCTGTAAACATGGCTACACTTGAACTGAGTTAGGAAAGAGAACAGTGTCTCACATTTAGAAAACACTCTTATGCCTGCTCTAGGGGGAAGGAGAGGTGGGGTGATGCATAAAACCAGAGTCTGATATAAGCACAGGTACCGTTCCAAAAACCAACTATGGAATAGACAAGACATACACCTTCCTCAGTGAAAAGGGCTCAAAACCCCATATTTCCCGCAGAGGAATATATCTGACTAGTAAGAATTTTAAAACCTATGTATTGGTATGTCTCCGTAAGGGAATCAAGTGTGTCTAGACTGGCATAAACTTGGCAGCGAGAATCAGCTCAAACCCACTATAAAAAGGAATTTCAAAAACAAAACAAAAAAACTGGGAAATTCTTTACAATTCCTTCAGGGTCTCTGATGAAACCTGGAATGACCCTATCTATGACGACAGATGGATGTGGCATAAGGCTGGACACTTGGGACTGAGACGATTGGTGAGAATGGGTGAGCAAATGCAGACCCTATAAAGCACAAATGCCTGGCACCCATTCCATGGGTCCGAACTCTCCAGTTTGAAGGGAATATTACTACAACTATAACATGTATGAGAAACCTAGAGAATGGACCCACTGTGAATGAGAAAGGTTTCTAAAACTCAACGAATAGTCCCTCTCCTGGTGCTCCGGTTTGACTTTCCATCTGCTTTACTATCAATCTCCCAACTTGGAGAGACAGCCCCTTTAACCTCCTGGTTCGCACAGGTTTCCAATATGGCAGAGGATGAAAGGGAAGAGGAAGAACCAATGAGAGAGTAGCTCTTAGGCATTTGGACGGGCACATATCACTCTAAGTTCCCAGCTGGAAGAAGAATTAACCAAAGTCTCAGCCACACACCGGGAAACAGCATAGGACCTGAACCAAAATTTTGGACTTGCGGTCAGCTCAAAAAAAACGAGTTGAAAAATGGAGCTCAGGGGCACAGCAATTCACAATCTGGCCGAGTAATAAAGGACAACTATCGTCCAAAAATCTGTTGATGGAAGGAAACGAGGCAGACTTTAAAGCGAGGCAGAATAGGAGGAAACAGATTTCAAGAGGTACGTTGGAATCGTCTTTAAAGCACAGGAAGAGGGGCACAACTTCGACAATGATGCACTTGGCCAAAAAGGGTGTATGCGTTTTCTCCTGAATATATTCAGGAGAAAATGCATACGCCCTTTTTGGCCAAGCAAGCAAGCGGGCAATGCAAATCTGCACTACAAAGAAGTATCACTTCCCACTGGTCAAAAGGTACATCCACAAAATGTGTAAAAACCAGAAAGGCAAGACAGGCCCTGGAGAACAGGGAGCCTTGTTATGCTGATGGGCGGGATGTAAATTGCCAACTGGCTCTCTGGAGGAGTGCATTGTGTTCCCTAAAACAAGTAAACAACAGAGCTACAGAGCCAAGGGCACTTCCAGTCTAGGGAATATACCTTGGGAAAACTGAAAATCAATAAGACAGAGCCACCCTAAAATTTAGGGCTGCACTGCTTACAAGGACCTCAACCTCGGTACACCTTAAATATCCCAGGAAATATAAAAATGGTCCAAAAAATTGTGGTACTTATGTACGATGGAATATCCCTCAGCCATGAAATCAATGCCATAAGACAAGTAGCAGCAAAATGGGTGGATTCAGGTACGATAATTCTAAGTGAAATAAGTCACACAGAAAAAGAAACTTCTCATAAGATATCACTTATGAAGATCCTGTAAACATGGCTACACTTGAACTGAGTTAGGAAAGAGAACAGTGTCTCACATTTAGAAAACACTCTTATGCCTGCTTAAGGGGGAAGGATAGGTGGGGTGATGCATAACACCAGAGTTTGATATAAGCACAGGTATCGTTCCAAAAGCCAACTATGGAATAGAAAAGACCTACACCTTCCTCAGTGAAAGGGACTCAAAACCCCATATTTCCCGCAGAGGAATATATCTGACTAGTAAGAATTTTAAAACCTATGTATTGGTATGTCTCCGTAAGGGAATCAAGTGTGTCTAGACTGGCATAAACATGGCAGCGAGAATCAGCTCAAACCCACTATAAAAAGGAATTTCAAAAACAAAACAAAAAAACAGGGAAATTCTTTACAATTCCTTCAGGGTCTCTGATGAAACCTGGAATGACCCTATCTACGACGACAGATGGATGTGGCATAAGGTTGGACACTTGGGACTGAGACGATTGGTGAGAATGGGTGAGCAAATGCAGACCCTTTAAAGCACAAATGCCTGGCACCCTTTCCATGGGCCCGAACTCTCCAGGTTGAAGGGAATATTACTACAGCTATAACATGTATGAGAAACCTAGAGAATGGACCCACTGTGAATGAGAAAGGTTTCTAAAACTCAACGAATAGTCCCTCTCCTGGTGCTCCGGTTTGACTTTCCATCTGCTTTACTATCAATCTCCCAACTTGGAGAGACAGCCCCTTTAACCTCCTGGTTCGCACAGGTTTCCAATATGGCAGAGGATGAAAGGGAAGAGGAAGAACCAATGAGAGAGTAGCTCTTAGGCATTTGGACGGGCACATATCACTCTAAGTTCCCAGCTGGAAGAAGAATTAACCAAAGTCTCAGCCACCCACCGGGAAACAGCATAGGACCTGAACCAAAATTTTGGACTTGCGGTCAGCTCAAAAAAAACGAGTTGAAAAATGGAGCTCAGGGGCACAGCAATTCACAAACTGGCCGAGTAATAAAGGACAACTATCGTCCAAAAATCTGTTGATGGAAGGAAACGAGGCAGACTTTAAAGCGAGGCAGAATAGGAGGAAACAGATTTCAAGAGGTACGTTGGAATCGTCTTTAAAGCACAGGAAGAGGGGCACAACTTCGACAATGATGCACTTGGCCAAAAAGGGCGTATGCGTTTTCTCCTGAATATATTCAGGAGAAAATGCATACGCCCTTTTTGGCCAAGCAAGCAAGCGGGCAATGCAAATCTGCACTACAAAGAAGTATCACTTCCCACTGGTCAAAAGGTACATCCACAAAATGTGTAAAAACCAGAAAGGCAAGACAGGCCCTGGAGAACAGGGAGCCTTGTTATGCTGATGGGCGGGATGTAAATTGCCAACTGGCTCTCTGGAGGAGTGCATTGTGTTCCCTAAAACAAGTAAACAACAGAGCTACAGAGCCAAGGGCACTTCCAGTCTAGGGAATATACCTTGGGAAAACTGAAAATCAATAAGACAGAGCCACCCTAAAATTTAGGGCTGCACTGCTTACAAGGACCTCAACCTCGGTACACCTTAAATATCCCAGGAAATATAAAAATGGTCCAAAAAATTGTGGTACTTATGTACGATGGAATATCCCTCAGCCATGAAATCAATGCCATAAGACAAGTAGCAGCAAAATGGGTGGATTCAGGTACGATAATTCTAAGTGAAATAAGTCACACAGAAAAAGAAACTTCTCATAAGATATCACTTATGAAGATCCTGTAAACATGGCTACACTTGAACTGAGTTAGGAAAGAGAACAGTGTCTCACATTTAGAAAACACTCTTATGCCTGCTTAAGGGGGAAGGATAGGTGGGGTGATGCATAACACCAGAGTTTGATATAAGCACAGGTATCGTTCCAAAAGCCAACTATGGAATAGAAAAGACCTACACCTTCCTCAGTGAAAGGGACTCAAAACCCCATATTTCCCGCAGAGGAATATATCTGACTAGTAAGAATTTTAAAACCTATGTATTGGTATGTCTCCGTAAGGGAATCAAGTGTGTCTAGACTGGCATAAACATGGCAGCGAGAATCAGCTCAAACCCACTATAAAAAGGAATTTCAAAAACAAAACAAAAAAACAGGGAAATTCTTTACAATTCCTTCAGGGTCTCTGATGAAACCTGGAATGACCCTATCTACGACGACAGATGGATGTGGCATAAGGTTGGACACTTGGGACTGAGACGATTGGTGAGAATGGGTGAGCAAATGCAGACCCTTTAAAGCACAAATGCCTGGCACCCTTTCCATGGGCCCGAACTCTCCAGGTTGAAGGGAATATTACTACAGCTATAACATGTATGAGAAACCTAGAGAATGGACCCACTGTGAATGAGAAAGGTTTCTAAAACTCAACGAATAGTCCCTCTCCTGGTGCTCCGGTTTGACTTTCCATCTGCTTTACTATCAATCTCCCAACTTGGAGAGACAGCCCCTTTAACCTCCTGGTTCGCACAGGTTTCCAATATGGCAGAGGATGAAAGGGAAGAGGAAGAACCAATGAGAGAGTAGCTCTTAGGCATTTGGACGGGCACATATCACTCTAAGTTCCCAGCTGGAAGAAGAATTAACCAAAGTCTCAGCCACCCACCGGGAAACAGCATAGGACCTGAACCAAAATTTTGGACTTGCGGTCAGCTCAAAAAAAACGAGTTGAAAAATGGAGCTCAGGGGCACAGCAATTCACAAACTGGCCGAGTAATAAAGGACAACTATCGTCCAAAAATCTGTTGATGGAAGGAAACGAGGCAGACTTTAAAGCGAGGCAGAATAGGAGGAAACAGATTTCAAGAGGTACGTTGGAATCGTCTTTAAAGCACAGGAAGAGGGGCACAACTTCGACAATGATGCACTTGGCCAAAAAGGGCGTATGCGTTTTCTCCTGAATATATTCAGGAGAAAATGCATACGCCCTTTTTGGCCAAGCAAGCAAGCGGGCAATGCAAATCTGCACTACAAAGAAGTATCACTTCCCACTGGTCAAAAGGTACATCCACAAAATGTGTAAAAACCAGAAAGGCAAGACAGGCCCTGGAGAACAGGGAGCCTTGTTATGCTGATGGGCGGGATGTAAATTGCCAACTGGCTCTCTGGAGGAGTGCATTGTGTTCCCTAAAACAAGTAAACAACAGAGCTACAGAGCCAAGGGCACTTCCAGTCTAGGGAATATACCTTGGGAAAACTGAAAATCAATAAGACAGAGCCACCCTAAAATTTAGGGCTGCACTGCTTACAAGGACCTCAACCTCGGTACACCTTAAATATCCCAGGAAATATAAAAATGTTCCAAAAAATTGTGGTACTTATGTACGATGGAATATCCCTCAGCCATGAAATCAATGTCATAAGACCAGTAGCAGCAAAATGGGTGGATTCAGGTACGATAATTCTAAGTGAAATAAGTCACACAGAAAAAGAAACTTATCATAAGATATCACTTATGAAGATCCTGTAAACATGGCTACACTTGAACTGAGTTAGGAAAGAGAACAGTGTCTCACATTTAGAAAACACTCTTATGCCTGCTTAAGTGGGAAGGAGAGGTGGGGTGATGCATAAAACCAGAGTCTGATATAAGCACAGGTACCGTTCCAAAAACCAACTATGGAATAGACAAGACATACACCTTCCTCAGTGAAAAGGGCTCAAAACCCCATATTTCCCGCAGAGGAATATATCTGACTAGTAAGAATCTTAAAACATATGTATTGATATGTCTCCGTAAGGGAATCAAGTGTGTCTAGACTGGCATAAACATGGCAGCGAGAATCAGCTCAAACCCACTATAAAAAGTAATTTCAAAAACAAAACAAAAAAAAACTGGGAAATTCTTTACAATTCCTTCAGGGTCTCTGATGAAACCTGGAATGACCCTATCTACGATGACAGCTGGATGTGGCATAAGGCTGGACACTTGGGACTGAGACGATTGGTGAGATTGGGTGAGAAAATGCAGACCCTTTAAAGCAATAATGCCTGGCACCCATTCCATGCGTCCCAACTCTCCAGGTTGAAGGGAATATTACTACAGCTATAACATGTACGGGAAACCTAGAGAATGGACACACTGTGAATACGAAAGGTTTCTAAAACTCAACGAATAGTCCCTCTCCTGGTGCTCCGGTTTGACTTTCCGTCTGATTTACCATCAAACTCCCAACTTGGAGAGACAGCCCCTTTAACCTCCTGGTTCGCACAGGTTGCCAATTTGGCAGAGGATGAAAGGGAAGAGGGAGAACCAATGAGAAAGTAGGTGTTAGGCATTTGGACGGACATATATCACTGTAACTTCCCGGCAGGAAGAAGAATTAACCAAAGTCACAGCCACCCACCCGGAAACATCATAGGTCCTGAACCAAAATTTTGGACTTGCGGTCAGCTCACAAAAAACGAGTTGAAAAATGGAGCTCAGCGGGACAGCAATTCACAAACTGGCAGAATAATAAAGGACAACTATCGTCCAAAAATCTGTTGAGGGAAGGCAACGAGGCAGACTTGAAAAAGAGGCAGAATAGCAGGAAACAGATTTCAAGCGGTACGTTGGAATCGCCTTTAAAGCACAGGAAGAGGGGCACAACTTCGACAATGATGCACTTGGCCAAAAAGGGCGTATGCGTTTTCTCCTGAATATATTCAGGAGAAAACGCATACGCCCTTTTTGGCCAAGCAAGCAAGCGGGCAATGCAAATCTGCACTACAAAGAAGTATCACTTCCCACCGGTCAAAAGGGACATCCACAAAATGTGTAAAAACCAGAAAGGCAAGACAGGCCCTGGAGAAGAGGGAGCCTTGTTATTTTGATGGGCGGGATGTAATTTGACAACTGCCTCTCTGGACGAATGCATTGTGTTCCCTAAAACAAGTAAACAACAGAGCTACAGAGCCAAGGGCACTTCCAATCTAGGGAATATACCTTGGGAAAACTGAAAATCAATAAGACAGAGCCACCCTAAAATTTAGGGTTGCACTGCTTACAAGGACCTCAACTTGGGTACACCTTAAATATCCCAGGAAATATAAAAATGGTTCAAAAAATTGTGGTACTTACGTACGATGGAATATCCCTCAGCCATGAAATCAATGTCATAAGACCAGTAGCAGCAAAATGGGTGGATTCAGGTACGATGATTCTAAGTGAAATAAGTCACACAGAAAAAGAAACTTATCATAAGATATCACTTATGAAGATCCTGTAAACATAGCTACACTTGAACTGAGTTAGGAAAGAGAGCAGTGTCTCACATTTAGAAAACACTCTTATGCCTGCTTAAGGGGGAAGGATAGGTGGGGTGATGCATAACACCAGAGTTTGATATAAGCACAGGTATCGTTCCAAAAGCCAACTATGGAATAGAAAAGACCTACACCTTCCTCAGTGAAAGGGACTCAAAACCCCATATTTCCCGCAGAGGAATATATCTGACTAGTAAGAATTTTAAAACCTATGTATTGGTATGTCTCCGTAAGGGAATCAAGTGTGTCTAGACTGGCATAAACATGGCAGCGAGAATCAGCTCAAACCCACTATAAAAAGGAATTTCAAAAACAAAACAAAAAAACAGGGAAATTCTTTACAATTCCTTCAGGGTCTCTGATGAAACCTGGAATGACCCTATCTACGACGACAGATGGATGTGGCATAAGGTTGGACACTTGGGACTGAGACGATTGGTGAGAATGGGTGAGCAAATGCAGACCCTTTAAAGCACAAATACCTGTCACCCTTTCCATGGGCCCGAACTCTCCAGGTTGAAGGGAATATTACTACAGCTATAACATGTATGAGAAACCTAGACAATGGAACCACTGTGAATGAGAAAGGTTTCTAAAACTCAACGAATAGTCCCTCTCCTGGTGCTCCGGTTTGACTTTCCATCTGCTTTACTATCAATCTCCCAACTTGGAGAGACAGCCCCTTTAACCTCCTGGTTCGCACAGGTTTCCAATATGGCAGAGGATGAAAGGGAAGAGGAAGAACCAATGAGAGAGTAGCTCTTAGGCATTTGGACGGGCACATATCACTCTAAGTTCCCAGCTGGAAGAAGAATTAACCAAAGTCTCAGCCACCCACCGGGAAACAGCATAGGACCTGAACCAAAATTTTGGACTTGCGGTCAGCTCAAAAAAAACGAGTTGAAAAATGGAGCTCAGGGGCACAGCAATTCACAAACTGGCCGAGTAATAAAGGACAACTATCGTCCAAAAATCTGTTGATGGAAGGAAACGAGGCAGACTTTAAAGCGAGGCAGAATAGGAGGAAACAGATTTCAAGAGGTACGTTGGAATCGTCTTTAAAGCACAGGAAGAGGGGCACAACTTCGACAATGATGCACTTGGCCAAAAAGGGCGTATGCGTTTTCTCCTGAATATATTCAGGAGAAAATGCATACGCCCTTTTTGGCCAAGCAAGCAAGCGGGCAATGCAAATCTGCACTACAAAGAAGTATCACTTCCCACTGGTCAAAAGGTACATCCACAAAATGTGTAAAAACCAGAAAGGCAAGACAGGCCCTGGAGAACAGGGAGCCTTGTTATGCTGATGGGCGGGATGTAAATTGCCAACTGGCTCTCTGGAGGAGTGCATTGTGTTCCCTAAAACAAGTAAACAACAGAGCTACAGAGCCAAGGGCACTTCCAGTCTAGGGAATATACCTTGGGAAAACTGAAAATCAATAAGACAAGGCCACCCTAAAATTTAGGGCTGCACTGCTTACAAGGACCTCAACCTCGGTACACCTTAAATATCCCAGGAAATATAAAAATGGTCCAAAAAATTGTGGTACTTATGTACGATGGAATATCCCTCAGCCATGAAATCAATGCCATAAGACAAGTAGCAGCAAAATGGGTGGATTCAGGTATGATAATTCTAAGTGAAATAAGTCACACAGAAAAAGAAACTTATCATAAGATATCACTTATGAAGATCCTGTAAACATGGCTACACTTGAACTGAGTTAGGAAAGAGAACAGTGTCTCACATTTAGAAAACACTCTTATGCCTGCTCTAGGGGGAAGGAGAGGTGGGGTGATGCATAAAACCAGAGTCTGATATAAGCACAGGTACCGTTCCAAAAACCAACTATGGAATAGACAAGACATACACCTTCCTCAGTGAAAAGGGCTCAAAACCCCATATTTCCCGCAGAGGAATATATCTGACTAGTAAGAATCTTAAAACATATGTATTGATATGTCTCCGTAAGGGAATCAAGTGTGTCTAGACTGGCATAAACATGGCAGCGAGAATCAGCTCAAACCCACTATAAAAAGGAATTTCAAAAACAAAACAAAAAAAAACTGGGAAATTCTTTACAATTCCTTCAGGGTCTCTGATGAAACCTGGAATGACCCTATCTACGACGACAGCTGGATGTGGCATAAGGCTGGACACTTGGGACTGAGACGATTGGTGAGATTGGGTGAGAAAATGCAGACCCTTTAAAGCAATAATGCCTGGCACCCATTCCATGCGTCCCAACTCTCCAGGTTGAAGGGAATATTACTACAGCTATAACATGTACGGGAAACCTAGAGAATGGACACACTGTGAATACGAAAGGTTTCTAAAACTCAACGAATAGTCCCTCTCCTGGTGCTCCGGTTTGACTTTCCGGCTGATTTACCATCAACCTCCCAACTTGGAGAGACAGCCCCTTTAACCTCCTGGTTCGCACAGGTTGCCAATTTGGCAGAGGATGAAAGGGAAGAGGGAGAACCAATGAGAGAGTAGCTGTTAGGCATTTGGACGGACATATATCACTGTAACTTCCCGGCAGGAAGAAGAATTAACCAAAGTCACAGCCACCCACCGGGAAACAGCATAGTTCCTGAACCAAAATTTTGGACTTGCGGTCAGCTCACAAAAAACGAGTTGAAAAATGGAGCTCAGCGGGACAGCAATTCACAAACTGGCAGAATAATAAAGGACAACTATCGTCCAAAAATCTGTTGAGGGAAGGCAACGAGGCAGACTTGAAAAAGAGGCAGAATAGCAGGAAACAGATTTCAAGAGGTACGTTGGAATCGCCTTTAAAGCACAGGAAGAGGGGCACAACTTCGACAATGATGCACTTGGCCAAAAAGGGCGTATGCGTTTTCTCCTGAATATATTCAGGAGAAAACGCATACACCCTTTTTGGCCAAGCAAGCAAGCGGGCAATGCAAATCTGCACTACAAAGAAGTATCACTTCCCACCGGTCAAAAGGGACATCCACAAAATGTGTAAAAACCAGAAAGGCAAGACAGGCCCTGGAGAAGAGGGAGCCTTGTTATTTTGATGGGCGGGATGTAATTTGACAACTGCCTCTCTGGACGAATGCATTGTGTTCCCTAAAACAAGTAAACAACAGAGCTACAGAGCCAAGGGCACTTCCAATCTAGGGAATATACCTTGGGAAAACTGAAAATCAATAAGACAGAGCCACCCTAAAATTTAGGGTTGCACTGCTTACAAGGACCTCAACTTGGGTACACCTTAAATATCCCAGGAAATATAAAAATGGTTCAAAAAATTGTGGTACTTACGTACGATGGAATATCCCTCAGCCATGAAATCAATGTCATAAGACCAGTAGCAGCAAAATGGGTGGATTCAGATACGATGATTCTAAGTGAAATAAGTCACACAGAAAAGGAAACTTATCATAAGATATCACTTATGAAGATCCTGTAAACATAGCTACACTTGAACTGAGTTAGGAAAGAGAGCAGTGTCTCACATTTAGAAAACACTCTTATGCCTGCTTAAGGGGGAAGGATAGGTGGGGTGATGCATAACACCAGAGTTTGATATAAGCACAGGTATCGTTCCAAAAGCCAACTATGGAATAGACAAGACCTACACCTTCCTCAGTGAAAGGGACTCAAAACCCCATATTTTCCGCAGAGGAATATATCTGACTAGTAAGAATCTTGAAACCTATGTATTGATATGTCTCCGTAAGGGAATCAAGTGTGTCTAGACTGGCATAAACATGGCAGCGAGAATCAGCTCAAACCCACTATAAAAAGGAATTTCAAAAACAAAACAAAAAAACTGGGAAATTCTTTACAATTCCTTCAGGGTCTCTGATGAAACCTGGAATGACCCTATCTACAACGACAGCTGTATGTGGCATAAGGATGGACACTTAGGACTGAGAGGATTTGTGAGATTGGGTGAGCAAATGCAGACCCTTTAAAGCACAAATGCCTGGCCCCCATTCCATGGGTCCCAACTCTCCAGGTTGAAGGGAATATTACTACAGCTATAACATGTACGGGAAACCTAGAGAACGGACCCACTGTGAATATGAAAGGTTTCTAAAACTCAACGAATAGTCCCTCTCCTGGTGCTCCGGTTTGACTTTCCATCTGCTTTACTATCAATCTCCCAACTTGGAGACAGCCCCTTTAACCTCCTGGTTCGCACAGGTTTCCAATTTGGCAGAAGATGAAAGGGAAGAGGGAGAACCAATGAGAGAGTAGCTGTTAGGCATTTGGATGGGCACATATCACTCTAACCTCCCATCAGGAAGAAGAATTAACCAAAATCTCAGCCCCCCACCGGGAACCAGCATTGGTCCTGAACCAAAATTTTGGACGTGCGGTCAGCTCACAAAAAACGAGTTGAAAAATGGAGCTCAAGGGCACAGCAATTCACAAAAATGGAGACCAGGACAGATATTTCCACAGAGAAGGGCAATCACAGATTCATTAAACAAACTTATGGTTCAACAATGGAAAGGTGTGAGGATTCGTTTCATTATGATATTTGGGTTAACAGACATATACAAACACAGGTGACATATATAATCACCAAACACCTACAGAATACCAAGAGAAGACTATTCAACATTCTGTCATAAGGTACATGGGTAAAGGATCGCAGGAAGAACAGACATATGCATATGTGTAAAAGAACCACATCTTCCACACCTACAACAAGCCAAACCTTGTAATCAAATTTGCTGTAATAAAAAATAAAAAATTAAATTAAAAACACGAACAAGAAGTAGTGAGACAAACTTGAGGGGCTTTCTCCTGGCATATTCCATTCTAAATTCCAATCTAGAACAAGACTGCCATTTAGGCTCTGTTGCCTCACTAACCAGACTTTGTAAGGGAGAACTGCTGCCAGCTTGTGGCCGTTTCACAAAACAGCAGCTTTAATCCCAGCGCTAATGGTCAGTTGATATTCAAAATAATTGCAGGCCTGTAAATGACACCTGCCCTGAAAACAAATCCTGGGTTCACATATCGAGCAAAAATTTTAAAGGACGACCATATTTCAAAACGACAGTTTCAAAAGGCATATTTTACACACATTAGTGTTCTGCTTCTTTTTCTTTCTTTCTTTTTTTGTTAAAAAAACGGGAATGCAAAAAGCTTCCCTTAGAATGGGCGAAAATATTTGCAAACGAATCAATGGACAAAGGTTTAATCTCCAATATATATAAAGAGCTCATGCAGCTTAATATTAAAAAAAACAAACAACCCAATACAAAAATGGGCAGAAGATCTAAAGAGACGTTTCTTCAAAGAAGACACAGAGATGACCAAGACGCACATGAATAGCTGCTCAACATCACTAATTATTAGAGAAATGCTAATCAAAACTACAATGAGGTATCAGCTCACACCTGTTAGATTCGGCATCATCAGAAAATCTACAAACAACAAATTCTGGGGAGGGTGTGGACAAAAGGATCCCTCTTCCACTAGTGGTGGAAATGTAAATTGATACAGTCACGATGGAGAAGAGTATGGAGTTTCCTTAAAAAACCTAGAAATAGAATTACCATATGATCCAGCAATCCCACTTCTGGGCATATACCCAGAGAAAACCATAAATCAAAAAGGCACATTCACCACAATGCTCATTTCAGCACTATTTACAATAGCCAGGTAATGGAAGCAACCTAAATACCCACAGACAGACGAATGGATAAAGATGTGGTACATATATAAAATGGAATATTACTCAGCCATAAGAAGGAATGAAACTGGGTCATTTGTAGAGACGTCGATGGATCTAGAGACTGGCATACAGAATGAAGTAAGTCAGAAAGAGAAAAACAAATATTGTATATTAATGCATATATGTGGAACCTAGAAAAATGGTACAGATGAACTGGTTTGCAGGGAAGAAAGAGAGACACAGAGGTAGAGAACACACGTATGGACACCAAGTGTGGGAAGCCATGGGGTGGTGGTGGTGGGATGAGTTGGGAGATTGGGATTGACCTGTATACATGTATATGCGTAAAATACATAACTAATAATAACCTGCTGTATAAAAAAATAAATAAAATTAAATTTCAAAATTTTAAAAAATAAAATTTAAAAATAAAACAGAAAAAAGTTCTTCCCTTCACACAGATGTATTTATATGAATGAATTATTTCCATGCTTATATCTATAAATACATAAAAGAGGAATAAAATCTAACTTGAACCAAAAAAGAAAAATAAAACCTGAACCCACCAGTTAGACAGAGGAAAACCCTATCAGGGCACTTGGTCCAGCGGTAAACAATTCTGAAATTGGTCAGAGGTGGGGAATCATCTCCCATAGAGCCAGCAGCCCACTCCTACGCAAGGAGCATCCTCATTGCAAGTCTGGGGGCCATGCTGAGGCATCTGTGAGTAACCGTGAGCTGAGCCCCAGGACAGCTGCTGTTGAACTTTTCCCACCCTTCCCAGGTAAAACACCTGAATATGTACAAGGGATTGAAAGCCTAGAGGAAGGGCCGTGGAGCCACACCAGCGACAGCACGCAGGCCAACTTGGTGCATGCAGGCCATCCAGGAAGGTCCTGGCCTTGGGCGCTCTTCTGGAAGTTTTCCATTGCCCTGCCTGAGATACCCCTCCTGTCCCGGCCCCCACTGCTTTTTTCCTACCTCACCTCTGTCCGGAGAGAAATTCCAGCGGAAGGTATGGGTGACACATCCTCTTCTTTACAGGTGGCAGCCTGGCAACTCCTGCAGAAAGTCCAGCAGATACCCACTCACACCGGGCCACCCACAAAGCCGTGGCCCCTCACTCCCTCCCACCCGCACAGCCCCGAGAATGCTGATGGGGCAGAGAATATGGAGTCAGGCACAGCTTCAGGGGCTATTGCTGCTTGCAGCGCTGTTTATATTGACCTCAACCAAGGCACACCTGGGGAGGGCCGGCCGGCAGGGTCAGTCTACACAGGTCAGCTAATCCTCAGCCCTCAGGGAATCACATTGTTGAAAATGGACCTCGCTAAGGCATAGTAGATGCCAAGGAATAAAAGGACACAATGCCATTTGCAGCACCGTAGGTGTGTCTAGAGGTAATCACGTGACTTGTAGTAAGTCCGAAAGTGAAAGACACATATCATATCATATCTCTTATAGGTGTGACCGAAAAATGGATACCATGGAAGATATTTCCACGGAGAAGGGCAATCACAGATTCATTCAACAAACTTATGGTTCACCAATGGAAAGGTGTGAGGATTGGTTTCATTATGATATTGGGGTTAACAGACATATACAAACACAGGTGACATATATAATCACCAAAGACCTACAGAATACCAAGAGAAGACTACTCAACATTCTGTCATAAGGTACATGGGAAAAGGATCCCAGGAAGAACAGACATAAGTATATGTGTAAAAGAACCACATCTTCCACACCTACAACAAGCCAAACATTGTAATCAAATTTTCTGTAATAAAAAATAAAAAATTAAAGTAAAAACACGAACAAGAAGTAGTGAGACAAACTTGAGGGGCTTTCTCCTGGCACATTCCATTCTAAATTCCAATCTAGAACACGACTTCCATTGAGGCTCTGTTGCCCCAGTAACCAGATTTGGTAAGGGAGAACTGCTGCCACCTTGTGGCCGTTTCACACAAGAGCAGCTTTAATCCCAGCGCTAATGGTCAGTTGATATTCAAAATCATTGCAGGCCTGTAAATGACACCTGCCCTGAGCAAAAATCCTGGGGTCATGTATCGACCAAAAAATTCAAAGGACGTCCATATTTCAAAACGACAGTTTCAAAAGGCATATTTTACACACATTAGTGTTCTGCTTCTTTTTCTTTCTTTCTTTTTTTGTTAAAAAAAACGGGAATGGCAAAAGGCTTCCCTCAGAATGGGCGAAAATATTTGCAAACGAATCAATGGACAAAGGTTTAATCTCCAATATATATAAACAGCTCATGCAGCTTAATATTAAAAAAACAAACAACCCAATACAAAATTGGGCAGAAGATCTAAAGAGACGTTTCTTCAAAGAAGACACAGAGATGGCCAAGACGCACATGAAAAGCTGCTCAACATCACTAATTATTAGAGAAATGCAAATCAAAACTACAATGAGGTATCAGCTCACACCTGTTAGAATCGGCATCATCAGAAAATCTTCAAACAACAAATACTGGGGAGGGTGTGGACAAAAGGATCCCTCTTCCACTAGTGGTGGAAATGTAAATTGATACAGTCACGATGGAGAACAGTATGGAGTTTCCTAAAAACCCTAGAAATAGAATTACCATATGATCCAGCAATCCCACTTCTGGGCATATACCCAGAGAATACCATAAATCAAAAAGGCACATTCACCACAATGCTCATTTCAGCACTATTTACAATAGCCAGGTAATGGAAGCAACCTAAATACCCACAGACAAACGAATGGATAAAGATGTGGTACATATATAAAATGGAATATTACTCAGCCATAAGAAGGAATGAAACTGGGTCATTTGTAGAGACGTCGATGTATCTACAGACTGTCATACAGAATGAAGTAAGTCAGAAAGAGAAAAACAATATTGTATATAAATGCATATATGTGGAACCTAGAAAAATGGTACAGATGAACTGGTTTGCAGGGAAGAAATAGAGACACAGAGGTAGAGAACACACATATGGACACCAAGTGTGGGAAGCCATGGGGTGGTGGTGGTGGGATGAGTTGTGAGATTGGGATTGACCTGTATACATGTATATGCGTAAAATACATAACTAATAATAACCTGTTGTATAAAAAAATAAATAAAATTAAATTTCAAAATTTTAAAAAATAAATTTTAAAAATAAAACAGAAAAAAGTTCTTCCCTTCACACAAATGTATTTATATGAATGAATTATTTCCATGCTTATATCTATAAATACATAAAAGAGGAATAAAATCTAACTTGAATCAAAAAAGAAAAAAAAAAACCTGAACCCACCAGTTAGACAGAGGCAAACCCTATCAGGGCACTTGCTCCAGCGGTAAACAATTCTGAAATTGGTCAGAGGTGGGGAATCATCTCCCATAGAGCCAGCAGCCCACTCCTACACAAGGAGCGTCCTCATTGCAAGGCTGGGGGCCATGCTGAGGAATCTGTGAGTAACTGTGAGCTGAGCCCCAGGCCAGCTGCTGTTGAACTTTTCCCACCCTTTCCAGGTAAAACACCTGAATATGTAAAAGGCCTTGAAAGCCTAGAGGAAGGGCCGTGGAGCCACACCAGAGACAGTACGCAGGCCAACTTGGTGCCTGCAGGCCAGCCAGGATGGTCCTGGCCCTGGGCGCTTTTCTGGAAGCTTTCCATTGCCCTGCCTGAGATACCTCTCCTGTTCGGCCCCCACTGCTTTTTTCCTTCCTCACCTCTGTCCGGAGAGAAATTCCAGCGGAAGGTATGGGTGACACATCCTCTTCTTTACAGGTGGCAGCCTGGCAACTCCTGCAGAAAGTCCAGTAGAGACCCACACACACCGGGCCACCCACAAAGCCGTGGCCCCTCACTCACTCCCACCAGCACAGCCCCGACACTGCTGACGGGGCAGAGAATATGGAGTCAGGCACAGCTTCAGGGGTTATTGCTGCCTGCAGCGCTGTTTATATTGACCTCAACCCAGGCACACCTGGGGAGTGCCGGCCGGCAGGATCAGGCTACCCAGGTCAGCTAATCCTCAGCCCTCAGGGAATCACATTGTTGAAAATGGACCTCGCTAAGGCAGAATAGAAGCCAAGGAATAAAAGGACACAATGCCATTTGCAGCACCGTAGGTGTGTCTAGAGTTAATCACGTGACTTGTAGTAAGTCCGAAAGTGAAAGACACATATCACATCATATCTCTTATAGGTGTGACCGAAAAATGGATACCAGGGCAGATATTTCCACGCAGAAGGGCAATCACAGATTCATTCAACAAACTTATGGTTCACCAATGGAAAATGTGAGGATTGGTTTCATTATGATATTGGGGTTAACAGACATATACAAACACAGGTGACATATATAATCACCAAAGACCTACAGAATACCAAGAGAAGACTACTCAACATTCTGTCATAAGGTACATGGGAAAAGGATCCCAGGAACAACAGACATATGTATATGTGTAAAAGAACCACATCTTCCACACCTAAAACAAGCCAAACATTGTAATCAAATTTGCTGTAATAAAAAATAAAAAATTAAATTAAAAACAAGAACAAGAAGTATTGAGACAAACTTGAGGGGCTTTCTCCTGGCACATTCCATTCTAAATTCCAATCTAGAGCAAGACTTCTATTGAGGCTCTGTTGCCCCAGTAACCAGATTTGGTAAGGGAGAACTGCTGCCACCTTGTGGCCGTTTCACACAAAAGCAGCTTTAATCCCAGCGCTAATGGTCAGTTGATATTCAAAATCATTGCAGGCCTGTAAATGACACCTGCCCTGAACACAAATGCTGGGGTCATGTATCGACCAAAAAATTCAAAGGACGTCCATATTTCAAAACGACAGTTTCAAAAGGCATATTTTACACACATTAGTGTTCTGCATCTTTTTCTTTCTTTCTTTTTTGGTTAAAAAAACGGGAATGGCAAAAAGCTTCCCTCAGAATGGGCGAAAATATTTGCAAACGAATCAATGGACAAAGGTTTAATCTCCAATATATATAAAGAGCTCATGCAGCTTAATATTAAAAGAACAAACAACCCAATACAAAATTGGGCAGATGATCTAAAGAGACGTTTCTTCAAAGAAGACACATAGATGGCCAAGACGCACATGAGAAGCTGCTCAACATCACTAATTATTAGAGAAATGCAAATCAAAACTACAAAGAGGTACAAGCTCACACCTGTTAGAATCGGCATCATCAGAAAATCTACAAACAACAAATTCTGGGGAGGGTGTGGACAAAAGGATCCCTCTTCCACTAGTGGTGGAAATGTAAATTGATACAGTCACGATGGAGAACAGTATGGAGTTTCCTAAAAACCCTAGAAATAGAATTACCATATGATCCAGCAATCCCACTTCTGGGCATATACCCAGAGAAAACCATAAATCAAAAAGGCACATTCACCACAATGCTCATTTCAGCACTATTTACAATAGCCAGGTAATGGAAGCAACCTAAATACCCACAGACAGACGAATGGATAAAGATGTGGTACATATATAAAATGGAATATTACTCAGCCATAAGAAGGAATGAAACTGGGTCATTTGTAGAGATGTCGATGGATCTAGAGACTGTCATACAGAATGAAGTAAGTCAGAAAGAGAAAAACAAATATTGTATATTAATGCATATATGTGGAACCTAGAAAAATGGTACAGATGAACTGGTTTGCAGGGAAGAAATAGAGACACAGAGGTAGAGAACACACGTATAGACACCAAGTGTGGGAAGCCATGGGGTGGTGGTGGTGGGATGAGTTGTTAGATTGGGATTGACCTGTATACATGTATATGCGTAAAATACATAACTAATAATAACCTGTTGTATAAAAAAATAAATAAAATTAAATTTCAAAATTTTAAAAAATAAATTTTAAAAATAAAACAGAAAAAAGTTCTTCCCTTCACACAAATGTATTTATATGAATGAATTATTTCCATGCTTATATCTATAAATACATAAAAGAGGAGTAAAATCTAACTTGAATCAAAAAAGAAAAAAAAAAACCTGAACCCACCAGTTAGACAGAGGCAAACCCTATCAGGGCACTTGCTCCAGCGGTAAACAATTCTGAAATTGGTCAGAGGTGGGGAATCATCTCCCATAGAGCCAGCAGCCCACTCCTACGAAAGGAGCGTCCTCATTGCAAGGCTGGGGGCCATGCTGAGGAATCTGTGATTAACTGTGAGCTGAGCCCCAGGCCAGCTGCTGTTGAACTTTTCCCACCCTTTCCAGGTAAAACACCTGAATATGTAAAAGGCCTTGAAAGCCTAGAGGAAGGGCCGTGGAGCCACACCAGAGACAGTACGCAGGCCAACTTGGTGCCTGCAGGCCAGCCAGGATGGTCCTGGCCCTGGGCGCTCTTCTGGAAGCTTTCCATTGCCCTGCCTGAGATACCTCTCCTGTTCGGCCCCCACTGCTTTTTTCCTTCCTCACCTCTGTCCGGAGAGAAATTCCAGCGGAAGGTATGGGTGACACACCTTCTTCTTTACAGGTGGCAGCCTGGCAACTCCTGCAGAAAGTCCAGCAGAGACCCACTCACACCGGGCCACCCACAAAGCCGTGGCCCCTCACTCCCTCCCACCAGCACAGCCCCGAGACTGCTGATGGGGCAGAGAATATGGAGTCAGGCACAGCTTCAGGGGCTACTGCTGCCTGCAGCGCTGTTTATATTGACCTCAACCCAGGCACACCTGCGGAGGGCCGGCCGGAAGGGTCAGGCTACACAGGTCAGCTAATCCTCAGCCCTCAGGGAATCACATTGTTGAAAATGGACCTCGCTAAGGCAGAATAGAAGCCAAGGCATAAAAGGACACAATGCCATTAGCAGCACCGTAGGTGTGTCTAGAGGTAATCACGTGACTTGTAGTAAGTCAGAAAGTGAAAGACACATATCATATCATATCTCTTATAGGTGTGACCGAAAAATGGATACCAGGGCAGATATTTCCACGTAGAAGGGCAATCACAGATTCATGCAACAAACTTATGCTTCACCAATGGAAAGGTGTGAGGATTGGTTTCATTATGATATTGGGGTTAACAGACATATACAAACACAGGTGACATATATAATCACCAAAGACCTACAGAATACCAAGAGAAGACTACTCAACATTCTGTCATAAGGTACATGGGAAAAGGATCCCAGGAAGAACAGACATATGTATATGTGTAAAAGAACCACATCTTCCACACCTACAACAAGCCAAACATTGTAATCAAATTTTCTGTAATAAAAAATAAAAAATTAAATTAAAAACACGAACAAGAAGTAGTGAGACAAACTTGAGGGGCTTTCTCCTGGCACATTCCATTCTAAATTTCAATCTAGAACATGACTTCCTTTGAGGCTCTGTTGCCCCAGTAACCAGATTTGGTAAGGGAGAACTGCTGCCACCTTGTGGCTGTTTCACACAACAGCAGCTTTAATCCCAGCGCTAATGGTCAGTTGATATTCAAAATCATTGCAGGCCTGTAAATGGCACCTGCCCTGAAAATAAATCCTGGGTTCATATATCGACCAAAAAATTCAAAGGACGTCCATATTTCAAAACGACTGTTTCAAAAGGCATATTTTACACACATTAGTGTTCTGCTTCTTTTTCTTTCTTTCATTTTTTGTTAAAAAAATGGGAATGGCAAAAAGCATCCCTCAGAATGGGCGAAAATATTTGCAAACGAATCAATGGACAAAGGTTTAATCTCCAATATATATAAAGAGCTCATGCAGCTTAATATTAAAAAAACAAACAACCCAATACAAAAATGGGCAGAAGATCTAAAGAGACGTTTCTTCAAAGAAGACACAGAGATGGCCAAGACGCACATGAAAATCTGCACAACATCACTAAGTATTAGAGAAATGCAAATCAAAACTACAATGAGGTATCACCTCACACCTGTTAGAATGGGCATCATCAGAAAATCTACAAACAACGAATTTTGGGGAGGGTGTGGACAAAAGGATCCGTCTTCCACTAGTGGTGGAAATTTAATTTGATACAGTCACGATGGAGAAGAGTATGGAGTTTCCTTAAAAAATACAAGAAATAGAATTACCATATGATCCAGCAATCCCACTTCTGAGCATATACCCAGAGAAAACCATAAATCAAAAAGGCACATTCACCACAATGCTCATTTCAGCACTATTTACAATAGCCAGGTAATGGAAGCAACCTAAATACCCACAGACAGACGAATGGATAAAGATGTGGTACATATATAAAATGGAATATTACTCAGCCTTAAGAAGGAATGAAACTGGGTCATTGGTAGAGACGTCGATGGATCTAGAGATTGTCATACAGAATGAAGTAAGTCAGAAAGAGAAAAACAAATATTGTATATTAATGCATATAGGTGGAACCTAGAAAAATGGTACAGATGAACTGGTTTGATGGTAAAAAATAGAGACAGAGAGGTAGAGAACACACGTATGGACACCAAGTGTGGGAAGCCATGGGGTGGTGGTGGTGGGATGAGTTGGGAGATTGGGATTGACCTGTATACATGTATATGCATAAAATACAAAACTAATAATAACCTGCTGTATAAAAAAGTAAATAAAATTAAATTTCAAAATTTAAAAAAATAAAATTTAAAAATAAAACAGAAAAAAGTTCTTCCCTTCACACAGATGTATTTATATGAATGAATTTTTTCCATGCTTATATCTATAAATACATAAAAGAGGAATAAAATCTAACTTGAACCAAAAGAGAAAAAAAAAACCTGAACCCACCAGTTAGACAGAGGAAAACCCTATCAGGGCACTTGGTCCAGCGGTAAACAATTCTGAAATTGGTCAGAGGTGGGGAATCATCTCCCATAGAGCCAGCAGCCCACTCCTACGCAAGGAGCGTCCTCATTGCAAGGCTGGGGGCCATGCCGAGGCATCTAGGAGTAACCGTGAGCTGAGTCCCAGGCCAGCTGCTGTTGAACTTTTCCCACCCATCCCAGGTAAAACACCTGAATATGTACAAGGGCTTGAAAGCCTAGAGGAAGGGCCGTGGAGCCACACCAGCGACAGCACGCAGTCCAACTTGGTGCCTGCAGGCCAGCCAGGAAGGTCCTGGCCCTGGGCGCTCTTCTGGAAGCTTTCCATTGCCCTGCCTGAGATACCCCTCCTGTCCCGGCCCCCACTGCTTTTTTCCTTCCTCACCTCTGTCCGGAGAGAAATTCCAGCGGAAGGTATGGGTGACACATCCTCTTCTTTACAGGTGGCAGCCTGGCAACTCCTGCAGAAAGTCCAGCAGACACCCACTCACACCGGGCCACCCACAAAGCCGTGGACCCTCACTCCCTCCCACCAGCACAGCCCCGAGACTGCTGACGGGGCAGAGAATATGGAGTCAGGCACAGCTTCAGGGGCTATTGCTGCCTGCAGCGCTGTTTATATTGACCTCAACCCAGGCACACCTGGGGAGGGCCGGCCGGCAGGGTCAGGCTACCCAGGTCAGCTAATCCTCAGCCCTCAGGGAATCACACTGTTGAAAATGGACCTCGCTAAGGCAGAATAGAAGCCAAGGAATAAAAGGACACAATGCCATTTGCAGCACCGTAGGTGTGTCTAGAGGTAATCACGTGACTTGTAGTAAGTCCGAAAGTGAAAGACACATATCATATCATACCTCTTATAGGTGTGACCGAAAAATGGATACCAGGGCAGATATTTCCACGCAGAAGGGCAATCACAGATTCATTCAACAAATTTATGGTTCACCAATGGAAAGGTGTGAGGATTGGTTTCATTATGATATTGGGGTTAACAGACATATACAAACACAGGTGACATATATAATCACCAAAGACCTACAGAATACCAAGAGAAGACTACTCAACATTCTGTCATAAGGTACATGGGAAAAGGATCCCAGGAAGAACAGACATATGTATATGTGTAAAAGAACCACATCTTCCACACCTACAGCAAGCCAAACATTGTAATAAAATTTGCTGTAATAAAAAATAAAAAATTATATTAAAAACACGAACAAGAAGTAGTGAGACAAACTTGAGGGGCTTTCTCCTGGCACATTCCATTCTAAATTCCAATCTAGAACAAGACTTCCATTGAGGCTCTGTTGCCTCAGTAACCAGATTTGGTAAGGGAGAACTGCTGCCACCTTGTGGCCGTTTCACAAAACAGCAGCTTTAATATCAGCGCTAAATGTCAGTTGATATTCAAAATCATTGCAGGCCTGTAAGTGACACCTGCCCTGAAAACAAATCCTGGGTTCATATATGGACCAAAAAATTCAAAGGACGTCCATATTTCAAAACGACAGTTTTAAAAGGCATATTTTACACACATTAGTGTTCTGCTTCTTTTTCTTTCTTTCTTTTTTTGTTAAAAAAACGGGAATGGCAAAAAGGATCCCTCAGAATGGGCGAAAATATTTGCAAACGAATCAATGGACAAAGGTTTAATCTCCAATATATATAAAGAGCTCATGCAGCTTAATATTAAAAAAAACAAACAACACAATACAAAAATGGGCAGAAGATCTAAAGAGACGTTTCTTCAAAGAAGACACAGAGATGGCCAAGACGCACATGAAAAGCTGCTCAACATCACTAATTATTAGAGAAATGCAAATCAAAACTACAATGAGGTATCACCTCACACCTGTTAGAATCGGCATCATCAGAAAATCTACAAACAACAAATTCTGGGGAGGGTGTGGACAAAAGGATCCCTCTTCCACTAGTGGTGGAAATGTAAATTGATACAGTCACGATGGAGAACAGTATGGAGTTTCCTTAAAAAAACTAGAAATAGAATTACCATATGATCCAGCAATCCCACTTCTGGGCATATACCCAGAGAAAACCATAAATCAAAAAGGCACATTCACCACAATGCTCATTTCAGCACTATTTACAATAGCCAGGTAATGGAAGCAACGTAAATACCCACAGACAGATGAATGGATAAAGATGTGGTATATATATAAAATGGAATATTAATCAGCCATAAGAAGGAATGAAACTGGGTCATTTGTAGAGACGTCGATGGAGCTAGAGACTGTCATACAGAATGAAGTAAGTCAGAAAGAGAAAAACAAATATTGTATATTAATGCATATATGTGGAACCTAGAAAAATGGTACAGATGAACTGGTTTGTAGGGAAGAAATAGAGACACAGAGGTAGAGAACACACGTATGGACACCAAGTGTGGGAAGCCATGGGGTGGTGGTGGTGGGATGAGTTGGGAGATTGGGATTGACCTGTATACATGTATATGCATAAAATACATAACTAATAATAACCTGCTGTATAAAAAAAATAAAATTAAATTTCAAAATTTTAAAAAATAAAATTTAAAAATAAAACAGAAAAAAGGTCTTCCCTTCACACAGATGTATTTATATGAATGAATTATTTCCATGCTTATATCTATAAATACATAAAAGAGGAATAAAATCTAACTTGAACCAAAAAAGAAAAAAAAATATGAACCCACCAGTTATACAGAGGAAAGCCCTAACAGGGCACTTGCTCCAGCGGTAAACAATTCTGAAATTGGTCAGAGGTGGGGAATCATCTCCCATAGAGCCAGCAGACCACTCCTACGCAAGGAGCGTCCTCATTTCAAAGCTGGGGGCCTTGCCGAGGCATCTGTGAGTAACCGTGAGCTGAGCCCCAGGACAGCTGCTGTTGAACTTTTCCCACCCTTCCCAGGTAAAACACCTGAATATGTACAAGCGCTTGAAAACCTAGAGGAAGGGCCGTGGAGCCACACCAGCGACAGCACGCAGGCCAACTTGGTGCCTGCAGGCCAGTCAGGATCGTCCTGGCCCTGGGCGCTCTTCTGGAAGCTTTCCATTGCCCTGCCTGAGATACCCCTCCTGTCCCGGCCCCCACTGCTTTTTTCCTTCCTCACCTATGTCCGGAGAGAAATTCCAGCGGTAAGTATGGGTGACACATACTCTTCTTTACAGGTGGCAGCCTGGCAACTCCTGCAGAAAGTCCAGCAGAGACCCACTCACACCAGGCCACCCACAAAGCCGTGGCCCCTCACTCCCTCCCACCAGCACAGCCCCGACACTGCTGACGGGGCAGAGAATATGGAGTCAGGCACAGCTTCAGGGGCTATTGCTGCCTGCAGCGCTGTTTATATTGACCTCAACCCAGGCATACCTGGGGAGGGCCGGCCGACAGGGTCAGGCTACCCAGGTCAGCTAATCCTCAGCCCTCAGGGAATCACACTTTTGAAAATGGACCTCGCTAAGGCAGAATAGAAGCCAAGGAATAAAAGGACACAATGCCATTTGCAGCACCGTAGGTGTGTCTAGAGGTAATCACGTGACTTGTAGCAAGTCCGAAAGTGAAAGACACATATCATATCATATCTCTTATAGGTGTGACCGAAAAATGGATACCGGGGCAGATATTTCCACGGAGAAGGGCAATCACAGATTCATTAAACAAACTTATGGTTCACCAATGGAAAGGTGAGAGGATTGGTTTCATTATGATATTGGGGTTAACAGACATATACAAACACAGGTGACATATATAATCACCAAAGACCTACAGAATACCAAGAGAAGACTACTCAACATTCTGTCATAAGGTACATGGGAAAAGGATCCCAGGAACAACAGACATATGTATATGTGTAAAAGAACCACATCTTCCACACCTACAACAAGCCAAACATTGGAATCAAATTTGCTGTAATAAAAAATAAAAAATTAAATTAAAAACACGAACAAGAAGTATTGAGACAAACTTGAGGGGCTTTCTCCTGGCACATTCCATTCTAAATTCCAATCTAGAGCACGACTTCCATTGAGGCTCTGTTGCCCCAGTAACCAGATTTGGTAAGGGAGAACTGCTGCCACCATTCGGACGTTTCACACAACAGCAGCTTTCATCCCAGCGCTAATGGTCAGTTGATATTCAAAATCATTGCAGGCCTGTAAATGACACCTGCCCTGAAAACAAATCCTGGGCTCATATATCGACCAAAAAATTCAAAGGACGTCCATATTTCAAAACGATAGTTTCAAAAGGCATATTTTACACACATAAGTGTTCTGCTTCTTTTTCTTTCTTTATTTTTTTGTTAAAAAAACGGGAATGGCAAAATGCATCCCACAGAATTGGCGAAAATATTTGCAAACGAATCAATGGACAAAGGTTTAATCTCCAATATATATAAAGAGCTCATGCAGCTTAATAGTAAAAAAACATACAACCCAATACAAAAATGGGCAGAAGATCTAAAGAGACGTTTCTTCAAAGAAGACACAGAGATGGCCAAGACGCACATGAAAAGCTGCTCAACATCACTAATTATTAGAGAAATGCAAATCAAAACTACAATGAGGTATCACCTCACACCTGTTAGAATCGGCATCATCAGAAAATCTACAAACAACGAATTCTGGGGAGGGTGTGGACAAAAGGATCCCTCTTCCACTAGTGGTGGAAATTTAAATTGATACAGTCACGATGGAGAAGAGTATGGAGTTTCCTTAAAAAAACAAGAAATAGAATTACCATATGATCCAGCAATCCCACTTCTGGGCATATACCCAGAGAAAACCATAAATCAAAAAGGCACATTCACCACAATGCTCATTTCAGCACTATTTACAATAGCCAGGTAATGGAAGCAACCTAAATACCCACAGACAGACGAATGGATAAAGATATGGTACATATATAAAATGGAATATTACTCAGCCATAAGAGGGAATGAAACTGGGTCATTTGTAGAGACGTCGATGGATCTAGAGATTGTCATACAGAATGAAGTAAGTCAGAAAGAGAAAAACAAATATTGTATATTAATGCATATATGTGGAACCTAGAAAAATGGTACAGATGAACTGGTTTTCAGGGAAGAAATAGAGACACAGAGGTAGAGAACACACGTATGGACACCAAGTGTGGGAAGCCATGGGGTGGTGGTGGTGGGATGAGTTGGAAGATTGGGATTGACCTGTATACATGTATATGCATAAAATACATAATAAAAACCTGCTGTATAAAAAAATAAAAAAAAATTATATTTCAAAATTTTAGAAAATAAAATTTAAAAATAAAACAGAAAAAAGTTATTCCCTTCACACAGATGTATTTATATGAATGAATTATTTCCATGCTTATATCTATAAATACATAAAAGAGGAATAAAATCTAACTTGAACCAAAAAAGAAAAAAAAAAACCTGAACCCACCAGTTAGACAGAGGAAAACCCTATCAGGGCACTTGCTCCAGCGGTAAACAATTCTGAAATTGGTCAGAGGTGGGGAATCATCTCCCATAGAGCCAGCAGCCCACTCCTACGCAAGGAGCGTCCTCATTGCAAGGCTGGGGGCCATGCCGAGGCATCTGTGAGTAACCGTGAGGTGAGTCCCAGGCCAGCTGCTGTTGAACTTTTCCCACCCTTCCCAGGTAAAACACCTGAATATGTACAAGGGCTTGAAAGCCTAGAGGAAGGGCCGTGGAGCCACACCAGCGACAGCACGCAGGCCAACTTGGTGCCTGCAGGCCAGCCAGGATGGTCCTGGCCCTGGGCGCTCTTCTGGAAGCTTTCCATTGCCCTGCCTGAGATACCCCTCCTGTCCCGGCACCCACTGCATTTTTCCTTCCTCACCTCTGTCCGGAGATAAATTCCAGCGGTAGGTATGGTTGACACATCCTTTTCTTTACAGGTGGCAGCCTGGCAACTCCTGCAGAAAGTCCAGCAGAGACCCACTCACACCAGGCCACCCACAAAGCCATGGCCTCTCACTCCCTCCCACCAGCACAGCCCCGAGACTGCTGACGGGGCAGAGAATATGGAGTCAGGCACAGCTTCAGGGGCTATTGCTGCCTGCAGCTCTGTTTATATTGACCTCAACCCAGGCATACCTGGGGAGGGCCGGCCGGCAGGGTCAGGCTACCCAGGTCAGCTAATCCTCAGCCCTCAGGGAATCACACTGTTGAAAATGGACCTCGCTAAGGCAGAATAGAAGCAAAGGAAAAAAAGGACACAATGCCATTTGCAGCACCGTAGGTGTGTCTAGAGGTAATCACGTGACTTGTAGTAAGTCAGAAAGTGAAAGACACATATCATATCATATCTCTTATAGGTGTGACCGAAAAATGTACACTGGGGCAGATATTTCCACGGAGAAGGGCAATCACAGATTCATTAAACAAACTTATGGTTCACCAATGGAAAAGTGTGAGGATTGGTTTCATTATGATATTGAGGTTAACAGACATATACAAACACAGGTGACATATATAATCACCAAAGACCTACAGAATACCAAGAGAAGACTACTCAACATTCTGTCATAAGGTACATGGGAAAAGGATCCCAGGAAGAACAGACATATGTATAGGTGTAAAAGAACCACTTCTTCCACAGCTACAACAAGCCAAACATTGGAATCCAATTTGCTGTAATAAAAAATAAAAAATTAAATTAAAAACACGAACAAGAAGTAGTGAGACAAACTTGAGGGGCTTTCTCCTGGCACATTCCATTCTAAATTCCAATCTAGAACATGACTTCCATTGAGGCTCTGTTGCCCCAGTAACCAGATTTGGTAAGGGAGAACTGCTGCCCCCTTGTGGCCGTTTCACACAACAGCAGCTTTAATCCCAGCGCTAATGGTCAGTTGATATTCAAAATCATTGCAGGCCTGTAAATGACACCTGCCCTGAAAACAAATCCTGGGTTCATATATGGACCAAAAAATTCAAAGGACGTCCATATTTCAAAACGACAGTTTCAAAAGGCATATTTCACACACATTAGTGTTCTGCTTCTTTTTCTTTCTTTCTTTTTTTGTTACAAAAACGGGAATGGCAAAAAGCATCCCTCAGAATGGGCGAAAACATTTGCAAACGAATCAATGGACAAAGGTTTAATCTCCAATATATATAAAGAGCTCATGCAGCTTAATATTAAAAAACAAACAACTCAATACAAAAATGGGCAGAAGATCTAAAGAGACGTTTCTTCAAAGAAGACACAGAGATGGCCAAGACGCACATGAAAAGCTGCTCAACATCACTAATTATTAGAGAAATGCAAATCAAAACTACAATGAGGTATCACCTCACAGCTGTTAGAATCCGCATCATCAGAAAATCTACAAACAACAAATTCTGGGCAGGGTGTGGACAAAAGGATCCCTCTTCCACTAGTGGTGGAAATGTAAATTGATACAGTCATGATGGAGAACAGTATGGAGTTTCCTTAAAAAAACTAGAAATAGAATTACCATATGATCCAGCAATCCCACTTCTGGCCATATACCCAGAGAAAACCATAAATCAAAAAGGCACATTCACCACAATGCTCATTTCAGCACTATTTACAATAGTCAGGTAATGGAAGCAGCGTAAATACCCACAGACAGACGAATGGATAAAGATGTGGTACATATATAAAATGGAATATTACTCAGCCATAAGAAGGAATGAAACTGGGTCCTTTTTAGAGATGTCGATGGATGTAGAGACTGTCATACAGAATGAAGTAAGTCAGAAAGAGAAAAACAAATATTGTATATTAATGCATATATGTGGAACCTAGAAAAATGGTACAGATGAACTGGTTTGCAGGGAAGAAATAGAGACACAGAGGTAGAGAACACACGTATGGAAACCAAGTGTGGGAAGCCATGGGGTGGTAGTGTTGGGATGAGTTGGGAGATTGGGATTGACCTGTATACATGTATATGCATAAAATACATAACTAATAATAACCTGCTGTCTAAAAAATAAATAAAATTAAATCTCAAAATTTGAAAAAGTAAAATTTAAAAATAAAACAGAAAAAAAGTTCTTCCCTTCACACAGATGTATTTATATGAATGAATTATTTCCATGCTTATATCTATAAATACATAAAAGAGGAATAAAATCTAACTTGAACTAAAAAAGAAAAAAAAAAAAAACCTGAACCCACCAGATAGACAGAGGAAAACCCTATCAGGGCACTTGCTCCAGCGGTAAACAATTGTGAAATTGGTCAGAGGTGGGGAATCATCTCCCATAGAGCCAGCAGCCCACTCCTACGCAAGGAGCGTCCTCATTGCAAGGCTGGGGGCCATGCCGAGGCATCTGTGAGTAACCGTGAGCTGAGCCCCAGGCCAGCTGCTGTTGAACTTTTCCCACCCTTCCCAGGTAAAACACCTGAATATGTACAGGGGCTTGAAAGCCTAGAGGAAGAGCCGTGGAGCCACACCAGCGACAGCACGCAGGCCAACTTGGTGCCTGCAGGCCAGCCAGGATGGTCCTGGACCTGGGCGCTCTTCTGGAAGCTTTCCATTGCCCTGCCTGAGATAACCCTCCTGTTCCGGCCCCCACTGCTTTTTTCCTTCCTCACCTCTGTCCGGAGAGAAATTCCAGCGGAAGGTATGGGTGACACATCCTCTTCTTTACAGGTGGCAGCCTGGCAACTCCTGCAGAAAGTCCAGCAGAGACCCACTCACACCGGGCCACCCACAAAGCCGTGGCCCCTCACTCCCTCCCACGAGCACAGCCCCGAGACTGCTAACGGGGCAGAGAATATGGAGTCAGGCACAGGTTCAGGGGCTATTGCTGCCTGCAGCGCTGTTTATATTGACCTCAACACAGGCACACCTGGGGAGGGCCGGCCGGCAGGGTCAGGCTACCCAGGTCAGCTAATCCTCAGCCCTCAGGGAATCACATTGTTGAAAATGGACCTCGCTAAGGCAGAAAAGAAGCCAAGGAAAAAAAGGACACAATGCCATTTGCAGCACCGTAGATGAGTCTAGAGGTAATCACGTGACTTGTAGTAAGTCAGAAAGTGAAAGACACATATCATCATATCTCTTATAGGTGTGACCGAAAAATGGATACCAGGGCAGATATTTCCACTGAGAAGGGCAATCACAGACTCATTAAACAAACTTATGGTTCACCCATGGAAAGGTGTGAGGATTGGTTTCATTATGATATTGGGGTTAACAGACATATACAAACACAGGTGACATATATAATCACCAAAAAACTACAGAATACCAAGAGAAGACTACTCAACATTCTGTCATAAGGTACATGGGAAAAGGATCCCAGGAAGAACAGACATATGTATATGTGTAAAAGAACCACATCTTCCACACCTACAAGAAGCCAAACTTTGTAATCAAATTTGCTGTAATGAAAAATAAAAAATTAAATTATAAACACGAACAAGAAGTAGTGAGACAAACTTGAGGGGCTTTCTCCTGGCACATTCCATTCTAAATTCCAATCTAGAACACGACTTCCATTGAGGCTCTGTTGCCCCAGTAACCAGATTTGGTAAGGGAGAACTGCTGCCACCTTGTGGCCGTTTCCCAAAACAACAGCTTTAATCCCAGCGCTAATGGTCAGTTGATATTCAAAATCATTGCAGGCCTGTAAATGACACGTGCCCTGAAAACAAATCCTGGGTTCATATATCGACCAAAAAATTCAAAGGACGTCCATATTTTAAAACGACAGTTTCAAAAGGCATATTTTACACACATTAGTGTTCTGCTTCTTTTTCTTTCTTTCTTTTTTTGTTAAAAAAACGGGAATGGCAAAAACCATCCCTCAGAATGGGCGAAAATATTTGCAAACGAATCAATGGACAAAGGTTTAATCTCCAATATATATAAAGAGCTCATGCAGCTTAATATTAAAAAAAACAAACAACCCAATACAAAAATGGGCAAAAGATCTAAAGGGACGTTTCTTCAAAGAAGACACAGAGATGGCCAAGAAGCACATGAAAAGCTGCTCAACATCACTAATTATTAGAGAAATGCAAATCAAAACTACAATGAGGGCCTTCCCTGGTGGCGCAGTGGCTGAGAGTCCGCCTGCCGATGCAGGGGACAAGGGTTCGTGCCCCGGTCCGGGAAGATCCCACATGCCGCGGAGCGCCTGGGCCCGTGAGCCATGGCCGCTGAGCCTGCGCGTCCGGAGCCTGTGCTCCGCAACGGGAGAGGCCACAACAGTGAGAGGCCCGCGTACCGCAAAAAAAAAAAAAAAAAAAAAAAAAAAAAAAAAAAAAAAAAAAAAAAAAAAAACTACAATGAGGTATCACCTCACACCTGTTAGAGTCGGCATCATCAGAAAATCTACAAACAACAAATTCTGGGGAGGGTGTGGACAAAAGGATCCCTCTTCCACTAGTGGTGGAAATGTAAATTGATACAGTCACGATGGAGAACAGTATGGAGTTTCCTTAAAAAAACTAGAAATAGAATTACCATATGATCCAGCAATCCCACTTCTGGGCATATACCCAGAGAAAACCATAAATCAAAAAGGCACATTCACCACAATGCTCATTTCAGCACTATTTACGATAGCCAGGTAATGGAAGCAACCTAAATACCCACAGACAGACGAATGGATAAAGATGTGGTACATATATAAAATGGAATATTACTCAGCCATAAGAAGGAATGAAACTGGGTCATTTGTAGAGATGTCGATGGATCTAGAGACTGTCATACAGAATGAAGTAAGTCAGAAAGAGAAAAACAAATATTGTATATTAATGCATATATGTGGAACCTAGAAAAATGGTACAGATGAACTGGTTTGCAGGGAAGAAATAGAGACACAGAGGTAGAGAACACACGTATGGACACCAAGTGTGGGAAGCCATGGGGTGGTGGTGGTGGGATGAGTTGGGAGATTGGGATTGACCTTTATACATGTATATGCATAAAATACATAACTAATAATAACCTGCTGTATAAAAAAATAAATAATATTAAATTTCAAAATTTTTAAAAATAAAATTTAAAAATAAAACAGAAAAAAGTTCTTCCCTTCACACAGATGTATTTATATGAATGAATTATTTCCATGCTTATATCTATAAATACATAAGAGAGGAATAAAATCTAACTTGAACCAAAAAAGAAAAAAAAAACCTGAACCCCCCAGTTAGACAGAGGAAAACGCTATCAGGGCACTTGCTCCAGCGGTAAACAATTCTGAAATTGGTCAGAGGTGGGGAATCATCTCCCATAGAGCCAGAGGCCCACTCCTACGCAAGAAGCGTCCTCATTGCAAGGCCTGGGGCCATGCCGAGGCATCTCTGAGTAACCGTGAGCTGAGACCCAGGCCAGCTGCTGTTGAACTTTTCCCACCCTTCCCAGGTAAAACACCTGAATATGTACAAGGGCTTGAAAGCCTAGAGGAAGGGCCGTGGAGTCACACAAGAGACAGCACGCAGGACAACTTGGTGCCTGCAGGCCAGCCAGGAAGGTCCTGGCCCTAGGCACTCTTCTGGAAGCTTTCCATTGCCCTGCCTGAACTACCCCTCCTGTCCCGGCCCCCACTGCTTGTTTCCTTCCTCACCTCTGTCCGGAGAGAAATTCCAGCAGAATGTATGGGTGACACATCCTCTTCTTTACAGGTGGCAGCCTGGCAACTCCTGTAGAAAGTCAAGCAGAGACCCACTCACACCGGGCCACCCACAAAGCCGTGGCCCCTCACTCCCTCTCACCAGCACAGCCCCGAGCCTGCTGACGGGTCAGAGAATAGGGAGTCAGGCACAGCTTCAGGGGCTATTGCTGCCTGCAACGTTGTTTATATTGAGTCAACCAAGGCACACCTGGGGAGGGCCGGCCGGCAGGGTCAGGCTACCCAGGTCAGCTAATCCTCAGCCCTCAGGGAATCACATTGTTGAAAATGGACCTCGCTAAGGCAGAATAGAAGCCAAGGAATAAAAGGACACAATGCCATTTGCAGCATCGTAGGTGTGACTAGAGGTAATCACGTGACTTGTAGTAAGTCCGAAAGTGAAAGACACATATCATATCATATCTCTTATAGGTGTGACCGAAAAATGGATACCAGGGCAGATATTTCCACGGAGAAGGGCAATCACAGATTCATTCAACAAACTTATGGTTCACCAATGGAAAGGTGTGAGGATTGGTTTCATTATGATATTGGGGTTAACAGACATATACAAACACAGGTGACATATATAATCACCAAAGACCTACAGAATACCAAGAGAAGACTACTCAACATTCTGTCATAAGGTACATGGGAAAAGGATCCCAGGAAGTAAAGACATATGTATATGTGTAAAAGAACCACATCTTCCACACCTACAACAAGCCAAACATTGTAATCAAATTTGCTGTAATAAAAAATAAAAAATTACATTTAAAAACACGAACAAGAAGTAGTGAGACAAACTTGAGGGGCTTTCTTCTGGCACATTCCATTCTAAATTCCAATCTAGAACACGACTTCCATTGAGGCTCTGTTGCCCCAGTAACCAGATTTGGTAAGGGAGAACTGCTGCCACCTTGTGGCCGTTTCACACAACAGCAGCTTTAATCCCAGCGCTAATGGTCAGTTGATATTCAAAATCATTGCAGGCCTGTAAATGACACCTGCCCTGAAAACAAATCCTGGGTTCATATATCGACGAAAAAATTCAAAGGACGTCCATATTTCAAAACGACAGTTTCAAAAGGCATATTTTACACACATTAGTGTTCTGCTTCTTTTTCTTTCTTTCTTTCTTTTTGTTAAAAAAACGGGAATGGCAAAAAGCATCCCTCAGAATGGGCGAAAATATTTGCAAACGACTCAATGGACAAAGGCTTAATCTCCAATATATATAAAGAGCTCATGCAGCTTAATATTAAAAAAACAAACAACCCAATACAAAAATGGGCAGAAGATCTAAAGAGACGTTTCTTCAAAGAAGACACAGAGATGGCCAAGACGCACATGAAAAGCTGCTCAACATCACTAATTATTAGAGAAATGCAAATCAAAACTACAGTGAGGTAACACCTCACACCTGTTAAAATGGGCATCATCAGAAAATCTACAAACAACAAATTCTGGGGAAGGTGTGGACAAAAGGATCCCTCTTCCACTAGTGGTGGAAATGTAAATTGATACAGTCACGATGGAGAACAGTATGGAGTTTCCTTAAAAAAACTAGAAATAGAATTACCATATGATCCAGCAATCCCACTTCTGGGCATATACCCAGAGAAAACCATAAATCAAAAAGGCACATTCACCACAATGCTCATTTCAGCACTATTTACAATAGCCAGGTAATGGAAGCAACCTAAATACCCACAGACAGACGAATGGATAAAGATGTGGTACATATATAAAATGGAATATTACTCAGCCATAAGAAGGAATGAAACTGGGTCATTTGTAGAGACGTCGATGGATCTAGAGACTGTCATACAGAATGAAGTAAGTCAGAAAGAGAAAAACAAATATTGTATATTAATGCATATATGTGGAACCTAGAAAAATGGTACAGATGAACTGGTTTGCAGGGAAGAAATAGAGACACAGAGGTAGAGAACACACGTATGGACACCAAGTGTTGGAAGCCATGGGATGGTGGTGGTGGGATGAGTTGGGAGATTGGGATTGACCTGTATACATGTATATGCGTAAAATAAATAACTAATATTAACCTGCTGTATAAAAAAATAAGTTAAATTTCAAAATTTTAAAAAATAAAATTTAAAAATAAATCAGAAAAAAGTTCTTCCCTTCACACAGATGTATTTATATGAATGAATTATTTCCATGCTTATATCCATAAATACATAAAAGAGGAATAAAACCTAACTTGAAACAAAAAAGGAAAAAAAACCTGAACCCACCAGTTAGACAGAGGAAAACACTTTCAGGGCACTTGCTCCAGCGGTAAACAATTGTGAAATTGGTCAGAGGTGGGGAATCATCTCCCATACAGCCAGCAGCCCACCCCCCAAGCAAGGAGGGTCCTCATTGCAAAGCTGGGGGACCGTGCCAAGGCATCTGTGAGTAAACGTGAGCTGAGCCCCAGTCCTGCTGCAGCTGAACTCTTCCCACCCTTTCCAGGTAAATCACCTGAATATGTACAAGAACTTGCAAGCCTAGAGGAAGGGCTGTGGAGCCACACCAGTGACAGCACACAGGCCTACTTGGTGCCTGCTGGCCAGTCAGGATGGTCCTGGCCCCAGATGCTCTTCTGCAAGCTTTCCATTTCCCTGCCTGAGATACCCCTCCAGCCACGGCCCCCACAGGTATGGGTGACACATCCTCTTCTTTAGCAGTTGGCAGCCTGGCAACTCCTGAAGAATGTCCAGCAGAGCCCCACTCACACTGGGCCACCCACAAAGCCACGGCCCCTCACTCCCTCCCACCAGCACAGCCCCGGCACTGCCTACGGGGCAAAGAATATGGCGTCAGTCACAGCTACAAGGGCTCTCGCTCACTGGAGAGCTGTTTATATTGCCCTCAACCCAGGCACACCTGTGGAGGGTTTCCAGGCAGTTTCAGGCTGCCAAAATCAGCCTATCCTCACCCCTCAGGGGCTCACAGTTGCAGAAAATGAAACTTGCTAAACGGGCCAGGCCCTAGGAACAGGTGTGGGCTCTTGAGTGTCAGGATAGACAAGGGGCTGCAGCTGCGGCTTGTTTTCTTATCATTTTATCTGGTCCATGAGTGGAAAACAACTTCAAGAAGACCCTATCCTAATGAGAGGAACCCAGGAGTCAGGGAGAGGAGTGATGGTGGGTGGAGACAGAGGCCTGGTGCCCTGGCTGCAGTGGAAGTGTCTGGAAGACCAGGCAGAAAGAGCCTGCAGAGAGTGATAGCCATGGTCACAGACCTGTCAGAGCTGCTGTTTGTTAGTTCAAGTCCTGCTCTGAGGTGTTCTGTGTCAGCTGTGAGCGACAGGTGAGCTGGGGGTTCTCTGCAAGGTGGGCTATGTGAACAGTTCATGTGTGTCCAGCCCTGCTGGGGTACCTGCCCAGGGGAGCTCCGTATCCTGGGAAGGGCCTGAGTAGGAGAGCCCCATGGGCTGCTGGGTAGCTGCAGAGGTCAGCTCCATAACCTGGGAGGGACTTGACCACGAGAGCCCTGTGGGCTGTGGGGTAGGGGTGCAGCCCAGGTGAGCTCCATATCCTGGGATTGGCCTGACCACGAGAGCCCCATGGGCTGCTGGAGACCTGGTAAAGGATATCAGGACAGTCAGTGAAGCCACCGAGAATATACATCCAGTAGCTCCTATTTCCTACTCCCTGCTGGTCATTCTACCTTCCACCAGGCCATGACATTCTGTATTAGACATCAATGATGCCTTCTTCTGTATTCCATTCATCTCAGAGTCACAAGAATTTTTGGCTTGTGAGTGGCAGGACACAACATGCAACAAAAGCAATAATGCTGGGCCGTCCTGCCCCAATGGTTCAAAAATCCCCACACCATCATTGGGGAAATGTCCTCTAAAGACCTAAAAGTTCAACCTCTGTAAAAGGGAACCCTCCTTCAATATGCAGATGACATTCTGATCGCCAGGCCTACTAAAGACGCCTCTGAACTACCTAGCCAAGAAAGGATAGAAGGTGTCCAAGAAAAAGGCTCAAATATCCCAGGCTAAGGTGACATGCCTGGGCTTCATTCTCACAGATATTCGGAGAAACGCATCCCAGGATAGGGAAGAAGCCATTTGCAGCCTTACCTCTTCTAAAACTAGAAGACAGCTTAGGGGTTCCTGGGGAGGCCAAGGTTTTCTGCATCTGGATCCCTAACTACAGTCTAATAGCTGGGCCTCTACATGAAACACTGACACGAAAAGATGATGATCCTTTTGAATAGAATCCAGAAGCAGCCTTTCAAGAATGGAAAGAGCAGTCAATACAGACCCTTGCCCAGGAACTCCCTAATTTAGCTAAACCCTTTGACCTTTACATACCCGGTCAAAGGTTAATCGCCCTTGGAGCCTTAGTGCAAAAACTGGGACCACTTGAAATGGAGCAACACAAGAATGCCCTTCAGGTATGATAAACTATGCTCACCAAGGGCTTTGCCCACCGACTCATCAGGCCAGGATACTGGGGTATCTAAAAAGCTGGAAATCAGCAGCCCGCAAGGCCAGCTCCCTCCTAAGGGAAAAGGACCCCACGTGGTGATCCTAACCACCCATCATGCCCTGAAGTTGCAGGGGTCGCTTTGTGGACACACTGACCTCGAGTGAGGAGGCCCTCCAACTCCAACCTCCAGAGAGACTAACGGGGGCAACAGGCCCCCAAGATGACTCGTGTGACCATCACTTGACCTGGAGTTTCTCTCAGAAAACGACAAGACTGTGCCCCGAAAGAGCAGACTACTGCTTGCAGAACTTACTGCACCCAGAGGGGAGCTAATAAGCTTGGCGTGGGAAACGTATATCACGCTTTCACCATAGAAAACCCTACAGACACCGCGGTGATGGTGGCCAATATGACCGGCTGGACTGCTGGCTACTTCTAAAGGCCGTTGACTCAGTGGACGTCATGGTCCTGAATCACCACTGACCCTGGACTGTCTGGGAGTTGCACGGGCAGGGCTCTGACACATGGTGCTGTTTGTACATTAATTCAGGGACCTAATTAAAGAAAGCACAGACTACTGGTCAGAGCATCTAGTCTGGCAAAAACTGTCAGCCTAAGGTCGCCGAATATATGTGGGGTGGGGTGAAACCTGCCACCGCAGCATCTCTGCGCCTCTCTTTCCTGGACCCTTAAATGTCATTAGAATCTGTAACACTTCCAATGCTGGTGCTCAGGTGGACGAGAAGTGAGGCAGGAGGCCTTGTGACAATCAACCTCACCAGGAGGCTGGTGGGGAGACGTTTTGCCCCTCCCCCCATGTATCAGGGCTCCCACCACAGCATGAAGCAGTTACAAAAGAGGGGTCTGCACCCTCAACACCCCAAGAATAAGGAACGGAACAAAAAGCAGAGGAGGTGTTCGTCTCCGGCAACGTTCATTAAAAATTCCTGGGAGATAAAAAGAGAATCTGGGCAATAAAATAAAGTCTAACCTGTTTTTCCTTTGTGCTTTGTCTAATTTCACGTGCTCCTAGGGTTCCGCATGCAGAGGTCCCACACCCGGCACTTCAGACCCGATTTCCTAGTGCAGAATGGCTGGGTCGACACCTCAGCTACCGGGGTCCCATGCAGACTCCGCGGCATAGAGCCTGAGCTGCAGCCAACGCAGCCCTCGAGAGCTCCATCCCCTCCCTCCCACTGATGCTGCCGGGGTCCCTACACAGCAGCCCAGCCCACAGCCCATGGGGGAGTGCACGCTCTCACCTCTCCATTCTGTTTTCAAAATAATGTTTCCTTTGCTTCTGAACCAAACTCAGTCTTGATCTGTTGGCTCCAATGACACGGGGTACGGGGACTCCTGTTGGGGTCCACTCTGGAGGATCAGTAACAGAAATTGAGAACATTGTAACTTCAATGAACAGATGTGTGAGCCAAACTGTAGTTAACATAGAGCAGTGTATAATGCTCGGGTAAAATAAGATGTTTCTAAGACTTACATTTGATATTTCCATCACTTTCCTATAAGCAAGTTCAGTGAAGATGTCTGTCTTATTTGTCAGGTCAACATTAGAGAAATGAAGTGATTTATTTCCATGGATGTACATCGAATACTCTTGGCTGAAGCTTCAATCTTGTTTTGAATGCTTTTCCATTGAAAATGATACCTCTCTTTCAGCTCCCCCATTTCTGAGAAGAATAAAATCTTATAATTTATTATTACCAAAGGGGAAAGGTAGGAGAAGGGATAAATTAACAGTTTGGGATTAACACATACACACTGCTATGTATAAAATAGATCATCAACAAGGAACTACTGTATAGCACAGGGAACTACACTGAATATTTTGCAATAACCTATAAGGGGAAATAATCTGAAAAAGAATAGATATTTTTATTGACATCATCTATCAATGACAGATAAAATGTAACCTAAGCAAGGCCGATGGTGAGCGCTTCTGACCCTGAAGATTTCAGTCATCTAAAGTTTGTGCTCTGCCTATTTCCCAAGGCCCTTAAAGGACATACGTGTAGCCGTAGCTTAAAAATTCCCCAGTTTGGGGTTCGGGGAGGCACTGATTTGGAAAAATCCCTGGTGTTCTCCTTACATGCACGGGACCCTTCCTACAGCTAAAACATGGCTGTCACACCTAGAGGATGGTACACCGTTTGATTGGAAAGAGTTTGGAAAAGGCACCTCATCTCCTCATCGCCTGGTGCTCGGGTTTAACCCTCCAGCATCTTTCCTAACAATCTCCTCACTTGGGGATATCAGCACCGTCAACATCCTGTTGCACACAGTTTGGAATTTGTCCAGAGGATGAAGCGGAAGGATGAGAAAAATTTAGAGACAAGTCTTAGGTGTTCGGACAGGCACATGCCACTCTAATTTCCAATCCAGAAGACAAATTCATCAAAGGCTAGAATTGCCCACGGAAACAGAATAGGGCTATTGGAAATCCCGCTGTTTTGTGTCCAGTTTCCAAAAACACAAGTTGAAAAATGGAACTCAGGGGCACTAAAATTCATGAAACTGCAGAGTTGAAAATATCTATCGTCGAAAAATGTCTTGAGGTAAGTCACAGAAAAGGACTTGTAAGCAAGGGAGAGTGGCAGGAAACAGATTTGAAGAGGTAGAAAGGACTCCCCATTAAAGCACAAGAAAAGGGGCTGAACATCGCCAATGATGCAGTCGGCCCAAAAGGGTGTATGCATTTTTTCTGAATATATTCAAGTAAAGGCCATACACACTTTTTATCCAACCAAACAGGTGGGCACTGGAAATCAATATCACAAAATGTATCACTTCACATCAGTCAGAAGGGCCATCCACATAAAGTGTAAACACCAGAAATGCAGGACAGGGCAAGGAGAAAAGGGAGCCCTGTGAGGCTGATAGTGGAAATGTAATTTGCCAACGGCCACTCTGGAGAAGTGTATTGTGTTTGCTAAAACATCTAAAAAATGAGCTACAGAGCATAGGGCACTTGCACTCATGGGCGTGTACCTTGGGAAAAACAAAAATCGACAGAAAACAGGCACCCGAACGTTTACCACCTCTCTGTTAAAAAGGGCCTCAACTTGGATATAACCTAAATGTCCCTGGAAGGATAAAATGGATAAAAGAGATGGGGTACTTATGTAGAGTGGAATATTACTCATCCAGAAATCAATGAAATAAGGCCAGTTGTAACAACTCTGGAGGAGTTACATACGATCATTCTAAGTGACATATGTCAGAAAGAAAAAGACACATATCATAAGATGTCACTTAAAGGTGGAATCAAAAATGGCTACACATGAAATAAATTACAAAACAGAAACATAGTCAAATATGTAGAAAATAGACATAAGGCTGCTAAATGGGAAAGGTGGGGAATGGTGAGGTATTATCCAGGAGGTTGAAATTAGCAAAGATACCATTCCAAGTACCAAATTGAATAACTGACAAGGCCTACAAGGTACCTCAAAGAACTGCACTCAGCCCACTCAAGTCACTGGAAAATAATACATATGACTGGTAAGCATCTGAAAAAGAATTTATTGTTGTCTCACAGTACATGAATCAAGTGGATGTACAGCAGCAAAAAACAGAGCTTTGAAAATCAGCTGTAACCAATATAAAAATAAATTTAAAACTATTTATAAAAACAGTGAGACAGACAAAAATTCTTACAACTTTTGTTGAAGGGCTACGATGTAACATGGATTGAACACATGTAGACCCACAGCAGGATGATTATATAAGGCTGGAAGCTATGCACGCTAAGAGATGTTAGAGAGGCTGGGTGAGGAAATGCAGACCTTTTAAAGTAATACTGCCTGGTACCCATTCCATGGGTCCCAAATCTGCAGGTTCAAGGGAATCTTCTGACAGTGAAAACATGCCTGGGAAACCGAGATGAATGTACACCGTGTGCTCAGGAAAGGTGTGTGTCTAAAATGCACCTCATTTTTGATCTCCTGGTGCTGGGGTTCACCATTCCAGCAACATTACTAACAATCTCCCCACTTGGAGAATCAGCACCTTTAACCTCCTGTTTCACATAGTTTGCAATTTGTGCAGAGGATAAATGGGAAGCGGGGGAACCAATGAGAGATTAGCTGTAGGACTTTTGACAGGCACATGTCACTCTAATTTCCCATTAGGAAGAAGAATTAACCAAAGGCTCAGCCTGCCTCCCCAGAACCAGAATAGGGCCAGAAGTAATCCAATGGTTTGGCAGCCAGCTCACAAAAAAAGCGAGTTGCAAAATGGAGCTCAGGAGCAGACAATTCAAAGACCTGCAAAGATATAAATGATAACCAACCTCCAAAAATATATTAAGGTAAGGGAACGAAGAGGATCTGAATGAGAGGCAGAATTGTAGGAAACAGATTTCAAAAGGTAGATTGTACTCACATTTAAAGCATATGAAAAGCAGCAGAATTTCTAAAATGATGCAGTTGGGCAAAAGGGTGTATGCGTTTTTTTCGTGAATATCTTCAGGAAAAAAACACATGCAGAGTTTTTGGCCAACCAAGCAAGAGGGAAATGCAAATCCGCACAACAAATAAGTCTCAATTTCCACTGCTCAGAAAGGCCATCCAAAAAATGTGTACAAACCAGAAATGCAGGAGAGGCCATGGAAAACAGGGAGCCTAGTCACGCTGATGGGTGGGGTATAAATATCCAAGAGCCACTCTGAAGAAGTGTATGCTGTTTTTAAAACATCTAAAATACAAAGCCCCGGAGCAAGGGGACTTCAACTCATGGACATATAACTTGGGAAGACTAAATGTCAATAAGACACAGGCACCCCAAAGTTTAGGGCTGCTCTGCATACAAGAACCTCAACTTTGGTACACCTAAAATATCACAGGAAAAAGAGAAATGTATAAAGGACTTGTGGTAATTTTGTACAACGGAATATCACTCAGACGTGAAATCAATGTATATAAGGCCAGTAGCAGCATAATGAGTGGATTTAGGTATGATGATTTTAAGGGAAATTAGTCACACAGAAAAAGAATCTTATCATAAGATATCACTTATAGAGGGAATGTCAATATCACAACACAGGAACTGAATTAGGAAAGAGAACAGAGTCTCACATTTAGCAAAAATCTCTTATGCCTGCTTCAGGGGAAAGGAGAGGTGGGGTGATGCATAAAACCAGAGTTTGATATTAGCACAGGTACCATTCCATAAACCAAATACAGAATAGACAAGACCTACACCTTCCTCAGTGAACGGGACTCAACACCCCTATGCCCCACAGAGGAATATATCTGACTACTAAGAATCTTAAAACCTATGTATTGATATGTCTCCGTAAGGGAATCAATTGTGTCTAGACTGGCATAAACACGTCAGTGAAAATCAGCTCAACCCCATTATAAAAATGAATTTTAAAAAAACCCCAAAAAACAGCGAAATTCTTACACAATTCCTTCAGGGGTTCTGATGAAATCTGGAATGACCCTATCTGCAAAGACAGCTGGATGAGACATAAGGCTGGACACTTGGGACTGAGAGGACTGGTGAGATTGGGAGAGAAAATGCAGACTTTTTAAAGTAGTAATGCATGCCACCACTCCATGTGTCCCAAATCTCCAGGTAGAAGGGAATATCACTACAATTATAACATGTATGGGAAACCTAGAAAATGGACACCCTGTGATGGCGAAAGGTTTCTAAAACTCTCCTAATTTTTCCTCTCCTTGTGCTCCACTTTGGCATTCCAACTGCTTTACTATCAATCTCCCAAATTAGGAGAGTCAGCCCCTATAACCTCCTGGTTCGCACAGTTTGCTAATTGTGCAGAGGATGAAAGGGAAGAGGGAGAACCAATCAGAGAGTAGATGTAGGCATTTGGACGGGCACATGTCACTCTAATTTCCCGGCAGGAAGAAGAATTAACCAAAGCCTCAGCCACCCACAGGGAACCAATATAGCCACCCCTGGAACCAGTATAGGTCCTGAAGCAAAATTGTGGATTTGCGGCCAGCTCACAAAGATGGGATTTGAACATTGGAGCTCAGGGGCACAGCAATTCACAAACCTGCAGACTTATAAATGACTACTCTCTTCCAAAAATCTGTTGAGGGAAGGCAATGAAGCGGCCTTGAAAATGAGGCAGAATTGCACAACACATATTTCAAGAGGTAAATTGGAATCACCTTTAAAGCACAGGAAAAGCATCCCAACTTGGACAGAGATGCACTTGGCCAAAAAGGGCGTATGACTTTTCTCCTGAATATATTCAGAAGAAAACGCATACACCCTTTTTGGCCAATCAAGCAAGCGCGCAATACAAATCCACACTACAAAGAATTGTCACTTACCACCGGTCAAAAGGGACATCCGAATATCTGTAAAAACCAGAAAGGCAAGAGAGAGATGGCAAGGGCATGAAGCAATGTGATCCCAATGGTCATGGAGGATTGTGATGACAAGCGCATGGAGAATTGTGATGAGAAGATTATGTACCATTTTGTTGACAAAGGCAAGGAGCATTATGATGACAAGGTTCATGGAGCACTGTGATGACAAGCATCACGGAGCATAGTGATTACAGGGGTCATGGAGCATTGGGATGACAAGGGCATGGATCATTGTGATGACAATGGTCATGGAGCATTTTAATGACAAGAGTCCCGGATCATTGTGTTGTCAGGGTTCATGGAGCATTGTGATGACTGTGGTCATGGAGCATTGTGATGACAGGGGTCATGGCGCATTGTGATGAGAAGGTCATGGAGCATTGGGCTGAAAATGTCCATGGAGTACTGTGATGACAGGGGTCATGGAGCATTGTGATGACAAGGTACTGGAGCACTGTGATGAGAAGACCATGGAGACTTGTGATGACAAGTCTCATGGAGCATTCTGATGAAAAGTGCCATGGAGCATTGTGATTACAGGGGTCTTGGAGCATTGTGATGACAAGGGCATGGAGCATTGGGATGAGAAGGCTATGGAGCGTTCTGATGACATGCATCATGGAGCTTTGTGATGACAAGGGCATGGAGCATTGTGATTACAGTGGTCTTGGAGCACTGTGATGAAAAGGGCATGGATCATTGTGATGAAAAAGGCATGGAGCCTTGTCATGGCAGTGTTCAAGGAGCAAATTGACAACAAGTGTCAGGGAGCATTGTGATGACAAGGGTATTCAGTATTGTGATGACAAAGGTCATGGAGCATTGTGATGAGAAGACGATGGATAATTGTGATGACGAGCGTCATGGGGCGTTGTGATGATAAGTGTTATGGAACATATTGATCACAAGGATTTGGAGCATTGTGATGACAGAGGTCATGGAGCATTTTGGTTTCATTGTGATGACAATAGCCTGAAGCATTATGATGATGGGCATGGTGCATTGTGATGACAGGGTTCATGGAGCATTGAGATGAAAAGGGGCATGGAGCATTGCGATTACAGGAGTCTTGGAGCATTGTGATGACAAAGGCATGGAACATCGTGAATGAGAAGGCCATGGAGCATTCTGTTGACATGCGTCATGGAGCTTTGTGATGACAAGGGCATGGAGCATTGTGATTACAGGGGTCTTGGAGCATTGTGATGACAAGGGTCATGGAGCCTTGTGATGACAAGGCTGTGGATCATTGTGATGGCGGGGGTCATGGAGCATTGTTATGACAGGGGTAATGGAGCATTGTGATGACAAGGGCATGGAGCATTGGTCTGAAAATTTTCATGGATTATTGTGATGAGTGGGGGCAAGGAGCACTGTGATGACAAGCGCATGGAGCATTGTGATATGAATGGCATCGAGCATTGTGATGAAAAGCATCATGGAGCCTGTGATGACAAGGGAATGGAACAATGTGATGAGAGGGTTCATGGAGCATTGTGATGACAATGGCATGCAGCATTGTGATGACAAGGGTCATTGAGTTTTGTGATGACAAAGGTCATGGAGCATTTTGATGACAAGTGTGTGGTGCATTCTGTTGTGAAGTGCAGGGAGCATTTTGATGACAGGGGTTATGGAACATTGTGATGTCAGGGGAATGGAGCATTGTGATGATAAAGGCATGTAGCATTGTTGTGACAAGGGTCATGGAATATTGTGATGACAGGGGTGAAGGAGTATTGTGTTGACTAGTGATGGAACATTGTGATATCAGTGGTGAGAGAGCATTTTGATGAGAAGTGCATGGAGCAGTGTGATGAAAAGGTTTATGGAGCATTGTGATGACAAAGATGTGGAGCATTGTGATGACAAGCGCATGGCACATAGTGATGCCATGGGTCATGGAGTATTGTGCTAACAAAGGGATTGAGCATTGGGAGGACAAGGGTCACCGAGCATTGTGATGAAATGTTCATGGAGCGCTGTGGTGACAAAGGTCACAGAGCCTTGTGATGACGAGGGCATGGACCATTGTGATGACAAAGGTCATGAAGCATTGTGATGACTGGAGTCACGGAGCATTGTGATGACAGTGGTCATAGAGCATTGTGATGAAAGGGCATGGAGCATTGTGATGAAAGGGGCATGTTGCATTGGTTTGACAAGTTTCAGGGATTATTGTGATGACAGTGGACATGGCGCATTGTGATGACAAGGGCATGGAGCATTGTGATGAGAAGGTCATGGAGTATTGTGAAGAAGGGTGTCAGGGAGCATTGTGATGACATATGTCATGGTCCATTGCGATGACAATGGAATGGAGCATTGTGATGCCAAGTGTCATGGAGGATTGTGATGACAAAGGTAATGGAGCATTTTGATGACAAGCGCTTGGAGCATTGTGATGACAAGGGTCATGGAGCATTGTGATAACAAGGGCCATTGAGAATTTTGATGACATGTTCATGAAGCATTGTGATGACAATCACATGGAGCTTGCTGTGACAGGGATCATGGAGCATTGCGATGACAAGTGCATAGAGAATTGTGATGACAAAGCATGTAACACTGTGATGAAAAGCATCATGGAGCACAGTGATGCCAAGAACGTGGAGAATTGTGATGACAGGGGACATGGAGCATTGTGATGACCAGGGCATGGAGTATTGTGATGGGAAGACCGTGGAGCATTGTGATGAGAAGACCATGGATAATTGTGATGATGAGCGTCATGGAGCACTGTAATGACAAGGGGTATGGAGCATTGTGATAACAGGGGACATGGAGCATTGTGATGACAATGTTCATGGAGCATTCTGATGACAAGCTTGTGGAGTATTTTGATGACAATGACATGGAGCATTTTGATGAAAATGGCATGGGGCATTGTGATGAAAAAGACATGGAGCCTTTTCATGACAGTTTTCAGGGAACATTCTGACGACAAGTGTCAGGGAGCATTGTGATGACAAAGGTCATGGAGAATTGTGATGTCAAGGGCATGGAGTATTGTGATGACAAGCACATGGAGCTTGCTATGACGGGGTCATGGAGCATTGCGATGACAAGTGCATAGAGAATTGTGATGACAAAGCATGTAACACTGTGATGAGAAGTGTCATGGAGCATAGTGATGCCAAGATCGTGGAGAATTGTGATGACAGGGGACATGGAGCATTGTGATGACCAGGGCATGGAGCATTGCGATGGCAAGATCGTGGAGCATTGTGATGAGAAGACCATGGATAATTGTGATGACGAGGGTCATGGAGCACTGTAATGACAAGGGGTATAGACCATTGTGATGACAGTGGTCATGGAACATTGTGATGACCGGGGACATGGAGCATTGTGATGCCCAAGGCATGGAGCACTGTGATGGCAAGACCGTGGAGCATTGTGATGAGAAGACCATGGATAATTGTGATGAGGAGCGTCATGGAGCACTGTAATGACAAGTGGTATGGAGCCTTGAGATGACAGGGGTCATGGAGCATTGTTATGACAGTGGTCATGGAGCATTGTGATGACAAGAGTCATGGAGCATTTTGATGACAAGGGCATGGAGCATTGTGATGAGAAGACCATGGACAATTGTGATTACGAGTGTCATGGAGCACTGTAATGACAAGCAGTATGGAGCATTGTGATGACAGGGGTCATGGAGCATTGTGAAGACTGGGGACATGGAGCACTGTGATGACTGGGGACATGGAGCATTGTGATGACCAGGGCATAGAGCCTTGTGATGGCAAGATCGTGGAGCACTGTGATGAGAAGATCATGGATAATTGTGATGACGAGTGTCATGGAGCACTGTAATGACAAGGGGTATAGGGCATTGTGATGACAGTGGTCATGGAGCATTGTGATGACCGGGGACATGGAGCATTGTGATGCCCAAGGCATGAAGCACTGTGATGGCAAGACCGTGGAGCATTGTGATGAGAAGACCATGGATAATTGTGATGAGGAGCGTCATGGAGCACTGTAATGTCAAGTGGTATGGAGCCTTGTGATGACAGGGGTCATGGAGCACTGTTATGACAGTGGTCATGGAGCATTGTGATGACAAGGGTCATGGAGCATTTTGATGACAAGGGCGTGGAGCATTGTGATGAGAAGACCATGGACAATTGTGATTACGAGTGTCATGGAGCACTGTAATGACAAGCAGTATGGAGCATTGTGATGGCAGGGGTCATGGAGCATTGTGATGACTGGGGACATGGAGCATTGCGATGACCAGGGCATGGAGCATTGTGATGGCAAGACCGTGGAGCACTGTGATGAGAAGACCATGGATAATTGTGATGACGAACATCATGGAGCACTGTAATGACAAGGGGCATGGAGCATTGTGATGACAGGTGTCATGGAGCATTGTGATGACAGGGCTCATGGATCATTGAGATGAAAAGTGTCACGGAGCATTCTGATGACAAGCTTGTGGAGTATTGTGATGACAATGGCATGGAGCATTGTGATGAAAAGGGCATGGATCATTGTGATGAAAAAGACATGGAGACTTGTCATGACAGGGTTCAATGAGCATACTGATGACATGTATCAGGGAGCATTGTGATGAAAAGTGTATTGAGAATTGTGATGACAAAGGTCATGGAGCATTGTGATGAGAAGTCCATGGATAATTGTGATGACCAGCGTCATGGGGCATTGTGATGACAAGTGTTATGGAACATTGTGATCACAAGGGTTTGGAGCATTGTGATGAGAGAGGTCATGGAGAATTTTGATTTCATTGTGATGACAATAGCATGAAGCATTATGATGATGGGCATGGTGCATTGTGATGACAGGTTTCATGGAGCATTGAGATGAAAAGAGGCATGGATCATTGTAATAACAAGGGTCTTGGAGCATTGTGATGACAAGGGCATGGAGTATTGTGATGAGAAGGCCATGGAGCATTCTGATGACATGCGTCAGGGAGCTTTCTGATGACATGGGCATGGAGCATTGTGATTACAGGGGTCTTGGAGCATTGTGATGACAAGGGCCATGGAGTCTTGTGATGACAAGGCCGTAGAACACTGTGATGGCAGGGGTCATGGAGCATTGTTATGACAGGTGTAATGGAGCATTGTGATGACAAGGGCATGGAGCATTGGTCTGAAAAGTTTCATGGATTATTGTGATGAGAGTGAGCATGGAGCATTGTGATGACAAGGGCACAGAACACAGTGATACATGTGTCATGGAGGATTGCAAAGACAAGGGCATGGATCATTGTGATGACAAGCGTCATGGAGCTTTGTGATGACAACGGCATGGAGCAATGTGATGAGAGGTTTCATGGAGCTTTGTGATGACAATGGCATGCAGCATTGTGATTCCAAGGGTCATGGAGCTTTGTGATGACATAGGCCATGGAGCATTTTGATGGCAAGGGCGTGGTGCATTGTGATGAGAAGGGCAGGGAGCATTGTGATGACAGGGTCATGGAGCAATTGGATAAAAAGGGTCATGGAACATTTTGATGACAGTGTTTATGGAACATTGTGATGTTAGGGGTCATGGAGCATTGTGATGAAAAAGGTCATGGAGCATTGTGATGATAAGAGCATGTAGCATTGTTGTGACAAGGGTCATGGAATATTGGGATGACAGGGTGGAGGGAGTATTGTGTTGACTAGTGATGGAACATTGTGATATCAGTGGTGAGAGAGCATTTTGATGAGAGGTGCATGGAGCATTGTGATGACAAGGCTGTGGAGCATTGTGATGAGAAACGCAGGGCACATTGTGATGACATGGGTCATGGAACATTGTGCTGACAAACGCATGGAGCATTGTGATGACAAGCTTTATGGAGCATTGTGATGACAACGATGTGGAGCATTGTGATGACAAGCGCATGGCACATTTGATGCCATGTGTCATGGAGTAATGTGCTGACAAAGGCATGGAGCATTGTGATGACAAGGGTCACCGAGCATTGTGATGAAATGTTCATGGAGCGTTGTGGTCACAAAGGTCACAGAGCCTTGTGATGACGAGGGCATGGACCATTGTGATGACAAAGGTAATGAAGCATTGTGATAACTGGAGTCACGGAGCATTGTGATGACAGGGGTCATAGAGCATTGTGATGAAAGGGCATGGAGCATTGTGATGACAGGGTCATGGAGCATTTTTCTGACAAGTATCATGGATTATTGTGATGACAGTGGGCATGGCGCATTGTGATGACAAGGGCATGGAGCATTGTGATGAGAAGGTCATGGAGTATTGTGAAGAAGGGTGTCAGGGAGCATTGTGATGACATATGTCATGGTCTATTGCAATGACAATGGAATGTAGCATTGTGATGGCAAGTGTCATGGAGGATTGTGATGACAAAGGTAATGGAGCATTTTAATGACAAGGGCTTGGAGCATTGTGATGACAAGGGTCATGGCGCATTGTGATAACAAGGGCCATTGAGAATTTTGATGACATGTTCATGAAGCATTGTGATGACAATCACATGGAGCTTGCTATGACAGGGGTCATGGAGCATTACGATGACAAGTGCATAGAGAATTGTGATGACAAAACATGTAACACTGTGATGAGAAGTATCATGGAGCATAGTGATGCCAAGAACGTGGAGAATTGTGATGACAGGGGACATGGAGCATTGTGATGACCAGGGCATGGAGCATTGTGATGGCAAGACCGTGGAGCATTGTGATGAGAAGACCATGGATAATTGTGATGATGAGCGTCATGGAGCACTGTAATGACTAGGGGTATGGAGCATTGTGATGACAGGGGTCATGGAGCATTCTGAAGGCAATGATCAGGGAGCATTCTGATGACAAGCTTGTGGAGTATTGTGATGACAATGACATGGAGCGTTGTGATGAAAAGGGCATGGAGCATTCTTATGAAAAAGGCATGGAGCCTATTCATGACAGTGTTCAAGGAGTATTGTGACGACAAGTGTCAGGGAGCATTGTGATGACAAGTGTATTGAGAATTGTGATGACAATGGTCATGGAGCATTGTGACGACAAGTGCATGGAGTATTGTCATGACAGTCATCATGGAGTGTTGTGATGACAAGTGTTATGGAACATTGTGATCACAAGGGGTTGGAGCATTGTGATGACAGAGGTCATGGACCATTTTGATTTCAAGGAGCATGGAGCATTGTGATGACAAGGGCATGGAGCAATGTGATCCCAAGGTTCATGGAGGATGGTGATGAAAATGGTAATGGAGTATTGTGATGACAAGCTCATGGAGCATTGTGATGACAAGGTCATGTAGGATTTTGATGACACAGGCATGGAGAATTGTGATGATAAGGGTCATGGAGCACTGTGATGATAAGCGTCACGGAGCATTGTGATTACAGGGGTCATGGAGCATTGGGATGACAAGGGCATGGATCATTGTGATGACAAGTGTCATGGAGCATTGGGCTGAAAATGTTCATGGAGCATTGTGATGACAAGGGAATGGAGCATTGTGATGACAAGAGTCCCGGATCATTGTGTTGTCAGGGGTCATGGAGTGTTGTGATGACAGTGGTCATGGAGGATTGTGATGATATGGGTCATGGAGCATTGTGATGAGAAGGTCATGAAGCATTGGGCTGAAAATGTTCATGGAGTATTGTGATGACACGGGTCATGGAGCATTGTAATGAGAAGGGAATTGAGCACTGTGATGACAAGGTCCTGGAGCATTGTGATGGGAAGTCCATGGAGCCTTGTGATGACAATTCTCATGGAACATTCTGATGAAAAGGGGCATGGAGCATTGTGATTACAGGGGTCTTGGAGCATTGTGATGACAAGGGCATGGAGCATTGTGATGAGAAGGCCATGGAGCATTCTGATGACATGGGTCATGGAGCTTTGTCCTGACAAGGGCATGGAGCATTGTGATGAAAATGGCATGGATCATTGTTATGAAAAAGGCATGGAGCCTTGTCATGACAGGGTTCAAGGAGCATACTGACGACAAGTGTCACGGAGCATTGTGATGACAAGTGTATTGAGCATTGTGATGACAAAGTTCATGGAGCATTGTGATGAGAAGACCATGGATAATTGTGATGATGAGCGTCATGGGGTGTTGTGATGATAAGTTTTATGGAACATTGTGATCACAAGGGTTTGGAGCATTGTGATGAGAGAGGTCATGGAGCATTTTGATTTCATTGTGATGACAATAGCCTGAAGCATTATGGTGATGGGCATGGTGCATTGTGATGACAGCGTTCATGGAGCATTGAGATGAAAAGGGGCATGGAGCATTGTGATTACAGGGGTCTTGGAGCATTGTGATGACAAGGGCAAGGAGCATTGTGATGAGAAGGCCATGGAGCATTCTGATGACATGCGTCATTGAGCTTTGTGATGACAAGGGCATGGAGCATTGTGATTACAGGGGTCTTGGAGCATTTTGATGACAAGGTTCATGGAGCCTTGTGATGACAATGGTGTGGAACACTGTGATGGCAGGTGTCATGGAGCATTGTTATGACAGGGGTAATGGAGCATTGTGATGAGAAGGGCATGGAGCATTGGTCTGAAAAGTTTCATGGATTATTGTGATGAGAGTGGGCATGGAGCATTGTGATGACAAGGTCACGGAACACTGTGATCCATGGGCCATGGAGGATTGTAATGACAAGGGCATGGAGCATTGTGATGACAAAGGCATCGAACATTGTTTTGACAAGCGTCATGGAGCTTTGTGATGACAAGGGCATGGAACAATGTGATGAGAGGGTTCATGGATCATTGTGATTCCAAGGGTTATGGAGCTTTGTGATGACAAAAGTCATGGAGCATTTTGATGTCAAGGGCGTGGTGCATTGTGATGAGAAGGGCAGGGAGCATTTTGATGACAGGGTCATGCAGCAATTTGATGAAAAGTGTAATGGAACATTTTGATGACAGGGGTTATAGAACATTGTGATGTCAGGGGTCATGGAGCTTTGGGATGAAAAGGGTCATGGAGCATTTTGATGACAGGGGTTATGGAACATTGTGATGTCAGGGGTCATGGAACATTGTGATGATAAGGGGATGTAGCATTGTGATGACAGGGGTCATGGAACATAGTGATTACAGGGGTGAGGGAGTATTGTGATGACTAGTGATGGAACATTGTGATATCTCTTTTGAGAGAGCATTTTGATGAGAAGTGCATGGAGCATTGTGATTACAAGGTTTATGGAACATTACGATGACAAGGTTGTGGACCGTTGTGATGAAAATCACGTGGCACATTGTGATGACAAGGGTCATGGAGCATTGTTCTGACAAAGGCATGGAGCATTGTGATGACAAGGGTCACGGAGCATTGTGATGAAAAGTTCATGGAGTATTGTGGTTACAAAGGTCACAGAGCCTTGTGATGATGTGGGCATGGACCACTGTGATGACAAATGTTATGAAGCATTGTGATGACTGGAGTCACAGAGCATTGTGATGACAGGGGTCATGGAGCATTGTGATGACAAGGCCATGGAGCATTGTGATGACAGGGGCATGGAGCTTTGGTCTGGCAAGTTTAATAGATTATTGTGATGACAGTGGGCATGGGGCATTGTGATGACAAGGGCATGGGGCATTGTGATGAGAAGGTCATGGAGTATTGTGAAGACAGGTGTCAGGGAGCATTGTGATGACATATGTCATGGTCCATTGCAATGACAATGGCATGGAGCATTGTGATGCCAAATGTAATGGAGGATTGTGATGACAAATATAATGGAGCATTGTGATGACTAGGGCTTGGAGCATTATGATGACAAGGGCCATTGAAAATTTTCATGACAAGGTCGTGAAGCATTGTGATGACAAGGTGCTGGAGCACTGTGATGAGAAAACCATGGAGCCTTGTGAGACAAGTCTCATGGAGCATACTGATGAAAAGGGGCATGGAGCATTGTGATGAGTGTCTTGGAAAATTGTGATGACAAGGGCATGGAGCATTGTGATGAGAAGGCCAAGGAGCAGTCTGATGACATGCGTCATTGAGCTTTGTGATGACAAGGGCATGGAGCATTGTAATTACAGGCGTCTTGGAGCATTGTGATGAAAAAGGCATGGATCATTGTGATGAAAAAGGCATGGAGCCTTGTCATGACAGAGATCAAGGAGCATACAGAGAACAAGTGTCAGGGAGCATTTTGATGACAAGTGTATTGAGCATTGTGATGACAAAGGTCATGGAGCATTGTGATGAGAAGACCATAGATAATTGTGATGACGAGCGTCATGGGGCATTGTGATGACAAGTGTTATGGAATATTGTGATCACAAGGGTTTGGAGCAGTGTTATGACAGAGGTCATGGAGCATTTTGATTTCATTGTGATGACAATAGCCTGAAGCATTATGATGATGGGCATGGTGCATTGTGATGACAGGGTTCATGGATCATTGAGATAAAAAGGGACATGGAGCATTGTGATTACAGGTGTCTTGGAGCATTGTGATGAGAAGGGTCATGGAGCCTTGTGATGACAACGCCATGGAGCATCGTGATGGCAGGGGTCATGGAGCATTGTTATCACAGGGGTAATGGAGCATTGTGATGGCAAGGACATGGAGCATTCTGATGACATGCATCATGGAGCTTTGTGATGACAAGGGCATGTAGCACTGTGATTACAGGTGTCTTGGAGCATTGTGATGACAAGGGTCATGGAGCCTTGTGATGACAAGGCCGTGGAACGTTGTGATGGCAGGGGTCATGGAGCATTGTTATGACAGGGTTAATGGAGCATTGTGATGACAAGAGCATGGAACATTTGTCTGAAAAGTTTCATGGATTATTGTGATGAGAGTGGGCATGGAGCATTGTGATGACAAGGGCACGGAACACAGTGATACATGGGTCATGGAGGTTTGTAATGACAAGGGCATGGAGCATTGTGATGAGAAGGGCATCGAGCAGTGTGATGACAAGCACCATGGAGCTTTTTGATGACAATTGCATGGAACAATGTGATGAGAGGTTTCATGGAGTATTGTGATGACAATGGTATGGAGCATTTTGATGCCAAGGGTCATGGAGCTTTGTGATGACAAAGGTCATGGAGCATTTTGATGACAAGGGCGTGGTGCATTGTGATGAGAAGGGCAGGGAGCATTGTGATGACATTGTCATGGACCAATTTGATGAAAAGGGTCATGGAACATTTTGATGAGAGGCGTTATGTAACATTGTGATGTCAGGGGTCATGGAGCATTTTGATGAAAAGGGTCATGGAGCATTTTGATGACAGGGGTTATGGAACATTGTGATGTCAGGGATCATCGAACATTGTGATGATAAGTGCATGTAGCATTGTGATGACAGGAGTCGTGGAACATTGTGATGACAGGGTTGAGGGAGTATTGTGATGAATAGTGATGTAACATTGTGATATCAGTGGTGAGAGAGCATTTTGATTTGAAGTGCATGGAGCATTGTGATGACAAGGTTTATGGAGCATTCTGATGACAAGATTGTGGAGCACTGTGACGACAAACGCATGGTGCATTGTGATGACATGCGTCATGGAGCATTGTGCTGACAAGCGCATGGAGCATTGTGATGACAAGGGTCAAAGAGCATTGTGATGAAAAGTTCATGAAGCATTGTGGTTAAAAAGGTCACAGAGACTGTTGATGACAAGGGCATGGACCATTGTGATGACAAAGGTCATGAAGCCTTGTGATGACTGGAGTCACGGAGCATTCTGATGACAGGGGTCATGGAGCATTGTGATAACAAGGGCATGGGGCATTATGATGACAAGGGCATGGAACATTGGTCTAATAAGTTTCATGGCTTATTGCGATGACAGTTGGAATGGCGCATTGTGATGACAAGGGCTTGGAGCATTGTGATGACCAGGTCATTCATTATTGTGAAGACAGGTGTCAGGGAGCATTGTGATGACATATGTAATGGCCCATTGTGATGACAATGCCATGGAGCATTGTGTTGCCAAGTGTCATGGAGGATTCTGATGACAAAGGTAATGGAGCATTGTGATGACAATGGCTTGGAGCATTGTGATGTCAAGGGTCAGGGAGCATTGTGCTGACAAGTGCATGGAAAATTGTGATGACAAGGGACATGGAGCATTCTGATGACAAGCTTGTGGAGTATTTTGATGACAATGGCATGGAGCATTGTGATGAAAACGGCATGGTGCATTTTGATGAAAAAGGCATGGAGCCTTTTTGTGACAGGGTTCAAGGAGCATTCTGATGACAAGTGTCAGGGAGCATTGTGATGACAAGTGTATCGAGAATTGTGATGACAAAGGTCATGGAGCATTGTGATGAAAAGGGCATGGAGTATTGTGATGACAGGCATCATGGAGCATTGTGATGACAAGTGTTATGGAACATTGTGATCACAAGGGTTTGGAGCATTGTGATGACAGAGGTCATGGATCATTTTGATTTCAATGAGCATGGAGCATTGTGATGACAAGGGCATGGAGCAATGTGATCCCAAGTTTCATGGAGGATTGTGATGGCAATGGTAATGGAGTATTGTGATGACAAGTGCATAGAACATTGTAATGACAAGGTCATGTAGCATTTTGCTGACAAAGGCATGAAGCATTGTGATGACAGGTGTCATGGAGCACTGTGATGACAAGCGTCACGGAGCATTTTGATTACAGGGGTCATGGAGCATTGGGATGACAAGGGCATGCATCATTGTGATGACAAGTGTCTTGGAGCATTGGGCTGAAAATGTTCATGGAGTATTGTGATGACAGGGGTCATGGAGCATTGTGGTGACTAGGGAATGGAGCATTGTGATGACAAGAGTCCCGGATCATTGTGTTGTCAGTTGATATTGAGCGTTGTGATGACTGTGGTCATGGAGCATTGTGATGATATTGGTCATGGAGCATTGTGATGAGAAGGTCATGGAGCATTGGGCTGAAAATGTTCATGGAGTATTGTAATGACAGGGGTCATGGAGCATTGTGATGATAAGGGAATGGAGCATTTTGATGACAATGTCCTGGAGCATTGTGATGAGAAGACCATGGAGCCTTGTGATGACAAGTCTCATGGAGCATTCTGATGAAAAGGGGCATGGACCATTGTGATTACAGGGGTCTTGGAGCATTGTGATGACAAGGGCATGGAGCATTGTGATGAGAAGGCCATGGAGCATTCTGATGACATGCATCATGGAGCTTTGTGATGACAAGGGCATGGAGCATTGTGATTACAGGGGTCTTGGAGCATTGTGATGAAAATGGCATGGATCATTGTGATGAAAAAGGCATGGAGCCTTGTCATGAAAGGGTTCAGGGAGCATACTGATGGCAAGAGTCAGGGAGCATTGTGATGACATGTGTATTGCGCATTGTGATGACAAATGTCATGGGGCATTGTGATGAGAAGTCCATGGATAATTGTGATGACTAGCGTCATGTGGTATTGTGATGACAAGTGTTATGGAACATTGTGATCACAAGGGTTTGGAGCATTGTGATGACAGAGGTCATGGAGCATTTTGATTTCATTGTGATGACAAGAGCATGAAGCATTATGATGATGGGCATGGTGCATTGTGATGACAGGGTTCATGGAGCATTGTGATGAAAGGTGGCATGGAGCTTTGGTCTGACAAGTTTCATGGATTATTTTGATGACAGTGGGCATGGCACATTGTGATGACAAGGGCATGGAGCATTGTGATGACAAGGTCATGGAGTATTGTGAAGACAGGTGTCAGGGAACATTGTGATGACATATGTCATGTTCCATTGTGATGACCATAGCACGGAGCATTGTGATGCCAAGTGTCATGGAGGATTGTTGTGAACAAAGGTAAAGGAGCATTGTGATGATAAGCGCATGGAGCATTGAGATGACAAGGGCCATTGATAATTTTAATGTCCATGTCGTGAAACATTGTGATGACAAGCGCATGGAGCTTCCTATGACAGGGTTCATGGAGTATTGTGATGACAAGTGCATGGAGTATTGTTATGACAAGAGCATATTACATTGTGATGAGAAGTGCCATGGAGCATTGTGATGACAAGGACGTGGAGAATTGTGAGGACAAGGGACACTGAGCTTTGAGATGACCAGGGCATGGAGCATTGTGACGGCAAAACCGTGGAACATTGTGATGAGAAGACCAAGGGTAATTGTGATGACGAGCATCATGGAGCACTGTAATGACAAGGGGCATGAAGCATTGTGATGACAGGTGTCAGGGAGCATTGTGATGACAGGGGTCATGGAGCATTGTGATGACAAGGGCATGGAGCATTGTGATGACAAGGGTACGGAACATTGTGATGAAAAGTGCCATTGAGAATTTTGATGACAAGGTCGTGAAGCATTGTGATGACAAACACTTGGAGCTTGCTATGACAGGGGTCATGGAACATTGCAATGACAAGTGCATGGAGAATTGTGATGAAACGAGCATGTAACTTTGTGATGAGAAGTGTCATGTAGCATTGTGATGACAAGTACGTGGAGAATTGTTATGACAAGGGACATGGAGCATTGTGATAACCAGGGAATGGAGCATTGTGATGACAGGGGTCATGGAGCATTATTATGACAAGGGCCATGGTGCATTCTGATATAAGATATCACCTATGAAGGGAATGTAAACCTGGCTACATATGAACTGAATTAGGAAAGAGAACAGAGTCTCAGATTTAGAAAACACTCTTATGCTTGCTTAAGGGGGAAGGAGAGGTGGGGAGACACACAAAACCAGAGTTTGATATTAACACAGGCACCGTTCCATAATCCAAATACAAAAGAGACAAGCCCGACTCCTTCCTCAGTGAATGGGACTCAACACCCCTATTCCCCACAGAGAAATATATCTGACTAGTAAGGATCCTAAAACCTATGTATTGATATGTCTCCATAAGGGAACCAAGTGTGTCTAGAATGACATAAACACGGCAGTGAGAATCAGCTCAAACCCACTATAAAAAGGAATTTCAAAACAAAACAAAGAAACAGTGAAATTCTTACACAACACCTTCAGGGGTTCTGATGAAACTTGGAATGACCCTATCTACAACAACAGCTGGATGTGGCATAAGGATGTTCACCTGGGACTGAGAGGATTGGTGAGATTGGGTGAGAAAATGCAGACGCTTTAAAGCAATAATGCCTGCCACTGATTCCATGGTTCCCAACTCTCCAGGTAGAAGGGAATATCACTACAGTTATAACATGTATGGGAAACCTAGAGAATGGACACCCTCTGATGGTGAAAGGTTTCTAAAACTCTACTAATTTTTTTCTCTCCATGTGCTCCAGCTTGACATTCCAACTGCTTTAATATCAATCTCCCAACTTGGAGAGTCAGCCCCTATAACCTCCTGGTTCGCACAGTTGGCACATTGTGCAGAAGATATAAGGGAAGAGGGAGAACCAATGAGAGAGTAGCTGTAGGCGTTTGCACCGCCACATGTCACTCTAATTTCCCGTCACGAAGAAGAATTAACCAAACTCTCAGCCTGCTCCACCACCATAACTAGTATAGGTCCTGAAGCAAAATTGTGGGTTTGCGGTCAGCTCAGAAAAACACAAGTTGAAAAATGCTGTTCAGGGGCAGAGCAATTCTCTAACTTGCAGAGTTACACAGGACTACTCTCTTCCAAAAATCTGTTGAGGAAAAGCCATGAGGCGGACTTGAAAATGAGGGAGATTTGCACGAAACAGATTTCCAGAAATATATTGGAATCGACTGTAAACACAGGAAAAGCATCACAACTTCGACAATTATGGAATTGTCCATAAAGGGCACATGCGTTTTGTCCTGAATATATTCAGGAGAAAACGCATACACCCATTTTGGCCAACCAAGCAACCGCACAATGCAAATCTGCACTACAAAGAAGTATCACTTCCCACCAGTCAAAAGGGATATCCGTAAAATGTGTAAAAACCAGAAAGGCAAGAGGGGCTCTGGAGAACAGGGAGCCTTGTTATGCTGATGGGTGGGATGTAGATTGCCAACAGCCACTCTGGAGGAGTGCACTGTGTTCCCTAAAAAAATTAAACAACAGAGCTTCACAACCTAAGGCAGTTGCAGTCATGGGAATATACCTTGGGAAAATTGAAAATCAATAAGACACAGGCAACCCAAAATATAGGGCAACACTGCTTACAAGAACCTCGACTTCGGGACACCTTAAATATCCCAGGAAAGACAAAAATAGTAAAGAAATTGTGGTACATACGTACGATGGAATATCCCTCAGCCATGAAATCAATGTCATAAGGCCAGTAGCAGCATAATGAGTGGATTCATGTACGATGATTCTAACTGAAATAAGTCACACAGAAAAAGAAACTTATCATAAGATATCACTTATGAAGGTCTTGTAAACATGGCTACACATAAACTGAATTAGGAAAGAGAAGAGTCTCACATGTAGAAAACACTCTTATGCCTGCTTAAGGGGGAATGAGAGGTGGGGTGATGCATAAAACCAGAGTTTGATATTAGCACAGGTACGGTTGCATAATCCAAATACAAAATAGACAAGACCTACTCTTTCCTCACTGAACGGGGCTCAACACCCCTATTCCCTGCAGAGTAGTATATCTGACTAGTAAGAATCTTAAAACCTATGTATTGATATGTCTCCATAAGGTAACCAAGTGTGTCTAGAACAACATAAACACGGCAGTGAGAATCAGCTGAAACCCACTATAAAAATGAATTTCAAAACAAAACAAATAAACAGTGAAATTCTTACACAATACCTTCAGGGGTTCTGATGAAACTTAGAATGACCCTATCTACAACGACAGCTGGATGTGGCATAAGGCTGGTCAGGATTGGGACTGAGAGGATTGGTGAGATTGGGTGAGAAAATGCAGACCGTTTAAAGCAATAATACCTGGCACCCATTCCATGGTTCCCAACTCTCCAGGTAGAAGGGAATATCACTACAGTTATAACATGTATGGGAAACCTAGAGAATGGACACCATCTGGTGGTGAAAGGTTTCTAAAACTCTACTAATTTTTTTCTCTCCTTGTGCACCAGTTTGACATTCCAACTGCTTTAGTATCAATCTCCCAAATTGGAGAGTCAGCACCTATAAACTCCTGGTTCGCACAGTTGGCACGTTGTGTAGAGGATATAAGGGAAGAGGGAGAAACAATTAGAGAGTAGCTGTAGGCATTTGGATGGCCAAATGTCACTCTTAATTCCCGTCACAAAGGAGAATTAAAAAACTCTGAGCCAGCCCCCCCAATGGAAACAGTATAGGTCCTGAAGCAAAATTGTGGATTGGCAGTCAGCTCACAAAAAAGCGAGTTGAAAAATGGAGTTCAGGGGCACAGCAGTTCACTAACTTGCAGAGTTATAAAGGACTACTCTCTTCCAAAAATCTGTTGAGAGAAAGCCATGAGGCGGAATTGAAAATGAGGCAGAAGTGCACGAAACAGATTTCCAGAAGTACAATGGAATCGGCTTTAAACACAGGAAAAGCATCAAAATTTCGACAATTATGGAATGGTCCATAAATATATGAACATATTCAGGAGAAAACGAATGCGCCCGTTTTGGCCAACCAAGCAACCGCACAATGCAAATCTGCACTACAAAGAAGTATCACTTCCAACCGGTCAAAAGGGACATCCATAAAATGTGTAAAAACCAGAAGAAAGGCAAGACAGGATCTGGAGAACAGGGAGCCTTGTTATGCAGAAGGATGGGATGTAAATTGTCAACAGCCACTCTGGAGGAGTGCATTGTGTTCCCAAAAAGATGTAAACAACAGTGCTTCACAACCTAAGGCACTTCCAGTCACGGGAATATACCCTGGGAAAATTGAAAATCAATAAGACACAGCCACCCCAAAATTTATGGCAGCACTGCTTACAAGAACCTCGACATCGGGACACCTTATAAATCCCAGGAAAGACAAAAATGGTAAAGAAATTGTGGTACATACGTATGATGGAATATCCCTAAGCCATGAAGTCAATGTCATAAGGCCAGTAGCAGCATAATGACGGGATCCATGTACGATGATTCTAACTGAAAATATCACACAGAAAAAGAAACTTATCATAAGATATCACTTATGAAGGGTATATAAACATGGCTACACATGGAATGAATTAGGAAAGGGAACAGAGTCTCATATTTAGAAAACACTCTTATGCATTCTTAAGGGGAAAGCAGATGTGGGATGATGAATAAAACCAGAGTTTGATATTAGCACAGGTACGGTTCCATAATCCAAATAGAGAATAGACAAGACCTACTACTTCCTCTTTGAACAGGACTCAAAACCCAATATTTCCCGCAGAGGAATATAACTTACTAGTAAGAATCTTAAAACCTATGTATTGATATGTCTCCGTAAGGGAATCAAGTGTGTCTAGACTGGCATAAACATGGCAGCGAGAATCAGCTCAAACCCACTAGAAAAGGAAATTCAAAAACAAAACAAAAAACAGGGAAATTCTTTACAATTCCTTCAGGGTCTCTTATGAAACTTGGATTGACCCTATCTACAATGACAGCTGGATGTGGCATAAGTCTGGACACATGGGAATGAGAAGACTGGTGAGATTGGGTGAGCAAATGCAGACCCTTTAAAACAATAATATGTGGTACCCATTCCTTGGGTCCCAACTCTCCAGGTTGAAGGAACTATTACTACAGCTATAACATGTACGGGAAACCTAGAGAACGGACACACTGTGAATACGAAAGGTTTCTAAAACTAAATGAATAGTCACTCTCCGTGTTCTCCGGTTTGACTTTCCAACTGCTTTATTATCAGTCTCCCAACTTGAAGAGACAGCCCCTTTAACCTCCTGGTTCGCACAGGTTGCCAATTTGGCAGAGGATGAAAGGGAAGATGGAGAACCAATGAGAGAGCAGCTGTTAGGCATTTAGACGGGCACATGTCACTCTAATTTACAGGCAGGAAGAAGAATTAACAAAAGTCTCAGCCACCCACCGGGAACCAGTATAGGTCCTGAACCAAAATTGTGGACTTGCGTTCAGCTCACAAAAAACGAGTTGAATAATGGAGCTCAGGGGCACAGCAATTCAAAAACTGGCAGAGTAATAAAGGACAACTATCGTCCAAAAATCTGTTGAGGGAAGGAAACGAGGTGGATTTGAAAGGCAGGCAGAATAGCAGGCAAAAGATTTCAAGAGGTACGTTGGAATCACCTTTAAAGCACAGGAAGAGGGGCAAAACTTCTACAATAATGCACTTGGCCAAAAAGGGCGTATGCGTTTTCTCCTGAATATATTCAGGAGAAAACGCATACGCCCTTTTTGGCCAAGCAAGTAAGCGGGTGATGCAAATCTGCACTACAAAGAAGTATCACTTCCCACCGGTCAAAAGGGACAGCCACAAAATGTGTAAAATACATAAAGGCAAGACAGGCCCTGGAGAACAGGGAGCCTTGTTATGCTGTTGGGCGGGATGAAAATTGTCAACTGCCTCTCTGGAGGAATCCATTGTGTGGCCTAAAACAAGTAAACAACAGAGCTACGGAGCCAAGGGCACTTCCAGTCTAGGGAATATACCTTGGGAAAACTGAAAATCAATAAGAAAGAGCACCCTCAAAATTTAGGGCTGCACTGCTTACAGGAACCTCAACTAGGGTACACATTAAATATCCCAGGAAATATAAAAATGGTTCAAAATATTGTGGTACTTACGTACGAGGGAATATCACTCAGCCATGAAATCAATGTCATAAGACCAGTAGCAGCAAATGAGTGGATTCAGGTACGATGATTCTAAGTGAAATAAGTCACACAGAAAAAGAAACTTATCATAAGATATCACTTATGAAGATCCTGTAAACATGGCTACACTTGAACTGAGTTAGGAAAGAGAACAGTGTCTCACATTTAGAAAACACTCTTATGCCTGCTTAAGTGGGAAGGAGAGGTGGGGTGATGCATAAAACCAGAGTTTGATATAAGCACAGGTACCGTTCCAAAAACCAACTATGGAATACACAAGACCTACACCTTCCTCAGTGAAAGGGACTCAAAACCCCATATTTCCTGCAGAGGAATATATCTGACTAGTAAGAATCTTAAAACCTATGTATTGATATGTCTCCGTAAGGGAAACAAGTGTGTCTAGACTGGCATAAACATGGCAGCGAGAATCAGCTCAAACCCACTATAAAAAGGAATTTCAAAAACAAAACAAAAAAACTGGGAAATTCTTTACAATTCCTTCAGGGTCTCTGATGAAACCTGGAATGACCCTATCTACAACGACAGCTGGATGTGGCATAAGGCTGGACACTTGGGACTGAGAGGATTGGTGAGATTGGGTGAGCAAATGCAGACCCTTTAAAGCAATAATGCATGGCACCCATTCCATGGGTCCCAACGCTCCAGGTTGAAGGGAATATTTCTACAGTTATAACATGTACGGGAAAGCAAGAGAATGGACACACTGTGAATACGAAAGGTTTCTAAAACTCAACGAATAGTCCCTCTCCTGGTGCTCCAGTTTGACTTTCCATCTGCTTTACTATCAATCTCCCAACTTGGAGAGACAGCCTCTTTAAACTCCTGGTTCACACAGGTTGCCAACTTGGCAGAGGATGAAAGGGAAGAGGGAGAACCAATGAGAGAGTAGCTGTTAGGCATTTGGACGGGCACATATCACTCTAATTTCCCGGCAGGAAGAAGAATTTACCAAAGTCTCAGCCACACCCCGGGAACCAGTATAGGTCCTGAACCAAAATTTTGGACTTGCGGTCAGCTCACAAAAAACGAGTTGAAAAATGGAGCTCAGGGGCACAGCAATTCACAAACTGGCCGAGTAATAAAGGACAACTATCGTCCAAAAATCTGTTGAGGGAAGGCAACGAGGTGGACTTGAAAGCGAGGCAGAATAGCAGGAAAAGATTTCAAGAGGTACGTTGGAATTGCCTTTAAAGCACAGGAAGAGGGGCACAACTTCGACAATGATGCACTTGGCCAAAATGGGCGTATGCGTTTTCTCCTGAATATATTCAGGAGAAAACGCATACGCGCATTTTGGCCAAGGAAGCAAGCGGGCAATGCAAATCTGCACTACAGTGAAGTATCACATCCCACAGGTCAAAAGGGACATCCACAAAATGTGTAAAAACCAGAAAGGCAAGATAGGCCCTGGAGAACAGGGAGCCTTGTTATGCTGATGGGCGGGATGTAAATTGCCAACTGCCTCTCTGGAGGACTGCATTGTGTTCCCTAAAACATGTAAACAAAAGATCTACAGAGCCAAGGGCACTTCCAGTCTAGGGAATATACCTTGGGAAAACTGAAACTCAATAAGACAGAGCCACCCCAAAATTTATGGCTGCACTGCTTAAAAGAACCTCAACTTGGGTACACCTTAAATATCCCAGGAAATATAAAAATGGTTCAAAAAATTGTGGTACTTATGTACGATGGAATATCCCTCAGCCATGAAATCAATGTCATAAGACCAGTAGCAGCAAAATGGGTGGATTCAGGTACGATGATTCTAAGTGAAATATGTCACACAGAAAAAGAAACCTATCATAAGATATCACTCATGAAGATCCTGTAAACATGGCTACACTTGAACTGAGTTAGGAAAGAGAACAGTGTCTCACATTTAGAAAACACTCTTATGCCTGCTTAAGGGGGAAGGAGAGGTGGGGTGATGCATAAACCCAGAGTTTGATATAAAAACAGGTACCGTTCCAAAAACCGACTATGGAATTGACAAGACCCACACCTTCCTCAGTGAAAGGGTCTCAAAACCCCTTGTTTCCTGCAGAGGAATATATCTGACTAGTAAGAATCTTAAAACCTATGTATTGATATGTCTCCATAAAGGAATCAAGTGTGTCTAGACTGGCATAAACATGGCAGCGAGAATCAGCTCAAACCCAGTATAAAAAGGAATTTCAAAAACAAAACAAATAAACTGGGAAATTCTTTACAATTCCTTCAGGGTCTCTGTTGAAACCGGGAATGACCCTATGTAAAATTATAGTGTGATGTGGCATAAGGCTGGACACTTTGGACTGAGAGGATTGGTGAGATTGGGTGAGCAAATGCAGACCCTTTAAAGCACAAATGCCTGGCACCCATTCCATGGGTCCCAACTCTCCAGGTTGCAGGGAATATTACTACACCTAGAACATGTACGGGAAACCTAGATAATGGACCCACTGTGAACACGAAAGTTTTGTAAAACTCAACGAATAGTCCCTCTCCTGGTGCTCCGGTTTGACTTTCCATCTGCTTTACTAACAACCTCCCAACTTGGAGAGACAGCCCCTTTATCCTCCTGGTTCGCACAGGTTTCGAATTTGGCAGAGGATGAAAGGGAAGAGGGAGAACCAATGAGAGAGTAGCTGTTAGGCATTTGGATGGGCACATATCACTGTAATTTCCCGGCGGGAAGAAGAATTAACCAAAGTCTCAGCCCCCCACCGGGAACCAGCATAGGTCCTGAACCAAAATTTTGGACTTGCGGTCAGCTCACAAAAAACGAGTCGCAAAATGGAGCTCAAGGGCACAGCAATTCACAAACTAGCAGAGTAATAAAGGACAACTATCGTGCAAAAATCTGTTAAGGGAAGGTAACGTGGCGGACTTGAAAGCGAGGCAGAATACCAGGAAACAGATTTCAAGAGGTACGTTGGAATCGCCTTTAAAGCACAGGAAGAGGAGCACAACTTCGACAATGATGCATTGGCCAAAAAGGTCGTATGCGTTTTCTCCTGAATATATTCAGGAGAAAACGCATACGCCCTTTTTGGCCAAGGAAGCAAGCGGGCAATGCAAATCTGCACTACAAAGAAGTATCACTTCCCACCGGGCAAAAGGGATATCCTCAAAATATGTAAAAACCAGAAAGGCAAGACAGGCCCTGGAGATCAGGGAGCCTTCTTGTGCTGATGGGCAGGATGTAAATTGCCAACTGCCTCTCTGGGGGAGTACATTGTGTTCCCTAAAACAAGTAAACAACAGAGCTACAGAGCCAAGGGCACTTCCAATCTAGGGTATATACCTTGGGAAAACTGAAAATCAATAAGACAGAGCCACCCCAAAATTTAGGGCTGCACTGCTTACAAGGACCTCAACTTGGGTACACCTTAAATATCCCAGGAAATATAAAAATGGTTCAAAAAATTGTGGTACTTACGTACGATGGAATATCCCTCAGCCATGAAATCAATGTGATAAGACCAGTAGCAGCAAAACGGGTGGATTCAGGTACGATGATTCTAAGTGAAATATGTCACAAAGAAAAAGAAACTTATCATAAGATATCACTTATGAAGATCCTGTAAACATGGCTACACTTGAACTGAGTTAGGAAAGAGAACAGTGTCTCACATTTAGAAAACACTCTTATGACTGCTTAAGGTGGAAGGAGAGGTGGGGTGATGCATAAAACCAGAGTTTGATATAAGCACAGGTACAGTTCCAAAAACCAACTATGGAATAGACAAGATCTACACCTTCCTCAGTGAAAGGGACTCACAACCCCATATTTCCCGCAGAGGAATATATCTGACTAGTAAGAATCTTAAAACCTAAGTATTGATATGTCTCCGTAAGGGAATCAAGTGTGTCTAGACTGACATAAACATGGCAGCGAGAATCAGCTCAAACCCACTATAAAAAGGAATTTCAAAAACAAAACAAGAAAACTGGGAAATTCTTTACAATTCCTTCAGGGTCTCTGATGAAACCTGGAATGACCCTATCTACAACGACAGCTGGATGTGGCATAAGGCTGGACACTTGGGACTGAGAGGATTGGTGAGATTGGGTGAGCAAATGCAGACCCTTTAAAGCACAAATGCCTGGCACCCATTCCATGGGTCCCAACTCTCCAGGTTGAAGGGAATATTACTACAGCTATAACATGTATGGGAAACCTAGAGAATGGACCCACTGTGAATACGAAAGGTTTCTAAAACTCAACGAATAGTCCCTCTCCTGGTGCTCCGGTTTGACTTTCCATCTGCTTTACTATCAATCTCCCAACTTGGAGAGAGAGCACCTTTAACCTCCTGGTTCGCACACGTTTCCAATTTGGCAGAGGATGAAAGGGAAGAGGGAGAACCAATGAGAGAGTAGCTGTTAGGCATTTTTACGGGCACATATCACTCTAACTTCCCAGCAGCAAGAAGAATTAACCAAAGTCTCAGCCCCCCACCGGGAACCAGCATTGGTCCTGAACCAAAATTATGGACTTGCGGTCAGCTCACAAAAAACGAGTTGAAAAATGGAGCTCAGGGGCACAGCAATTCACAACCTGCCGAGTAATAAAGGAAAACTATCGTCCAAAAAATCTGTTAAGGGAAGGCAACGAGGCAGACTTGAATGCGAGGCAGAATAGCAGGAAACAGATTTCAAGAGGTACGTTGGAATCGCCTTTAAAGCACAGGAAGAGGGGCACAACTTCGACAATGATGCACTTGGCCAAAAAGGGCGTATGCATTTTCTCCTGAATATATTCAGGAGAAAACGCATACGCCCTTTTTGGCCAAGCAAGCAAGCGGGCAATGCAAATCTGCACTACAAAGAAGTATTACTTCCCACCGGGCAAAAGGGACATCCACAAAATATGTAAAAAGCAGAAAGGCAAGACAGGCCCTGGAGAACAGGGAGCTTTCTTATGCTGATGGGCGGGATGTAAATTGCCAACTGCCTCTCTGGAGGAGTGCATTGTGTTCCCTAAAACAAGTAAACAAAAGGGCTACAGAGCCAAGGGCACTTCCAGTCTAGGGAATATACTTTGGGAAAACTGAAAATCAATAAGACAGAGCCTCCCCAAAATTTAGGGCTGCACTGCTTACAAGGACCTCAACTTGGGTACACCTTAAATATCCCAGGAAATATAAAAATGGTTCCAAAAATTGTGGTACTTACGTACGATGGAATATCCCTCAGCCATGAAATCAATGTCATAAGACCAGTAGCAGCAAAATGGGTGGATTCAGGTACGATGATTCTAAGTGACATAAGTCACACAGAAAAAGAAACTTATCATAAGATAACACTTATGAAGATCCTGTAAACATGTCTACACTTGAACTGAGATAGGAAAGAGAACAGTGTCTCACATTTAGAAAACACTCTTATGCCTGCTTAAGGGGGAAGGAGAGGTGGGGTGATGCATAAAACCAGAGTTTGATATAAGCACAGGTACCGTTCCAAAAACCAACTATGGAATACACAAGACCTACACCTTCCTCAGTGAAAGGGACTCAAAACCCCATATTTCCCGCAGAGGAATATATCTGACTAGTAAGAATCTTAAAACCTAAGTATTGATATGTCTCCGTAAGGGAATCAAGTGTGTCTAGACTGACATAAACATGGCAGCGAGAATCAGCTCAAACCCACTATAAAAAGGAATTTCAAAAACAAAACAAGAAAACTGGGAAATTCTTTACAATTCCTTCAGGGTCTCTGATGAAACCTGGAATGACCCTATCTACAACGACAGCTGGATGTGGCATAAGGCTGGACACTTGGGACTGAGACGATTGGTGAGATTGGGTGAGCAAATGCAGACCCTTTAAAGCACAAATGCCTGGCACCCATTCCATGGGTCCCAACTCTCCAGGTTGAAGGGAATATTACTACAGCTATAACATGTATGGGAAACCTAGAGAACGGACCCACTGTGAATACGAAAGGTTTCTAAAACTCAACGAATAGTCCCTCTCCTGGTGCTCCGGTTTGACTTTCCATCTGCTTTACTATCAATCTCCCAACTTGGAGAGAGAGCACCTTTAACCTCCTGGTTCGCACACGTTTCCAATTTGGCAGAGGATGAAAGGGAAGAGGGAGAACCAATGAGAGAGTAGCTGTTAGGCATTTTTACGGGCACATATCACTCTAACTTCCCAGCAGCAAGAAGAATTAACCAAAGTCTCAGCCCCCCACCGGGAACCAGCATTGGTCCTGAACCAAAATTTTGGACTTGCGGTCAGCTCACAAAAAACGAGTTGAAAAATGGAGCTCAGGGGCACAGCAATTCACAAACTGGCCGAGTAATAAAGGACAACTATCGTCCAAAAATCTGTTAAGGGAAGGCAACGAGGCGGACTTGAAAGCGAGGCAGAATAGCAGGAAACAGATTTCAAGAGGTACGTTGGAATCGCCTTTAAAGCACAGGAAGAGGGGCAAAACTTCGACAATGATGCACTTGGCCAAAAAGGGCGTATGCATTTTCTCCTGAATATATTCAGGAGAAAACGCATACGCCCTTTTTGGCCAAGCAAGCAAGCGGGCAATGCAAATCTTCACTACAAAGAAGTATCACTTCCCACCGGTCAAAAGGGACATCCACAAAATGTGTAAAAACCAGAAAGGCAAGACAGGCCCTGGAGAACAGGGAGCCTTGTTATGCTGATGGGCGGGATGTAAATTGCCAACTGCCTCTCTGGAGGAGTGCATTGTGTTCCCTAAAACAAGTAAACAACAGAGCTACAGAGCCAAGGGCACTTCCAGTCAAGGGAATATACCTTGGGAAAACTGAAAATCAATAAGACAGAGCCACCCCAAAATTTAGGGCTACACTGCTTACAAGGACCTCAACTTGGGTACACCTTAAATATCCCAGGAAATATAAAAATGGTTCAAAAAATTGTGGTACTTACGTACGAAGGAATATCCCTCAGCCATGAAGTCAATGTGATAAGAACAGTAGCAGCAAAACGGATGGATTCAGGTACGATGATTCTAAGTGAAATATGTCACACAGAAAAAGAAACTTATCATAAGATATCACTTATGAAGATCCTGTAAACGTGGCTACACTTGAACTGAGTTAGGAAAGAGAACAGTGTCTCACATTTAGAAAACACTCTTATGACTGCTTAAGGGGGAAGGAGAGGTGGGGTGATGCATAAAACCAGAGTTTGATATAAGCACAGGTACAGTTCCAAAAACCAACTATGGAATAGACAAGATCTACACCTTCCTCAGTGAAAGGGACTCACAACCCCATATTTCCCGCAGAGGAATATATCTGACTAGTAATAATCTTAAAACCTATGTATTGATATGTCTCCGTAAGGGAATCAAGTGTGTCTAGACTGGCATAAACATGGCAGCGAGAATCAGCTCAAACCCACTATAAAAAGGAATTTCAAAAACAAAACAAAAAAACTGGGAAATTCTTTACAGTTCCTTCAGGGTCTCTGCTGAAACCTGGAATGACCCTATCTTTAACGACAGCTGGATGTGGCATTAGGCTGGACACTTGGGACTGAGACGATTGGTGAGATTGGGTGAGCAAATGCAGACCCTTTAAAGCACAAATGCCTGGCACCCATTCCATGGGTCCCAACTCTCCAGGTTGAAGGGAGTATTACTACACCTAGAACATGTACGGGAAACCTAGAGAACGGACCCACTGTGAATACGAAAAGTTTCTAAAACTCAACGAATAGTCCCTCTACAGGTGCTCCTGTTTGGCTTTCCATCTGCTTTACTATCAACCTCCCAACTTGGAGAGACAGCTCCTTTAACCTCCTGGTTCGCACAGGTTGCCAATTTGGCAGAGGATGAAAGGGAAGAGGGAGAACCAATGAGAGAGTAGCTGTTAGGCATTTGGACGGGCACATATCACTGTAATTTCACGGCAGGAAGAAGAATTAACCAAAGTCTCAGCCACCCACCGGGAACCAGTATAGGTCCTGAACCAAAATTTTGGACTTGCGTTCAGCTCACAAAAAACGAGTTGAAAAATGGAGCTCAGGGGCACAGCAATTCACAAACTGGCCGAGTAATAAAGGACAACTATCGTCCAAAAATCTGTTGAGGGAAGGCAATGAGGCGGACTTGAAAGCGAGGCAGAATAGCAGGAAACAGATTTCAAGAGGTACGTTGGAATCGCCTTTAAAGCACAGGAAGAGGGGCACAACTTCGACAATGATGCACTTGGCCAAAAAGGGCGTATGCGTTTTCTCCTGAAAATATTCAGGAGAAAACGCATACGCCCTTTTTGGCCAAGCAAGCAAGCGGGCAATGCAAATCTGCACTACAAAGAAATATTACTTCCCACCGGGCAAAAGGGACATCCACAAAATATGTAAAAAGCAGAAAGGCAAGACAGGCCCTGGAGAACAGGGAGCTTTCTTATGCTGATGGGCGGGATGTAAATTGCCAACTGCCTCTCTGGAGGAGTGCATTGTGTTCCCTAAAACAAGTAAACAACAGGGCTACAGAGCCAAGGGCACTTCTAGTCTAGGGAATATACTTTGGGAAAACTGAAAATCAATAAGACAGAGCCTCCCCAAAATTTAGGGCTGCACTGCTTACAAGGACCTCAACTTGGGTACACCTTAAATATCCCAGGAAATATAAAAATGGTTCCAAAAATTGTGGAACTTACGTACGATGGAATATCCCTCAGCCATGAAATCAATGTCATAAGACCAGTAGCAGCAAAATGGGTGGATTCAGGTACGATGATTCTAAGTGACATAAGTCACACAGAAAAAGAAACTTATCATAAGATAACACTTATGAAGATCCTGTAAACATGTCTACACTTGAACTGAGATAGGAAAGAGAACAGTGTCTCACATTTAGAAAACACTCTTATGCCTGCTTAAGGGGGAAGGAGAGGTGGGGTGATGCATAAAACCAGAGTTTGATATAAGCACAGGTACCGTTCCAAAAACCAACTATGGAATACACAAGACCTACACCTTCCTCAGTGAAAGGGACTCAAAACCCCATATTTCCCGCAGAGGAATATATCTGACTAGTAAGAATCTTAAAACCTAAGTATTGATATGTCTCCGTAAGGGAATCAAGTGTGTCTAGACTGACATAAACATGGCAGCGAGAATCAGCTCAAACCCACTATAAAAAGGAATTTCAAAAACAAAACAAAAAAACTGGGAAATTCTTTACAATTCCTTCAGGGTCTCTGATGAAACCTGGAATGACCCTATCTACAACGACAGCTGGATGTGGCATAAGGCTGGACACTTGGGACTGAGACGATTGGTGAGATTGGGTGAGCAAATGCAGACCCTTTAAAGCACAAATGCCTGGCACCCATTCCATGGGTCCCAACTCTCCAGGTTGCAGGGAATATTACTACAGCTATAACATGTACGGGAAACCTAGATAATGGACCCACTGTGAACACGAAAGTTTTGTAAAACTCAACGAATAGTCCCTCTCCTGGTGCTCCGGTTTGACTTTCCATCTGCTTTACTAACAACCTCCCAACTTGGAGAGACAGCCCCTTTAACCTCCTGGTTCGCACAGGTTTCCAATTTGGCAGAGGATGAAAGGGAAGAGGGAGAACCAATGAGAGAGTAGCTGTTAGGCATTTGGACGGGCACATATCACTCTAACTTCCCGGCAGGAAGAATAATTAACCAAAGTCTCAGCCCCGCACCGGGAAGCAGCATAGGTCCTGAACCAAAATTTTGGACTTGCGGTCAGCTCACAAAAAACGAGTTGAAAATGGAGCTCAGGGGCACAGCAATTCACAAACTGGCCGAGTAATAAAGGACAACTATCGTCCAAAAATCTGTTGAGGGTAGGCAACAATGCGGACTTGAAAGCGAGGCAGAATAGCAGGAAACAGATTTCAAGAGGTACGTTGGAATCTCCTTTAAAGCACAGGAAGAGGGCCGCAACTTCGACAATGATGCACTTGGCCAAAAAGGGCGTATGCGTTTTCTCCTGAATATATTCAGGAGAAAACGCATACACCTTTTTGGCAAAGCAAGAAAGCGGGCAATGCAAATCTGCACTACAAAGAAGTATCACTTCCCACCGGTCAAAAGGGATATCCACAAAATGTGTAAAAACCAGAAAGGCAAGACAGGCCCTGCAGAACAGGGAGCCTTGTTATGCTGATGGGCGGGATGTAAATTGCCAACTGCTTCTCTGGAAGGGTGCATTGTGTTCCCTAAAACAAGTAAACAACAGAGCTACAGAGCCAAGGGCACTTGAGTATAGGGAATATACCTTGGGAAAACTGAAAATCAATAAGACAGAGCCACCCCAAAATTTAGGGCTGCACTGCTTATAAGGACCTCAACTTGGGTACACCTTAAATATCCCAGGAAATATAAAAATGGTTCAAAAAATTGTGGTACTTATGTACGATGGAATATCCCTCAGCCATGAAATCAATGTCATAAGACCAGTAGCAGCAAAATGGGTGGATTCAGGTACGATGATTCTAAGTGAAATAAGTCACACAGAAAAAGAAACTTATCATAAGATATCACTTATGAAGATCCTGTAAACATGGTTACACTTGAACTGAGTTAGGAAATAGAACAGTGTCTCACATTTAGGAATCACTCTTATGCCTGCTTAAGGGAAAGGAGAGGTGTGGTGATGCATAAAACCAGAGTTTGATATAAGTACAGGTACCGTTGCAAAAACCAACTATGGAATAGACAAGACCTACACCTTCCTCAGTGAAAGGGACTCACAACCCCATATTTCCCGCAGAGGAATATATCTGACCAGTAAGAATCTTAAAACCTATGTATTGATATGGCTCCGTAAGGGAATCAAGTGTGTCTAGACTGGCATAAACATGGCAGCGAGAATCAGCTCAAATCCACTATAAAAAGAATTTCAAAAACAAAACAAAAAAACTGGGAAATTCTTTACAGTTCCTTCAGGGTCTCTGCTGAAACGTGGAATGACCCTATCTACAAAGACAGCTGGATGTGGCATAAGGCTGGACACTTGGGACTGAGAGGATTGGTGAGATTGGGTGAGCAAATGCAGACCCTTTAAAGCACAAATGCCTGGCACACATTCCATGGGTCCCAACTCTCCAGGTTGAAGGGAATATTACTACAGTTATAACATGTACGGGAAACCTAGAGAACGGACACACTGTGAATACGAAATTTTTGTAAAACTCAACGAATAGTCCCTCTCCTGGTGCTCCGGTTTGACTTTCCATCTGCTTTACTATCAATCTCCCAACTTGGAGAGACAGCCCCTTTAACCTCCTGGTTCGCACAGGTTTCCAATTTGGCAGAGGACGAAAGGGAAGAGGGAGAACCAATGAGAGAGTAGCTGTTAGGCATTTGGACGGGCACATATCACTCTAACTTCCCGGCGGGAAGAAGAATTAACCAAAGTCTCAGCCCCCCACCGGGAACCAGCATAGGTCCTGAACCAAAATTTTGGACTTGCGGTCAGCTCACAAAAAACGAGTCGCAAAATGGAGCTCAAGGGCACAGCAATTCACAAACTAGCAGAGTAATAAAGGACAACTATCGTGCAAAAATCTGTTAAGGGAAGGCAACGTGGCGGACTTGAAAGCGAGGCAGAATACCAGGAAACAGATTTCAAGAGGTACGTTGGAATCGCCTTTAAAGCACAGGAAGAGGGGCACAACTTCGACAATGATGCATTGGCCAAAAAGGTCGTATGCGTTTTCTCCTGAATATATTCAGGAGAAAAGGCATACGCCCTTTTTGGCCAAGGAAGCAAGCGGGCAATGCAAATCTGCACTACAAAGAAGTATCACTTCCCACCGGTCAAAAGGGATATCCTCAAAATATGTAAGAAACAGAAAGGCAAGACAGGCCCTGGAGATCAGGGAGCCTTCTTATGCTGATGGGCAGGATGTAAATTGCCAACTGCCTCTCTGGGGGAGTACATTGTGTTCCCTAAAACAAGTAAACAACAGAGCTACAGATCCAAGGGCACTTCCAGTCTAGGGAATATACTTTGGGAAAACTGAAAATCAATAAGACAGAGCCTCCCCAAAATTTAGGGCTGCACTGCTTACAAGGACCTCAACTTGGGTACACCTTAAATATCCCAGGAAATATAAAAATGGTTCCAAAAATTGTGGTACTTACGTACGATGGAATATCCCTCAGCCATGAAATCAATGTCATAAGACCAGTAGCAGCAAAATGGGTGGATTCAGGTACGATGATTCTAAGTGACATAAGTCACACAGAAAAAGAAACTTATCATAAGATAACACTTATGAAGATCCTGTAAACATGTCTACACTTGAACTGAGATAGGAAAGAGAACAGTGTCTCACATTTAGAAAACACTCTTATGCCTGCTTAAGGGGGAAGGAGAGGTGGGGTGATGCATAAAACCAGAGTTTGATATAAGCACAGGTACCGTTCCAAAAACCAACTATGGAATACACAAGACCTACACCTTCCTCAGTGAAAGGGACTCAAAACCCCATATTTCCCGCAGAGGAATATATCTGACTAGTAAGAATCTTAAAACCTAAGTATTGATATGTCTCCATAAGGGAATCAAGTGTGTCTAGACTGACATAAACATGGCAGCGAGAATCAGCTCAAACCCACTATAAAAAGGAATTTCAAAAACAAAACAAGAAAACTGGGAAATTCTTTACAATTCCTTCAGGGTCTCTGATGAAACCTGGAATGACCCTATCTACAACGACAGCTGGATGTGGCATAAGGCTGGACACTTGGGACTGAGACGATTGGTGAGATTGGGTGAGCAAATGCAGACCCTTTAAAGCACAAATGCCTGGCACCCATTCCATGGGTCCCAACTCTCCAGGTTGAAGGGAATATTACTACAGCTATAACATGTATGGGAAACCTAGAGAACGGACCCACTGTGAATACGAAAGGTTTCTAAAACTCAACGAATAGTCCCTCTCCTGGTGCTCCGGTTTGACTTTCCATCTGCTTTACTATCAATCTCCCAACTTGGAGAGAGAGCACCTTTAACCTCCTGGTTCGCACACGTTTCCAATTTGGCAGAGGATGAAAGGGAAGAGGGAGAACCAATGAGAGAGTAGCTGTTAGGCATTTTTACGGGCACATATCACTCTAACTTCCCAGCAGCAAGAAGAATTAACCAAAGTCTCAGCCCCCCACCGGGAACCAGCATTGGTCCTGAACCAAAATTTTGGAATTGCGGTCAGCTCACAAAAAACGAGTTGAAAAATGGAGCTCAGGGGCACAGCAATTCACAACCTGCCGAGTAATAAAGGAAAACTATCGTCCAAAAATCTGTTAAGGGAAGGCAACGAGGCAGACTTGAATGCGAGGCAGAATAGCAGGAAACAGATTTCAAGAGGTACGTTGGAATCGCCTTTAAAGCACAGGAAGAGGGGCACAACTTCGACAATGATGCACTTGGCCAAAAAGGGCGTATGCATTTTCTCCTGAATATATTCAGGAGAAAACGCATACGCCCTTTTTGGCCAAGCAAGCAAGCGGGCAATGCAAATCTGCACTACAAAGAAGTATTACTTCCCACCGGGCAAAAGGGACATCCACAAAATATGTAAAAAGCAGAAAGGCAAGACAGGCCCTGGAGAACAGGGAGCTTTCTTATGCTGATGAGCGGGATGTAAATTGCCAACTGCCTCTCTGGAGGAGTGCATTGTGTTCCCTAAAACAAGTAAACAAAAGGGCTACAGAGCCAAGGGCACTTCCAGTCTAGGGAATATACTTTGGGAAAACTGAAAATCAATAAGACAGAGCCTCCCCAAAATTTAGGGCTGCACTGCTTACAAGGACCTCAACTTGGGTACACCTTAAATATCCCAGGAAATATAAAAATGGTTCCAAAAATTGTGGTACTTACATACGATGGAATATCCCTCAGCCATGAAATCAATGTCATAAGACCAGTAGCAGCAAAATGGGTGGATTCAGGTACGATGATTCTAAGTGACATAAGTCACACAGAAAAAGAAACTTATCATAAGATAACACTTATGAAGATCCTGTAAACATGTCTACACTTGAACTGAGATAGGAAAGAGAACAGTGTCTCACATTTAGAAAACACTCTTATGCCTGCTTAAGGGGGAAGGAGAGGTGGGGTGATGCATAAAACCAGAGTTTGATATAAGCACAGGTACCGTTCCAAAAACCAACTATGGAATAGACAAGACCTACACCTTCCTCAGTGAAAGGGACTCAAAACCCCATATTTCCCGCAGAGGAATATATCTGACTAGTAAGAATCTTAAAACCTAAGTATTGATATGTCTCCGTAAGGGAATCAAGTGTGTCTAGACTGACATAAACATGGCAGCGAGAATCAGCTCAAACCAACTATAAAAAGGAATTTCAAAAAAAAACAAAAAAACTGGGAAATTCTTTACAATTCCTTCAGGGTCTCTGATGAAACCTGGAATGACCCTATCTACAACGACAGCTGGATGTGGCATAAGGCTGGACACTTGGGACTGAGACGATTGGTGAGATTGGGTGAGCAAATGCAGACCCTTTAAAGCACAAATGCCTGGCACCCATTCCATGGGTCCAAACTCTCCAGGTTGCACGGAATATTACTACAGCTATAACATGTACGGGAAACCTAGATAATGGACCCATTGTGAACACGAAAGGTTTGTAAAACTCAACGAATAGTCCCTCTCCTTGTGCTCCGGTTTGACTTTCCATCTGCTTTACTAACAACCTCCTAACTTGGAGAGACAGCCCCTTTAACCTCCTGGTTCGCACAGGTTGCCAATTTGGCAGAGGATGAAAGGGAAGAGGGAGAACCAATGAGAGAGTAGCTGTTAGGCATTTGGACGGGCACATATCACTGTAATTTCCCGGCAGGAAGAAGAATTAACCAAAGTCTCAGCCACCCACCGGGAACCAGTATAGGTCCTGAACCAAAATTTTGGACTTGCGGTCAGCTCACAAAAAACGAGTTGAAAAATGGAGCTCAGGGGCACAGCAATTCACAAACTGGCCGAGTAATAAAGGACAACTATCGTCCAAAAATCTGTTGAGGGAAGGCAATGAGGCGGACTTGAAAGTGAGGCAGAATAGCAGGAAACAGATTTCAAGAGGTACGTTGGAATCGCCTTTAAAGCACAGGAAGAGGGGCACAACTTCGACAATGATGCACTTGGCCAAAAAGGGCGTATGCGTTTTCTCCTGAATATATTCAGGAGAAAACGCATACGCCCTTTTTGGCCAAGCAAGCAAGCGGGCAATGCAAATCTGCACTACAAAGATGTATTACTTCCCACAGGGCAAAAGGGACATCCACAAAATATGTAAAAAGCAGAAAGGCAAGACAGGCCCTGGAGAACAGGGAGCTTTCTTATGCTGATGGGCGGGATGTAAATTGCCAACTGCCTCTCTGGAGGAGTGCATTGTGTTCCCTAAAACAAGTAAACAACAGGGCTACAGAGCCAAGGGCACTTCCAGTCTAGGGAATATACTTTGGGAAAACTGAAAATCAATAAGACAGAGCCTCCCCAAAATTTAGGGCTGCACTGCTTACAAGGACCTCAACTTGGGTACACCTTAAATATCCCAGGAAATATAAAAATGGTTCCAAAAATTGTGGTACTTACGTACGATGGAATATCCCTCAGCCATGAAATCAATGTCATAAGACCAGTAGTAGCAAAATGGGTGGATTCAGGTACGATGATTCTAAGTGAAATAAGTCACACAGAAAAAGAAACTTATCATAAGATATCACTTATGAAGATCCTGTAAACATGGCTACACTTGAACTGAGTTAGGAAAGAGAACAGTGTCTCACATTTAGAAAACACTCTTATGACTGCTTAAGGGGGAAGGAGAGGTGGGGTCATGCATAAAACCAGAGTTTGATATAAGCACAGGTACCATTCAAAAAACCAACTATGGAATAGACAAGACCTACACCTTCCTCAGTGAAAGGGACTCAAAACCCCATATTACCCGGAGAGGAATATATCTGACTAGTAAGAATCTTAAAACCTATGTATTGATATGTCTCCGTAAGGAAATCAAGTGTGTCTAGACTGGCATAAACATGGCAGCGAGAATCAGCTCAAACCCACTATAAAAAGGAATTTCAAAAACAAAACAAAAAAACTGGGAAATTCTTTACAATTCCTTCAGGGTCTCTGATGAACCCTGGAATGCTCCTATCTACAATGACAGCTGGATGTGGCATAAGGAGGGAAACTTGGGACTGAGAGGATTGGTGAGATTGGGTGAGCAAATGCAGACCCTTTAAAGCACAAATGCCTGGCACCCATTCCATGGGTCCCAACTCTCCAGGTTGAAGGGAATATTACTACAGCTATAACATGTATGGGAAACCTAGAGAACGGACCCACGGTGAATACGAAAGGTTTCTAAAACTCAACGAATAGTCCCTCTCCTGGTGCTCCGGTTTGACTTTCCATCTGCTTTACTATCAATCTCCCAACTTGGAGAGAGAGCACCTTTAACCTCCTGGTTCGCACACGTTTCCAATTTGGCAGAGGATGAAAGGGAAGAGGGAGAACCAATGAGAGAGTAGCTGTTAGGCATTTTTACGGGCACATATCACTCTAACTTCCCAGCAGCAAGAAGAATTAACCAAAGTCTCAGCCCCCCACCGGGAACCAGCATTGGTCCTGAACCAAAATTTTGGACTTGCAGTCAGCTCACAAAAAATGAGTTGAAAAATGGAGCTCAGGGGCACAGCAATTCACAAACTGGCCGAGTAATAAAGGAAAACTATCGTCCAAAAATCTGTTAAGGGAAGGCAACGTGGCGGACTTGAAATCGAGGCAGAATAGCAGGAAACAGATTTCAAGAGGTACGTTGGAATCGCCTTTAAAGCACAGGAAGAGGGGCACAACTTCGACAATGATGCACTTGGCCAAAAAGGGAGTATGCATTTTCTCCTGAATATATTCAGGAGAAAACGCATACGCCCTTTTTGGCCAAGCAAGCAAGCGGGCAATGCAAATCTGCACTACAAAGAAGTATCACTTCCCACCGGTCAAAAGGGACATCCACAAAATGTGTAAAAACCAGAAAGGCAAGACAGGCCCTGGAGAACAGGGAGCCTTGTTATGCTGATTGGCGGGATGTAAATTGCCAACTGCCTCTCTGGAGGAGTGCATTGTGTTCCCTAAAACAAGTAAACAGCAGAGCTACAGAGCCAAGGGCACTTCCAGTCTAGGGAATATACCTTGGGGAAACTGAAAATCAATAAGACAGAGCCACCCCAAAATTTAGGGCTGCACTGCTTACAAGGACCTCAACTTGGGTACACCTTAAATATCCCAGGAAATATAAAAATGGTTCAAAAAATTGTGGTACTTACGTACGAAGGAATATCCCTCAGCCATGAAATCAATGTGATAAGACCAGTAGCAGCAAAACGGGTGGATTCAGGTACGATGATTGTAAGTGAAATATGTCACACAGAAAAAGAAACTTATCATAAGATATCACTTATGAAGATCCTGTAAACATGGCTACACTTGAACTGAGTTAGGAAAGAGAACAGTGTCTCACATTTAGAAAACACTCTTATGACTGCTTAAAGGGGAAGGAGAGGTGGGGTGATGCATAAAACCAGAGTTTGATATAAGCACAGGTACCGTTCCAAAAACCAACTATGGAATAGACAAGATCTACACCTTCCTCAGTGAAAGGGACTCACAACCCCATATTTCCCACAGAGGAATATATCTGACTAGTAATAATCTTAAAACCTATGTATTGATATGTCTCCGTAAGGGAATCAAGTGTGTCTAGACTGGCATAAACATGGCAGCGAGAATCAGCTCAAACCCACTATAAAAAGGAATTTCAAAAAGAAAACAAAAAAACTGGGAAATTCTTTACAATTCCTTCAGGGTCTCTGATGAAACCTGGAATGACCCTATCTTTAACGACAGCTGGATGTGGCATAAGGCTGGACACTTGGGACTGAGACGATTGGTGAGATTGGGTGAGCAAATGCAGACCCTTTAAAGCACAAATGCCTGGCACCCATTCCATGGGTCCCACCTCTCCAGGTTGAAGGGAGTATTACTACACCTAGAACATGTACGGGAAACCTAGAGAACGGACCCACTGTGAATACGAAAAGTTTCTAAAACTCAACGAATAGTCCCTCTACAGGTGCTCCTGTTTGGCTTTCCATCTGCTTTACTATCAACCTCCCAACTTGGAGAGACAGCCCCTTTAACCTCCTGGTTCGCACAGGTTGCCAATTTGGCAGAGGATGAAAGGGAAGAGGGAGAACCAATGAGAGAGTAGCTGTTAGGCATTTGGACGGGCACATATCACTGTAATTTCCCGGCAGGAAGAAGAATTAACCAAAGTCTCAGGCACCCACCGGGAACCAGTATAGGTCCTGAACCAAAATTTTGGACTTGCGGTCAGCTCACAAAAAACGAGTTGAAAAAAGGAGCTCAGGGGCACAGCAATTCACAAACTGGCCGAGTAATAAAGGTTAACTATCGTCAAAAAATCTGTTGAGGGAAGGCAATGAGGCGGACTTGAAAGCGAGGCAGAATAGCAGGAAACAGATTTCAAGAGGTACGTTGGAATCGCCTTTAAAGCACAGGAAGAGGGGCACAACTTCGACAATTATGCACTTGGCCAAAAAGGGCGTATGCGTTTTCTCCTGAATATATTCAGGAGAAAACGCATACGCCCTTTTTGGCCAAGCAAGCAAGCGGGCAATGCAAATCTGCACTACAAAGAAGTATTACTTCCCACCGGGCAAAAGGGACATCCACAAAATATGTAAAAAGCAGAAAGGCAAGACAGGCCCTGGAGAACAAGGAGCTTTCTTATGCTGATGGGCGGGATGTAAATTGCCAACTGCCTCTCTGGAGGAGTGCATTGTGTTCCCTAAAACAAGTAAACAACAGGGCTACAGAGCCAAGGGCACTTCCAGTCTAGGGAATATACTTTGGGAAAACTGAAAATCAATAAGACAGAGCCTCCCCAAAATTTAGGGCTGCACTGCTTACAAGGACCTCAACTTGGGTACACCTTAAATATCCCAGGAAATATAAAAATGGTTCCAAAAATTGTGGTACTTACGTACGATGGAATATCCCTCAGCCATGAAATCAATGTCATAAGACCAGTAGCAGCAAAATGGGTGGATTCAGGTACGATGATTCTAAGTGACATAAGTCACACAGAAAAAGAAACTTATCATAAGATAACACTTATGAAGATCCTGTAAACATGTCTACACTTGAACTGAGATAGGAAAGAGAACAGTGTCTCACATTTAGAAAACACTCTTATGCCTGCTTAAGGGGGAAGGAGAGGTGGGGTGATGCATAAAACCAGAGTTTGATATAAGCACAGGTACCGTTCCAAAAACCAACTATGGAATAGACAAGACCTACACCTTCCTCAGTGAAAGGGACTCAAAACCCCATATTTCCCGCAGAGGAATATATCTGACTAGTAAGAATCTTAAAACCTAAGTATTGATATGTCTCCGTAAGGGAATCAAGTGTGTCTAGACTGACATAAACATGGCAGCGAGAATCAGCTCAAACCCACTATAAAAAGGAATTTCAAAAACAAAACAAGAAAACTGGGAAATTCTTTACAATTCCTTCAGGGTCTCTGATGAAACCTGGAATGACCCTATCTACAACGACAGCTGGATGTGGCATAAGGCTGGACACTTGGGACTGAGACGATTGGTGAGATTGGGTGAGCAAATGCAGACCCTTTAAAGCACAAATGCCTGGCACCCATTCTATGGGTCCCAACTCTCCAGGTTGAAGGGAATATTACTACAGCTATAACATGTATGGGAAACCTAGAGAATGGACCCACTGTGAATACGAAAGGTTTCTAAAACTCAACGAATAGTCCCTCTCCTGGTGCTCCGGTTTGACTTTCCATCTGCTTTACTATCAATCTCCCAACTTGGAGAGAGAGCACCTTTAACCTTCTGGTTCGCACACGTTTCCAATTTGGCAGAGGATGAAAGGGAAGAGGGAGAACCAATGAGAGTGTAGCTGTTAGGCATTTGGACGAGCACATATCACTGTAATTTCCCGGCAGGAAGAAGAATTAACCAATGTCTCAGCCACCCACCGCGAACGCTTATAGGTCCTGTACCAAAATTTTGGACTTGCGGTCAGCTCACAAAAAACGAGTTGAAAAATGGAACTCAGGGGCACAGCAATTCACAAACTGACCGAGTAATAAAGGTCAAGTATCGTCCAAAAATCTGTTGAGGGAAGGCAACGAGGCGGATTTAATGCGAGGCAGAATAGCAGGAAACATATTTCAAGAGGTAAGTTGGAATCCCATTTAAAGCACAGGAAGAGGGGCACAACTTTGACAATGATGCTTTGGCCAAAAAGGGCGTATACGTTTTCTCCTGAATATATTCAGGAGAAAACGCATACGCCCTTTTTGGCCAAGCAAGCAAGCGGGCAATGCAAATCTGCACTACAAAAAAGTATCACTTCCCACCGGTCAAAAGGGACATCCTCAAAATATGTAAAAACCAGAAAGGCAAGACAGGCCCTGGAGATCAGGGAGCCTTCTTATGCTGATGGGCGGGATGTAAATTGCCAACTGCCTCCCTGGGGGAGTACATTGTGTTCCCTAAAACAAGTAGAGAACAGAGCTACAGAGCCAAGGGCACTTCCAGTCTAGGGAATATACCTTGGGAAAACTGAAAATCAATAAGACAGAGCTACCCCAAAATTTAGGGCTGCACTGCTTACAAGGACCTCAACTTGGGTACACCTTAAATATCCCAGGAAATATAAAAATGGTTCAAAAAATTGTGGTACTTACGTACAATGGAATATCCCTCAGCCATGAAATCAATGTCATAAGACCAGTAGCAGCAAAATGGGTGGATTCAGGTACGATGATTCTAAGTGAAATAAGTCACACAGAAAAAGAAACTTATCATAAGATATCACTTATGAAGATCCTGTAAACATGGCTACACTTGAACTGAGTTAGGAAATAGAACAGTGTCTCACATTTAGGAAACAATCTTATGCCTGCTTAAGGGAAAGGAGAGGTGTGGTGATGCATAAAACCAGAGTTTGATATAAGTACAGGTACCGTTCCAAAAACCAACTATGGAATAGACAAGACCTACACCTTCCTCAGTGAAAGGGACTCAAAACCCCATATTTCCCGCAGAGGAATATATCTGACTAGTAAGAATCTTAAAACCTATGTATTGATATGTCTCCGTAAGGGAATCAAGTGTTTCTAGACTGGCATAAACATGGCAGCGAGAATCAGCTCAAACCAACTATAAAAAGGAATTTCAAAAACAAAACAAAAAAACTGGGAAATTCTTTACAATTCCTTCAGGGTCTCTGCTGAAACCTGGAATGACCCTATCTACAAAGACAGCTGGATGTGGCATAAGGCTGGACACTTGGGACTGAGAGGATTGGTGAGATTTGGTGAGCAAATGCAGACCCTTTAAAGCACAAATGCCTGGCACACATTCCATGGGTCCCAACTCTCCAGGTTGAAGGGAATATTACTACAGTTATAACATGTACGGGAAACCTAGAGAACAGACACACTGTGAATACGAAAGGTTTCTAAAACTCAACGAATAGTCCCTCTCCTGGTGCTCCGGTTTGACTTTCCATCTGCTTTACTATCAATCTCCCAAATTGGAGAGACAGCCCCTTTAACCTCCTGGTTCGCACAGGTTTCCAATTTGGCAGAGGATGAAAGGGAAGAGGGAGAACCAATGAGAGAGTAGCTGTTAGGCATTTGGACGGGCACATATCACTCTAATTTCCCGGCAGGGAGAATAATTAGCCAAAGTCTCAGCAACCCACCGGGAACCCTTATAGGTCTTGTACCAAGATTTTGGACTTGCGGTCAGCTCACAAAAAATGAGTTGAAAAATGGAACTCAGGGGCACAGCAATTCACAAACTGGCCGAGTAATAAAGGACAAGTATCGTCCAAAAATCTGTTGAGGGAAGGCAACGAGGCGGATTTAGTGCGAGGCAGAATAGCATGAAACAGATTTCAAGAGGTACGTTGGAATCCCCTTTAAAGCACAGGAAGAGGGGCACAACTTCGACAATGATGCATTGGCCAAAAAGTTCGTATGCGTTTTCTCCTGAATATATTCAGGAGAAAATGCATACGCCCTTTTTGGCCAAGCAAGCAAGCGGGCAATGCAAATCTGCACTACAAAGAAGTATCACTTCCCACCGGTCAAAAGGGACATCCTCAAAATATGTAAAAACCAGAAAGGCAAGACAGGCCCTGGAGATCAGGGAGCCTTGTTATGCTGATGGGCGGGATGTAAATTGCCAACTGCCTCTCTGGGGGAGTACATTGTGTTCCCTAAAACAAGTAGAGAACAGAGCTACAGAGCCAAGTGCACTTCCAGTCTAGGGAATATACCTTGGGAAAACTGAAAATCAATAAGACAGAGCCACCCCAAAATTTAGGGCTGCACTGCTTACAAGGACCTCAAATTGGGTACACCTTAAATATCCCAGGAAATATAAAAATGGTTCAAAAAATTGTGGTACTTACGTACGATGGAATATCCCTCAGCCATGAAATCAATGTCATAAGACCAGTAGCAGCAAAATGGGTGGATTCATGTACGATGATTCTAAGTGAAATAAGTCACACAGAAAAAGAAACTTATCATAAGATAACACTTATGAAGATCCTGTAAACATGGCTACACTTGAACTGAGTTAGGAAAGAGAACAGTGTCTCACATTTAGAAAACACTCTTATGACTGCTTAAGGGGGAAGGAGAGGTGGGGTGATGCATAAAACCAGAGTTTGATATAAGCACAGGTACCGTTCCAAAAACCAACTATGGAATAGACAAGACCTACACCTTCCTCAGTGAAAGGGACTCAAAACCCCATATTTCCCACAGAGGAATATATCTGACTAGTAAGAATCTTAAATCCTATGTATTGATATGTCTCCATAAGGGAATCAAGTGTGTCTAGACTGGCATAAACATGGTAGCGAGAATCACCTCAAACCCACTATAAAACGGAATTTCAAAAACAAAACAAAAAAACTGGGAAATTCATTACAATTCCTTCAGGGTCTCTGCTGAAACCAGGAATGACCCTATCTACACTGACAGCTGGATGTGGCATAAGGCTGGACACTTGGGACTGAGAGGATTGGTGAGATTGGGTGAGCAAATGCAGACCCTTTAAAGCACAAATGCCTGGCACCCATTCCATGGGTCCCAACTCTCCAGGTTGAAGGGAATATTACTACAGCTATAACATGTATGGGAAACCTAGAGAACGGACCCACTGTGAATACGAAAGGTTTCTAAAACTCAAGGAATAGTCCCTCTCCTGGTGCTCCGGTTTGACTTTCCATCTGCTTTACTATCAATCTCAGAACTTGGAGAGAGAGCACCTTTAACCTCCTGGTTCGCACACGTTTCCAATTTGGCAGAGGATGAAAGGGAAGAGGGAGAACCAATGAGAGAGTAGCTGTTAGGCATTTTTACGGGCACATATCACTCTAACTTCCCAGCAGCAAGAAGTATTAACCAAAGTCTCAGCCCCCCACCGGGAACCAGCATTGGTCCTGAACCAAAATTTTGGACTTGCGGTCAGCTCACAAAAAAGAGTTGAAAAATGGAGCTCAAGGGCACCGCAATTCACAAACTGGCAGAGTAATAAAGGACAAGTATCGTCCAAAAATCTGTTGAGGGAAGGCAACGAGGCGGACTTGAAAGCGAGGCAGAATAGCAGGAAACAGATTTCAAGAGGTACGTTGGAATCGCCTTTAAAGCACAGGAAGAGGGGCACAACATCGACAATGATGCCTTGGCCAAAAAGGGCGTATGCGTTTTCTCCTGAATATATTCAGGAGAAAATGCATACGCCCTTTTTGGCAAAGCAAGCAAGCGGGCAATGCAAATCTGCACTACAAAGAAGTATCACTTCCCACCGGTCAAAAGGGACATCCTCAAAATATGTAAAAACCAGAAAGGCAAGACAGGCCCTGGAGAACAGGGAGCCTTGTTATGCTGATGGACGGGATATAAATTGCCAACTGCGCCTCTGGGGGAGTACATTGTGTTCCCTAAAACAAGTAGAGAACAGAGCTACAGAGCCAAGGGCACTTCCAGTCTAGTGAATATACCTTGGGAAAACTGAAAATCAATAATACAGAGCCACCCGAAAATTTAGGGCTGCACTGCTTACAAGGACCTCAACTTGGGTACACCTTAAATATCCCAGGAAGTATAAAAATGGTTCAAAAAATTGTGGTACTTACGTATGATGGAATATCCCTCAGCCATGAAATCAATGTCATAAGACCAGTAGCAGCAAAATGGGTGGATTCAGGTACGATGATTCTAAGTGAAATATGTCACACAGAAAAAGAAACTTATCATCAGATATCACTTATGAAGATCCTGTAAACATGGCTACACTTGAACTGAGTTAGGAAATAGAACAGTGTCTCACATTTAGGAAACACTCTTATGCCTGCTTAAGGGAAAGGAGAGGTGTGGTGATGCATAAAACCAGAGTTTGATATAAGTACAGGTACCGTTCCAAAAACCAACTATGGAATAGACAAGACCTACACCATCCTCAGTGAAAGGGACTCAAAACCCCATATTTCCCGCAGAGCAATATATCTGACTAGTAAGAATCTTAAAACCTATGTATTGATATGTCTCCGTAAGGGAATCAAGTGTGTCTAGACTGGCATAAACATGGCAGCGAGAATCAGCTCAAACCCACTATAAAAAGGAATTTCAAAAACAAAACAAAAAAACTGGGAAATTCTTTACAATTCCTTCAGGGTCTCTGCTGAAACCTGGAATGAACGTATCTACAAAGACAGCTGGATGTGGCATAAGGCTGGACACTTGGGACTGAGAGGATTGGTGAGATTGGGTGAGCAAATGCAGACCCTTTAAAGCACAAATGCCTGGCACCCATTCCATGGGTCCCAACTCTCCAGGTTGAAGGGAATATTACTACAGTTATAACATGTACCAGAAACCTAGAGAACGGACCCACTGTGAATACGAAAGGTTTCTAAAACTCAACGAATAGTCCCTCTCCTGGTGCTCCGGTTTGACTTTCCATCTGCTTTACTATCAATCTCCCAAATTGGAGAGACAGCCCCTTTAACCTCCTGGTTCGCACAGGTTTCCAATTTGGCAGAGGATGAAAGGGAAGAGGGAGAACCAATGAGAGAGTAGCTGTTAGGCATTTGGACGGGCACATATCACTCTAATTTCCCGGCAGGGAGAAGAATTAACCAAAGTCTCAGCCACCCACCGGGAACCCTTATAGCTCTTGTACCAAAATTTTGGACTTGCGGTCAGCTCACAAAAAACGAGTTGAAAAATGGAACTCAGGGGCACAGCAATTCACAAACTGGCCGAGTAATAAAGGACAAGTATCGTCCAAAAATCTGTTGAGGGAAGGCAACGAGGCGGATTTAATGCGAGGCAGAATAGCAGGATACAGATTTCAAGAGGTACGTTGGAATCCCCTTTAAAGCACAGGAAGAGGGGCACAACTTCGACAATGATGCATTGGCCAAAAAGGGCGTATGCGTTTTTTCCTGAATATATTCAGGAGAAAACGCATACGCCCTTTTTGGCCAAGCAAGCAAGCGGGCAATGCAAAACTGCACTACAAAGAAGCATCACTTCCCAACGGTCAAAAGGGACATCCTCAAAATATGTAAAAACCAGAAAGGCAAGAGAGGCCCTGGAGATCAGGGAGCCTTGTTATGCTGATCGGCGGGATGTAAATTGCCAACTGCCTCTCTGGGGGAGTACATTATGTTCCCTAAAACAAGTAGAGAACAGAGCTACAGAGCCAAGTGCACTTCCAGTCTAGGGAATATACCTTGGGAAAACTGAAAATCAATAAGACAGAGCCACCCCAAAATTTATGGCTGCACTGCTTACAAGGACCTCAACTTGGGTACACCTTAAATATCCCAGGAAATATAAAAATGGTTCAAAAAATTGTGGTACTTACGTACGATGGAATATCCCTCAGCCATGAAATCAATGTCATAAGACCAGTAGCAGCAAAATGGGTGGATTCAGGTACGATGATTCTAAGTGAAATAAGTCACACAGAAAAAGAAACTTATCATAAGATATCACTTATGAAGATCCTGTAAACATGGCTACACTTGAACTGAGTTAGGAAAGAGAACAGTGTCTCACATTTAGAAAACACTCTTATGACTGCTTAAGGGGGAAGGAGAGGTGGGGTGATGCATAAAACCAGAGTTTGATATAAACACAGGTACCGTTCCAAAAACCAACTATGGAATAGACAAGACCTACACCTTCCTCAGTGAAAGGGACTCAAAACCCCATATTTCCCACAGAGGAATATATCTGACTAGTAAGAATCTTAAATCCTATGTATTGATATGTCTCCATAATGGAATCAAGTATGTCTAGACTGGCATAAACATGGCAGCGAGAATCAGCTCAAACCCACTATAAAAAGGAATTTCAAAAACAAAACAAAAAAACTGGGAAATACTATACAATTCCTTCAGGGTCTCTGATGAAACCAGGAATGACCCTATCTACAATGACAGCTGGATGTGGCATAATGCTGGACACTTGGGACTGAGACGATTGGTGAGATTGGGTGAGCAAATGCAGACCCTTTAAAGCACAAATGCCTGGCACCCATTCCATGGGTCCCAACTCTCCAGGTTGAAGGGAGTATTACTACACCTAGAACATGTACGGGAAACCTAGAGAACGGACCCACTGTGAATACGAAAGGTTTCTAAAACTCAACGAATAGTCCCTCTCCAGGTGCTCCTGTTTGGCTTTCCATCTGCTTTACTATCAACCTCCCAAATTGGAGAGACAGCCCCTTTAACCTCCTGGTTCGCACAGGTTGCCAATTTGGCAGAGGATGAAAGGGAAGAGGGAGAACCAATGAGACAGTAGCTGTTAGGCATTTGGACGGGCACATATCACTGTAATTTCCCGGCAGGAAGAAGAATTAACCAAAGTCTCAGCCACCCACCTGGAACCAGTATAGGTCCTGAACCAAAATTTTGGACTTGCGGTCAGCTCCCAAAAAACGAGTTGAAAAATGGAGCTCAGGGGCACAGCAATTCACAAACTGGCAGAGTAATAAAGGACAACTATCGTCCAAACATCTGTTGAAGGGAAGGCAATGAGGCGGACTTGAAAGCCAGGCAGAATAGCAGGAAACAGATTTCAAGAGGTACGTTGGAATCGCCTTTAAAGCACAGGAAGAGGGGCACAACTTCGACAATGATGCACTTGGCCAAAAAGGGCGTATGCGTTTTCTCCTGAATATATTCAGGAGAAAACGCATACGCCCTTTTTGGCCAAGCAAGCAAGCGGGCAATGCAAATCTGCACTACAAAGAAGTATCACTTCCCACCGGTCAAAAGGGACATCCACAAAATATGTAAAAAGCAGAAAGGCAAGACAGGCCCTGGAGAACAGGGAGCTTTCTTATGCTGATGGGCGGGATGTAAATTGCCAACTGCCTCTCTGGAGGAGTGCATTGTGTTCCCTAAAACAAGTAAACAACAGAGCTACAGAGCCAAGGGCACTTCCAGTCTAGGGAATATACTTTGGGAAAACTGAAAATCAATAAGACAGGGCCTCCCCAAAATTTAGGCCTGCACTGCTTACAAGGACCTCAACTTGGGTACACCTTAAATATCCCAGGAAATATAAAAATGGTTCAAAAAATTGTGGTACTTACGTACGATGGAAAATCCCTCAGCCATGAAATCAACGTCATAAGACCAGTAGCAGCAAAATGGGTGGCTTCAGGTACGATGATTCTAAGTGAAATAAGTCACACAGAAAAAGAAACATATCCTAAGATATCACTTATGAAGATCCTGTAAACATGGCTACACTTGAACTGAGTTAGGAAAGAGAACAGTGCCTCACATTTAGAAAACAGTCTTATGCCTACTTAAGGGGGAAGGAGAGGTGGGGTGATGCATAAAACCAGAGTTTGATATAAGCACAGGTACCGTTCCAAAAACCAATTATGGGATAGACAAGACCTACACCTTCCTCAGTGAAAGGGACTCAAAACCCCATATTTCCCGCAGAGGAATATATCTGACTAGTAAGAATCTTAAAACCTATGTATTGATATGTCTCCGTAAGGGAATCAAGTGTGTCTAGACTGACATAAACATGGCCGCGAGAATCAGCTCAAACCCACTATAAAAAGGAATTTCAAAAAGAAAACAAAAAAACTGGGAAATTCTTTACAATTCCTTCAGGGTCTCTGATGAAACCTGGAATGACCCTATCTACAACGACAGCTGGATGTGGCATAAGGCTGGACACTTGGGACTGAGACAATTGGTGAGATTGGGTGAGCAAATGAAGACCCTTTAAAGCACAAATGCCTGGCACCCATTCCATTTGTCCCAACTCTCCAGGTTGAAGGGAATATTACGACAGCTATAACATGTACGGGAAACCAAGAGAATGGACACACTGTGAATACGAAAGGTTTCTAAAACTCAACGAATAGTCCCTCTACTGGTGCTCCGGTTTGACTTTCCATCTGCTTTACTATCAATCTCCCAACTTGGAGAGACAGCCCCTTTAATCTCCTGGTTCGCACAGGTTTCCAATTAGGCAGAGGATGAAAGGGAAGAGGGAGAACCAATGAGAGAGTAGCTGTTAGGCATTTGGACGGGCACATATCACTCTAACTTCCCGGCAGGAAGAAGAATTAACCAAAGTCGCAGCCCCCCACCGGGAACCAGCATAGGTCCTGAACCAAAATTTTGGACTTGCGGTCAGCTCACAAAAAACGAGTTGAAAAAAGGAGCTCAGGGACACAGCAATTCACAATGTGGCCGAATAATAAAGGACAAGTATCGTCCAAAAATCTGTTGAGGGAAGGAAACGAGCCAGACTTGAAAGCGAGGCAGAATAGCAGGAAATAGATTTCAAGAGGTACGTTGGAATCGCCTTTAAAGCACAGGTAGAGGGGCACAACTTCGACAATGATGCACTTGGCCAAAAAGGGCGTATGCGTTTTCTCCTGAATATATTCAGGAGAAAACGCATACGCCCTTTTTGGCCAAGCAAGCAAGCGGGCAATGCAAATCTGCACTACAAAGAAGTGTCTCTTCCCACCGGTCAAAAGGGACATCCTCAAAATGTGTAAAAACCAGAAAGGTAAGACAGACCCTGGAGAACAGGGAGCCTTGTTATACTGATGGGCGGGATGTAAATTGCCAACTGCCTCTCTGGAGGAGTGCATTGTGTTCCCTAAAACAAGTACACAACAGAGCTACAGAGCCAAGGGCACTTCCAGTCTAGGGAATATACCTTGGGAAAACTGAAAATCAATAAGACAGAGCCAACCCAAAATTTATGGCTGCACTGCTTACAAGGACCTCAACTTGGGTACACCTTAAATATCCCAGGAAATATAAAAATGGTTCAAAAAATTGTGGTACTTACGTACGATGGAATATCACTCAGCCATGAAATCAATGTCATCAGACCAGTAGCAGCAAAACGGGTGGATTCAGGTACGATGATTCTAAGTGAAATAAGTCACACAGAAAAAGAAACATATCCTAAGATATCACTTATGAAGATCCTGTAAACATGGCTACACTTGAACTGAGTTAGGAAAGAGAACAGTGTCTCACATTTAGAAAACACTCTTATGCCTGCTTAAGGGGGAAGGAGAGGTGGGGTGATGCATAAAACCAGAGTTTGATATAAGCACATGTACCGTTCTAAAAACCAACTATGGAATAGACAAGACCTACACCTTCCTCAGTGAAAGGGACTCAAACCCCATATATCCCACAGAGGAATATATCTGACTAGTAAGAATCTTAAAACCTATGTATTGATATGTCTCCATAAGGGAATCAAGTGTGTCTAGACTGGCATAAACATGGCAGCGAGAATCAGCTCAAACCCACTATAAAAAGGAATTTCAAAAAGAAAACAAAAAAACTGGGAAATTCTTTACAATTCCTTCCGGGTCTCTGATGAAACCTGGAATGACCCTATCTACAACGACAGCTGGATGTGGCATAAGGCTGGACACTTGGGACTGAGAGGAATGGTGAGATTGGGTGAGCAAATGCAGACCCTTTAAAGCAATAATTCATGGCACCCATTCCATGGGTCCCAACTCTCCAGGTTGAAGGGAATATTACTACAGCTATAACATGTACAGGAAACCTAGAGAACGGAACCACGGTGAATACGAAAGGTATCTAAATCTCAACGAATAGTCCCTCTCCTGGTGCTCCAGTTTGACTTTCCATCTGCTTTGCTATCAATCTCCCAACTTGGAGAGACAGCCCCTTTAACCTCCTGGTTCGCACAGGTTGCCAATTTGCCAGAGGATGAAAGGGAAGAGGGAGAACCAATGAGAGAGTAGCTCTTAGGCATTTGGACGGGTACATGTCACTCTAATTTCCCTGCAGGAAGAAGAATTAACCAAAGCCTCAGCCACCCACCGGGAACCTGTATAGGTCCTGAACCAAACATTTGGAGTTGCGGTCAGCTCACAAAAAACGAGTTGAATAATGGAGCTCAAGGGCACAGCAATTTTCAAACCGGCAGAGTAATAAAAGACAACTATCATCCAAAAATCTGTTGAGGGAAGGCAACGAGGCGGACTTGAAAGCCAGACAAAATAGCAGGAAACAGATTTCGATAGGTACGTTGGAATCGCCTTTAAAGCACAGGAAGAGGGGCACAACTTCAACAATGATCCACTTAGCCAAAAAGGGCGTATGCATTTTCTCCTGAATATACTCACGAAAAAAGGCATAGGCCCTTTTTGACCAACCAAGCAAGCGGGCAATGCAAATCTGCACTACAAAGAAGTATCACTTCCGACCATTCAAAAGGGACATCCACAAAATATGTAAAATCCAAAAAGGCATGACAGGCCCTGGACAACAGGGAGCCTTGTTTTGCTGAAGGGTGGGATGTAAATTGCCAACTGCCTCTCTGGAGGAGTTCATTGTGTTCCCTAAAACGAGTAAACAACAGAGCTACAGAGCCAAGGGCACTTCCAGTCTAGGGAATATACCTTGGGAAAACTGAAAATCAATAAGACACAGCCACCCCAATATTTAGGACTGCACTGCTTACAAGAACCTCAACTTGGGTACACCATGAATATCCCAGGAAAGATAAAAATGGTTCATAAAATTGTGGTTCTTACATACGATGGAATATCCCTCAGCCATACAATCAATGTCACAAGACCAGTAGCAGCAAAATGAGTGGATTTAGGTACGATGATTCTAAGTGAAATAAGTCACACAGAAAAAGAAACTTATCATAAGATATCACTTATGAAGATCCTGTAAACATGGCTACACTTGAACTGAGTTAGGAAAGAGAACAGAGTCTCACATTTGGAAAACACTCTTATGCCTGCTTAAGGGGGAAGGAGAGGTGGTGTGATGCATAAAACCAGAGTTTGATATAAGCAGAGGTACAGTTCCAAAAACCAACTAAGGAATAGACAAGACCTATACCATCCTCAGAGAAAGCGAATCAAAACCCCATATTTCCCACAGACGAATATATGTGACTAGTAAGAATCTTAAAACCTATGTATTGATATGTCTCCGTAAGGGAATCAAGTGTGTCTAGACTGGCATAAACATGGCAGCGAGAATCAGCTCAAACCCACTATGAAAAGGAATTAGAAAAACAAAACAAAACAAAAAAGGAAATTCTTCACAATTCCTTCAAGGTCTCTGATGAAACCTGGAATGACCCTATCTACAGTGACAGCTGGAATTGGCATAATGCTGGACACTTTGGAATGAGAAGATTGGTGAGATTGGGTGAGCAAATGCAGACCCTTTAAAGCAATAATGCGTGGCACCTATTCCATGGTTCCCAATTCTCCAGGTTGAAGGGAATATTAGTACAGCGATAATAAGTACGGGAAACCTAGAGAATGGACACACTGTGAATACGAAAGGTTTCTAAAACTCAACGAATAGTCCCTCTCCTGGTGCTCCCGTTTGACTTTGCAACTGCTTTACTATCAATCTCCCAACTTGGAGAGACAGCCCCTTTAACCTACTGGTTTGCACAGGATGCCAGTTTGGCTGAGGATGAAAGGGAAGAGGGAGAACCAATGAGAAAGTAGCTGTTAGGCATTTGGACGGGCACATATCACTGTAATTTCCCGGCAGGAAGAAAAATTAACCAAAGTCTCAGCCAACCCCCGGGCACCAGTATAGGTCCTGAACCAAAATATTGGACTTGCGGTCAGCTCACAGAAAACGAGTTGAAAAATGGAGCTCAGGGGCATAGCAATTCACAAACTGGCCGAGTAATAAAGGAAAACTATCGTCCAAAAATCTGTTGAGGGAAGGCAACGAGGCGGACTTGAAAGCGAGGCAGAATAGCAGGAAACAGATTTCAAGAGGTACGTTGGAATCGCCTTTAAAGCACAGGAAGTGGGGCACAACTTCGACAATGATGCACTTGGCCAAAAAGGGCATATGCGTTTTCTCCTGAATATATTCAGGAGAAAACGCATATGCCCTTTTTGGCCAAGCAAGCAAGCTGGCAATGCAAATCTGCACTACAAAGAAGTATCACTTCCCACTGGTCAAAAGGGACATCCACAAAATATGTAAAAACCAGAAAGGCAAGACAGGCCCTGGAGAACAGGGAGCCTTGTTATGCTGATAGGCGGAATGTAAATTGCCAACTGCCTCTCTGGAGGAGTGCATTGTGTTCCCTAAAACAAATAAACAACAGAGCTACAGAGCCAAGGGCAATTCCAGTCTAGGGAATATACCTTGGGAAAACTGAAAATCAATAAGACAGAGCCACCCCAAAATTTAGGGCTGCACTGCTTACAAGGACCTCAACTTGGGTACACCTTAAATATCCCAGGAAATATAAAAATGCTTCAAAAAATTGTGGTACTTACGTACGATGGAATATCCCTCAGCCATGAAATCAATGGCATAAGACCAGTAGCAGCAAAATGGGTGGATTCAGGTACGATGATTCTAAGTGAAATTAGTCACAGAGAAAAAGAAACTTATCATAAGATATCACTTATGAAGATCCTGTAAACATGGCTACACTTGAACTGAGTTAGGAAAGAGAACAGTGTCTCACATTTAGAAAACACTCTTATGCCTGCTTAAGTGTGAAGGAGAGGTGGGGTGATGCATAAAACAGAGTTTGATATAAGCACAGGTACCGTTCCAATAACCAGCTATGGAATAGACAAGACCTACACCTTCCTCAGTGAAAGGGACTCAAAACCCCATATTTCCCGCAGAGGAATATATCTGACTAGTAAGGATCTTAAAACCTATATATTGATATGTCTCCTTAAGGGAATCAAGTGTGTCTAGACTGGCATAAACATTGCAACGAGAATCAGCTCAAACCCACTATAAAAAGGAATTTCAAAAAAAAAACAAAAAAACTGGGAAATTCTTTACAATTCCTTCAGGGTCTCTGATGAAACCTGGAATGACCCTATCTACAACGACAGCTGGATTTGGCATAAGGCTGGACAGTTGGGAGTGAGAGGATTGGTGAGATTGGGTGACCAAATGCAGACCCTTTAAAGCACAAATGCCTGGCACCCATTCCATGGGTCCCAATTCTCAAGGTTAAAGGGAATATTACTACAGCTATAGCATGTACGGGAAACCTAGAGAACGGACACACTGTGAATACGAAAGGTTTCTAAAAATCAACGAATAGTCCCTCTCTTGGTGCTCCGGTTTGACTTTCCATCTGCTTTACTATCAATCTCCCAACTAGGAGAGATAGCCCCTTTAACCTCCTGGTTCGCACAGGTTGCCAATTTGGCAGAGGATGAAAGGGAAGAGGGAGAACCAATGAGAGAGTAGCTGTTAGGCATTTGGACGGTCACATATCACTCTAACTTCCCAGAAGGAAGAAGAATTAACCAAAGTCTCAGCCCCCCACTGGGAACCAGCATAGGTCCTGAACCATAATTTTGGACATGCGGTCAGCTCACAAAAAAGGAGTTGATAAATGGAGCTCAGGGGCACAGCAATTCACAAACTGGCAGAGTAATAAAGGACAAGTATCGATCAAAAATCTTTTGAGGGAAGGCCACAAGGTGGACTTGAAAGCGAGGCAGAATAGCGGGAAACACATGTCAAGAGGTACGTTGGAATCACCTTTAAAGCACAGGTATAGGGGCACAATTTCGACAATGATGCACTTGGCCAAAAAGGGCGTATGCGTTTTTTCCTGAATATATTCAGGAGAAAACGCATACGCCCTTTTTGGCCAAGCAAGCAAGCGGGCAATGCAAATCTGCACTACAAAGAAGTATCACTTCCCACCGGTCAAAAGGGACATCCACAAAATGTGTAAAAACCAGAAAGGCAAGACAGGCCCTGGAGAACAGGGAGCCTTGTTATGCTGATGGGCGGGATGTAAATTGCCAACTGCCTCTCTGGAGGAGTGCATTGTGTTCCCTAAAACAAGTAAAGAACAGAGCTACAGAGCCAAGGGCATTTCCAGTCTAGGGAATATACCTTGGGAAAACTGAAAATCAATAAGACAGAGCCTCCCCAAAATTTAGGGCTGCACTGCTTACAAGGACCTCAACTTGGGTACACTTTAAATATCCCAGGAAATATAAAAATGGTTCAAAAACTTGTGGTACTTACGTACGATGGAATATCCCTCAGCCATGAAATCAATGTCATAAGACCAGTAGCAGCAAAATGGGTGGATTCAGGTACGATGATTCTAAGTGAAATAAGTCACACAGAAAAAGATTCGTATCATAAGATATCACTTAAGAAGATTCTGTAAACATGGTTACACTTGAACTAGGTTAGGAAAGAGAGCAGTGTCTCACATTTAGAAAACATTCTTATTCCTGCTTAAGGGGGAAGGAGAGGTGGGGTGATGCATAAAACCACAGTTTGATATAAGAACAGGTACCATTCCAAAAACCAACTATGGAATAGACAAGACCTACACCTTTCTCAGGGAAAGGGACTCAAAACCCCATATTTCCCACAGAGGAATATATCTGACTAGTAAGAATCTTAAAACCTATGTATTGATATGTCTCCGTAAGGGAATCAAGTGTGTCTAGACTGGCAGAAACATGGCAGTGAGAATCAGCTCAAACCCACTATAAAAAGGAATTTCAAAAACAAAACAAAAAAACTGGGAAATTCTTTACAATTCCTTCAGGGTCTCTGATGAAACCTGGAATGACCCTATCTACAACGACAGCTGGATGTGGCATAAGGCTGGACACTTGGGACTGAGAGGATTGGTGAGATTGGGTGAGCAAATGCAGACCCTTTAAAGCAATAATGCATGGCAGCCATTCCATGGGTCCCAACTCTCCAGGTTGAAGGGAATATTACTACAGCTATAACATGTACAGGAAACCTAGAGAACGGAACCACGGTGAATACAAAAGGTATCTAAATCTCAACGAATAGTCCCTCTCCTGGTGCTCCAGTTTGACTTTCCATCTGCTTTGCTATCAATCTCCCAACTTGGAGAGACAGCCCCTTTAACCTCCTGGTTCGCACAGGTTGCCCATTTGTCAGAGGATGAAAGGGAAGAGGGAGAACCAATGAGAGAGTAGCTCTAAGGCATTTGGACGGGCACATGTCACTCTAATTTTCCTGCAGGAAGAAGAATTAACCAAAGCCTCAGCCACCCACTGGGAACCAGTATAGGTCCTGAACCAAACATTTGGACTTGCGGTCAGCTCACAAAAAACGAGTTGAATAATGGAGCTCAAGGGCACAGCAATTCACAAACCGGCAGAGTAATAAAGACAACTATCATCCAAAAATCTGTTGAGGGAAGGCAACGAGGCGGACTTGAAAGCCAGACAAAATAGCAGGAAACAGATTTCGATAGGTACGTTGGAATCGCCTTTAAAGCACAGGAAGAGGGGCACAACTTCAACAATGATCCTCTTAGCCAAAAAGGGTGTATGTATTTTCTCCTGAATATACTCAGGAAAAAAGGCATAAGCCCTTTTTGACCAAGCAAGCAAGCGGGCAATGCAAATCTGCACTACATAGAAGTATAACTTCCGACCATTCAAAAGGGACATCCACAAAATATGTAAAATCCAAAAAGGCAAGACAGGCCCTGGACAACAGGGAGCCTTGTTTTGCTGAAGGGCGGGATGTAAATTGCCAACTGCCTCTCTGGAGGAGTTCATTGTGTTCCCTAAAACAAGTAAACAACAGAGCTACAGAGCCAAGGGCACTTCCAGTCTAGGGAATATACCTTGGGAAAACTGAAAATCAATAAGACACAGCCACCCCAATATTTAGGACTGCACTGCTTACAAGAACCTCAACTTGGATACACCATAAATATCCCAGGAAAGATAAAAATGGTTCATAAAATTGTGGTTCTTACATACGATGGAATATCCCTCAGCCATACAATCAATGTCACAAGACCAGTAGCAGCAAAATGAGTGGATTTAGGTACGATTATTCTAAGTGAAATAAGTCACACAGAAAAAGAAACTTATCATAAGATATCACTTATGAAGATCCTGTAAACATGGCTACACTTGAACTGAGTTAGGAAAGAGAACAGAGCCTCACATTTGGAAAACACTCTTATGCCTGCTTAAGGGGGAAGGAGAGCTGGGGTGATGCATAAAATCAGAGTTTGATATAAGCACAGGTACCGTTCCAAAAACCAACTAAGGAATAGACAAGACCTATACCTTCCTCAGAGAAAGGGAATCAAAACCCCATATTTCCCACAGAGGAATATATCTTACTAGTAAGAATCTTAAAACCTATGTATTGATATGTCTCCAGAAGTGAATCAAGTGTGTCTAGACGGGCATAAACATGGCAGCGAGAATCAGCTCAAACCCACTATGAAAAGGAATTAGAAAAACAAAACAAAACAAAAAAGGAAATTCTTCACAATTCCTTCAAGGTCTCTGATGAAACCTGGAATGACCCTATCTACAGTGACAGCTGGATGTGGCATAAGGCTGGACACTTGGGAATGAGAAGATTGGTGAGATTGGGTGAGCAAATGCAGACCCTTTAAAGCAATAATGCGTGGCACTTATTCCATGGTTCCCAATTCTCCAGGTTGAAGGGAATATTACTACAGCGATAATAAGTACGGGAAACCTAGACAATGGACACACTGTGAATACGAAAGGTTTCTAAAACTCAACGAATAGTCCCTCTCCTGGTGCTCCCGTTTGACTTTCCAACTGCTTTACAATCAATCTCCCAACTTGGAGAGACAGCCCCTTTAACCTACTGGTTTGCACAGGATGCCAGTTTGGCTGAGGATGAAAGTGAAGAGGGAGAACCAATGAGAGAGTAGCTGTTATGCATTTGGATGGGCACATGTCTATCTAATTTCCCAGCAGGAAGAAGAATTAACCAAAGTCTCAGCCCCCCATCGGAAACCAGTATCGGTCCTGAACCAAAATTTTGGAGTTCCGGACAGCTCACAAAAAACGAGTAGAATAATGGAGCTCAGGGGCACAGCAATTCACAACCTGGCAGAGTAATAAAGGACAACTATCGTCCAAAAATCTGTTGAGGGAAGGCAACGAGGCGGACTTGAAAGCGAGGCAGAATAGCAGGAAACAGATTTCAAGAGGTACGTTGGAATCACCTTTAAAGCACAGGAAGAGGGGCACAACTTCGACAATGATGCACTTGGCCAAAAAGGGCGTATGCGTTTTCTCCTGAATATATTCAGGAGAAAACGCATACGCCCTTTTTGGCCAAGCAAGCAAGTGGGCAATGCAAATCTGCACTACAAAGAAGTATCACTTCCCACCGGTCAAAAGGGACATCCACAAAATGTGTAAAAACCAGAAAGGCAAGACAGGCCCTGGAGAACAGGGAGCCTTGTTATGCTGATGGGCGGGATGTAAATTGCCAACTGCCTCTCTGGAGGAGTGCATTGTGTTCCCTAAAACAAGTAAACAACAGAGCTACAGAGCCAAGGGCACTTCCAGTCAAGGGAATATACCTTGGGAAAACTGAAAATCAATAAGACAGAGCCACCCCAAAATTTAGGGCTGCACTGCTTACAAGGACCTCAACTTGGGTACACCTTAAATATCCCAGGAAATATAAAAATGGTTCCAAAAATTGTGGTACTTACATACGATGGAATATCCCTCAGCCATGAAATCAATGTCATAAGACCAGTAGCAGCAAAATGGGTGGATTCAGGTACGATGATTCTAAGTGAAATAAGTCACACAGAAAAAGATTCTTATCATAAGATATCACTTATGAAGATTCTGTAAACATGGCTACACTTGAACTGAGTTAGGAAAGAGAGCAGTGTCTCACATTTAGAAAACATTCTTATGCCTGCTTAAGGGGGAAGGAGAGGTGGGGTGATGCATAAAACCAGAGTTTGATATAAGCACAGGTACCGTTCCAAAAACCAACTATGGAATAGACAAGACCTACACCTTCCTCAGTGAAAGGGACTCAAAACCCCATATTTCCCGCAGAGGAATATATCTGACTAGTAAGAATCTTAAAACCTATGTATTGATATGTCTCCGTAAGGGAATCAAGTGTGTCTAGACTGGCAGGAACATGGCAGCGAGAATCAGCTCAAACCCACTATAAAAAGGAATTTCAAAAACAAAACAAAAAAACTGGGAAATTCTTTACAATTCCTTCAGGGTCACGGATGAAACCTGGAATGACCCTATGTACAACGACAACTGGATGAGGCATAAGGCTGGACACTTGGGACTGAGAGGATTGGTGAGATTGGGTGAGCAAATGCAGACCCTTTAAAGCACAAATGCCTGGCACCCATTCCATGGGTCCCAACTCTCCAGGTTGAAGGGAATATTACTACAGCTATAACATGTACGTAAAACCTAGAGAACGGAAACACTGTGAATTCGAAAGGTTTCTAAAACTCAACGAATAGTCCCTCTCCTGGTGCTCGGATTTGACTTTCCATCTGCTTTACTATCAACCTCCCAACTTGGAGAGACAGCCCCTTTAACCTCCTGGTTCGCACAGGTTTCCAATTTGGCAGAGGATGAAAGGGAAGAGGGAGAACCAATGAGAGAGTAGCTGTTAGGCATTTCGACGGGCACATATCACAATAACTTCCCGGCAGGAAGAAGAATTAACCAAATTCTCAGCCCCCCACTGGGAACCAGTATAGGTCCTGAACCAAAATTATGGACTTGCGGTCAGCTCATAGAAAACGAGTTGAAAATGGAGCTCAGGGGCACAGCAATTCACAAACTGGCCGAGTAATAAAGGACAACTATCGTCCAAAAATCTGTTGAGGGAAGGCAACGAGGCGGACTTGAAAGCGAGGCAGAATAGCAGGAATCAGATTTCAAGAGGTACGTTGGAATCGCCTTTAAAGCACAGGAAGAGGGGCACAACTTCGACAATGATGCACTTTGCCAAAAAGGGCATATGCGTTTTCTCCTGAATATATTCAGGAGAAAACGCATATGCCCTTTTTGGCCAAGCAAGCAAGCGGGCAATGCAAATCTGCACTACAAAGAAGTATCACTTCCCACCGGTCAAAAGGGACATCCACAAAATATGTAAAAACCAGAAAGGCAAGACAGGCCCTGGAGAACAGGGAGCCTTGTTATGCTGATAGGCGGAATGTAAATTGCCAACTGCCTTTCTTGAGGAGTGCACTGTGTTCCCTAAAACAAATAAACAACAGAGCTACAGAGCCAAGGGCACTTCCAGTCTAGGGAATATACCTTGGGAAAACTGAAAATCAATAAGACAGAGCCACCCCAAAATTTAGGGCTGCACTGCTTACAAGGACCTCAACTTGGGTACACCTTAAATATCAGAGGAAATATAAAAATGGTTCAAAAAATTGTGGTACTTACGTACGATAGATAATCCCTCAGCCATGAAATCAATGTCATAAGACCAGTAGAAGCAAAATGGATGGATTGAGGTACGATGATTCTAAGTGAAATAAGTCACAGAGAAAAAGAAACTTATCATAAGATATCACTTATGAAGATCCTGTAAACACGGCTACACTTGAACTGAGTTAGGAAAGAGAACAGTGACTCACATTTATTAAACACTCTTATGCCTGCTTAAGGGGGAAGGAGAGGTGGGGTGATGCATAAAACAGAGTTTGATATAAGCACAGGTACCGTTCCAAAAACCAACTATGGAATAGACAAGACCTACACCTTCCTCAGTGAAAGGGACTCAAAACCCCATATTTCCCGCAGAGGAATATATCTGACTAGTAAGGATCTTTAAACCTATATATTGATATGTCTCCATAAGGGAATCAAGTGTGTCTAGACTGGCATAAACATGGCAGTGAGAATCAGCTCAAACCCACTATAAAAAGGAATTTCAAAAACAAAACAAAAAAACTGGGAAATTCTTTACAATTCTTTCAGGGTCTCTGATGAAACCTGGAATGACCCTATCTACAACGACAGCTGGATGTGGCATAAGGCTGGACAGTTGGGACTGAGAGGATTGGTGAGATTGGGTGAGCAAATGCAGACCCTTTAAAGCACAAATGCCTGGCACCCATTCCATGGGTCCCAACTCTCAAGGTTAAATGGAATATTACTACAGCTATAACATGTACGGGACACCTAGAGAACGGACAAACTGTGAATACGAAATGTTTCTAAAACTCAACGAATAGTACCTCTCTTGGTGCTCCGGTTTGACTTTCCATCTGCTTTACTATCAATCTCCAAAGTAGGAGAGATAGCCCCTTTAACCTCCTGGTTCGCACAGGTTGCCAATTTGGCAGAGGATGAAAGGGAAGAGGGAGAACCAATGAGAGAGTAGCTGTTAGGCATTTGGACGGGCACATATCACTCTATCTTCCCAGCAGGAAGAAGAATTAACCAAAGTCTCAGCCCCCCACCGGGAACCAGCATAGGTCCTGAACCAAAATTTTGGACATGCAGTCAGCTCACAAAAAAGGAGTTGATAAATGGAGCTCAGGGGCACAGCAATTCACAAACTGGCAGAGTAATAAAGGACAACTATCGATCAAAAATCTGTTGAGGGAAGGCAACAAGGCGGACTTGAATGCGAGGCAGAATAGCGGGAAACACATGTCAAGAGGTACGTTGGAATCGCATTTAAAGCACAGGTAGAGGGGCACAACTTCGACAATGATGCACTTGGCCAAATAGGGCGTATGCATTTTTTCCTGAATATATTCAGGAGAAAACGCATACGCCCATTTTGGCCAAGCAAGAAAGCGGGCAATGCAAATCTGCACTACAAAGAAGTATCACTTCCCACCGGTCAAAAGGGACATCCACAAAATGTGTAAAAACCAGAAAGGCAAGACAGGCCCTGGAGAACAGGGAGCCTTGTTATGCTGATGGGCGGGATGTAAATTGCCAACTGAATCTCTGGAGGAGTGCATAGTGTTCCCTAAAAAAAGTAAAAAACAGAGCTACAGAGCCAAGGGCACTTCCAGTCTAGGGAATATACCTTCGAAAACTGAAAATCAATAAGACAGAGCCACACCAAAATTTAGGGCTGCACTGCTTACAAGGACCTCAACTTGGGTACACCTTAAATATCCCAGGAAATATAAAAATGGTTCAAAAAATTGTGGTACTTATGTACGATGGAATATCCCTCAGCCATGAAATCAATGTCATAAGACCAGTAGCAGAAAAATGGGTGGATCCAGGTACGATGATTCTAAGTGAAATAAGTCACACAGAAAAAGAAACTTATCATAAGATATCACTTATGAAGATCCTGTAAACATGGTTACACTTGAACTGAGTTAGGAAAGAGAGCAGTGTGTCACATTTAGAAAACACTCTTATGCCTGCTTAAGGGGGAAGGAGAGGTGGGGTGATGCATAAAACCAGAGTTTGATATAAGCACAGGTACCGTTCCAAAAACCAACTATGGAATAGACAAGACCTACACCTTCCTCAGTGAAAGGGACTCAAACACAATAGTTCCCGCAGAGGAATATATCTGACTAGTAAGAAACTTAAAACCTACGTATTGATATGTCTCCATAAGGGAATCAAGTGTGTCTAGACTGGCATAAACATGGCAGCATGAATCAGCTCAAACCCACTATAAAAAGGAATTTCAAAAACAAAACAAAAAAACTGGGAAATTCTTTACAATTCCTTCAGGGTCTGTGATGAAACCTGGAATGACCCTATCTACAACGACAGCTGGATGTGGCATAAGGCTGGACACTTGGGACTGAGAGGATTGGTGAGATTGGGTGAGCAAATGCAGACCCTTTAAAGCAATAATGCATGGCACCCATTCCATGGGTCCCAACTCTCCAGGTTGAAGGGAATATTACTACAGCTATAACATGTACAGGAAACCTAGAGAACGGACACACTGTGAATACGAAAGGTTTCTAAAACTCAACGAATAGTCCCTCTCCTGGTGCTCCAGTTTGAGTTTCCATCTGCTTTGCTATCAATCTCCCAACTTGGAGAGACAGCCCCTTTAACCTCCTGGTTCGCACAGGTTGCCCATTTGTCAGAGGATGAAAGGGAAGAGGGAGAACCAATGAGAGAGTAGCTGTTAGGCATTTGGACGGGCACATATCACTCTAACTTCCCGGCAGGAAGAAGAATTAACCAAAGTCTCAGCCCCCCACCGGGAACCAGCATAGTTCCTGAATCAAAATTTTGGACTTGCGGTCAGCTCACAAAAAACGAGTTGAGAATGGAGCTCAGGGGCACAGCAATTCACAAACTGGCCGAGTAATAAAGGACAACTATCGTCCAAATATCTGTTGCGGGAAGGCAACAAGGCGGAATTGAAAGCAAGGCAGAATAGCAGGAAACAGATTTCAAGAGGTACGTTGGAATCGCCTTTAAAGCACAGGAAGAGGGCCACAACTTCGACAATGATGCACTTGGCCAAAAAGGGCGTATGCGTTTTCTCCTGAATATATTCAGGAGAAAACGCATACGCCCATTTTGGCCAAGCAAGAAAGCGGGCAATGCAAATCTGCACTACAAAGAAGTATCACTTCCCACCGGTCAAAAGGGATATCCACAAAATGTGTAAAAACCAGAAAGGCAAGACAGGCCCTGGAGAACAGGGAGCCTTGTTATGCTGATGGGCGGGAGGTAAATTGCCAACTGCTTCTCTGGAAGAGTGCATTGTGTTCCCTAAAACAAGTAAACAACAGAGCTACAGAGCCAAGGGCACTTGAGTATAGAGAACATACCTTGGGAAAACTGAAAATCAATAAGACAGAGCCACCCCAAAATTTAGGGCTGCACTGCTTATTAGGACCTCAACTTGGGTACACCTTAAATATCCCAGGAAATATAAAATGGTTCAAAAAATTGTGGTACTTACGTACGATGGAATATCCCTCAGCCATGAAATCAATGTCATAAGACCAGTAGCAGCAAAATGGGTGGATTCAGGTACGATGATTCTAAGTGAAATAAGTCACACAGAAAAAGAAACTTATCATAAGATATCACTTATGAAGATCCTGTAAACATGGTTACACTTGAACTGAGTTAGGAAATAGAACAGTATCTCACATTTAGGAAACACTCTTATGCCTGCTTAAGGGAAAGGAGAGGTGTGGTGATGCGTAAAACCAGAGTTTGATATAAGTACAGGTACCATTCCAAAAACCAACTATGGAATAGACAAGACCTACACCTTCCTCAGTGAAAGGGACTCAAAACCCCATATTTCCCGCAGAGGAATATATCTGACTAGTAAGAATCTTAAAACCTATGTATTGATATGTCTCCTTAAGGGAATCAAGTGTGTCTAGAATGGCATAAACATGGCAGCGAGAATCAGCTCAAACCCACTATAAAAAGGAATTTCAAAAACAAAACAAAAAAACTGGGAAATTCTTTACAGTTCCTTCAGGGTCTCTGCTGAAATCTGGAATGACCCTATCTACAAAGACAGCTGGATGTGGCATAAGGCTGGACACTTGGGACTGAGAGGATTGGTGAGATTGGGTGAGCAAATGCAGACCCTTTAAAGCACAAATGCCTGGCACCCATTCCATGGGTCCCAACTCTCCAGGTTGCAGGGAATATTACTACAGCTATAACATGTATGGGAAACCTAGAGAACGGACCCACTGTGAATACGAAAGGTTTCTAAAACTCAACGAATAGTCCCTCTCCTGGTGCTCCGGTTATACTTTCCATCGGCTTTACTATCAATCTCCCAACTTGGAGAGAGAGCACCTTTAACCTCCTGGTTCGCACACGTTTCCAATTTGGCAGAGGATGAAAGGGAAGAGGGAGAACCAATGAGAGAGTAGCTGTTAGGCATTTTTACGGGCACATATCACTCTAACTTCCCAGCAGCAAGAAGAATTAACCAAAGTCTCAGCCCCCCACCGGGAACCAGCATTGGTCCTGAACCAAATTTTGGACTTGCGGTCATCTCACAAAAAACGAGTTGAAAAATGGAGCTCAGGGGCACAGCAATTCACAAACTGGCCGAGTAATAAAGGACAACTATCGTCCAAAAATCTGTTAAGGGAAGGCAACGAGGCGGACTTGAAAGCGAGGCAGAATAGCAGGAAACAGATTTCAAGAGGTACGTTGGAATCGCCTTTAAAGCACAGGAAGAGGGGCACAACTTCGACAATGATGCACTTGGCCAAAAAGGGCGTATGCGTTTTCTCCTGAATATATTCAGGAGAAAACGCATACGCCCTTTTTGGCCAAGCAAGCAAGCGGGCAATGCAAATCTGCACTACAAAGAAGTATCATTTCCCACCGGTCAAAAGGGACATCCACAAAATGTGTAAAAACCAGAAAGGCAAGACAGGCCCTGGAGAACAGGGAGCCTTGTTATGCTGATGGGCGGGATGTAAATTGCCAACTGAATCTCTGGAGGAGTGCATAGTGTTCCCTAAAAAAAGTAAAAAACAGAGCTACAGAGCCAAGGGCACTTCCAGTCTAGGGAATATACCTTCGAAAACTGAAAATCAATAAGACAGAGCCACACCAAAATTTAGGGCTGCACTGCTTACAAGGACCTCAACTTGGGTACACCTTAAATATCCCAGGAAATATAAAAATGGTTCAAAAAATTGTGGTACTTATGTACGATGGAATATCCCTCAGCCATGAAATCAATGTCATAAGACCAGTAGCAGAAAAATGGGTGGATCCAGGTACGATGATTCTAAGTGAAATAAGTCACACAGAAAAAGAAACTTATCATAAGATATCACTTATGAAGATCCTGTAAACATGGTTACACTTGAACTGAGTTAGGAAAGAGAGCAGTGTGTCACATTTAGAAAACACTTCTATGCCTGCTTAAGGGGGAAGGAGAGGTGGGGTGATGCATAAAACCAGAGTTTGATATAAGCACAGGTACCGTTCCAAAAACCAACTATGGAATAGACAAGACCTACACCTTCCTCAGTGAAAGGGACTCAAACACAATAGTTCCCGCAGAGGAATATATCTGACTAGTAAGAAACTTAAAACCTACGTATTGATATGTCTCCATAAGGGAATCAAGTGTGTCTAGACTGGCATAAACATGGCAGCATGAATCAGCTCAAACCCACTATAAAAAGGAATTTCAAAAACAAAACAAAAAAACTGGGAAATTCTTTACAATTCCTTCAGGGTCTGTGATGAAACCTGGAATGACCCTATCTACAACGACAGCTGGATGTGGCATAAGGCTGGACACTTGGGACTGAGAGGATTGGTGAGATTGGGTGAGCAAATGCAGACCCTTTAAAGCAATAATGCATGGCACCCATTCCATGGGTCCCAACTCTCCAGGTTGAAGGGAATATTACTACAGCTATAACATGTACAGGAAACCTAGAGAACGGACACACTGTGAATACGAAAGGTTTCTAAAACTCAACGAATAGTCCCTCTCCTGGTGCTCCAGTTTGAGTTTCCATCTGCTTTGCTATCAATCTCCCAACTTGGAGAGACAGCCCCTTTAACCTCCTGGTTCGCACAGGTTGCCCATTTGTCAGAGGATGAAAGGGAAGAGGGAGAACCAATGAGAGAGTAGCTGTTAGGCATTTGGACGGGCACATATCACTCTAACTTCCCGGCAGGAAGAAGAATTAACCAAAGTCTCAGCCCCCCACCGGGAACCAGCATAGTTCCTGAATCAAAATTTTGGACTTGCGGTCAGCTCACAAAAAACGAGTTGAGAATGGAGCTCAGGGGCACAGCAATTCACAAACTGGCCGAGTAATAAAGGACAACTATCGTCCAAATATCTGTTGCGGGAAGGCAACAAGGCGGAATTGAAAGCAAGGCAGAATAGCAGGAAACAGATTTCAAGAGGTACGTTGGAATCGCCTTTAAAGCACAGGAAGAGGGCCACAACTTCGACAATGATGCACTTGGCCAAAAAGGGTGTATGCGTTTTCTCCTGAATATATTCAGGAGAAAACGCATACGCCCATTTTGGCCAAGCAAGAAAGCGGGCAATGCAAATCTGCACTACAAAGAAGTATCACTTCCCACCGGTCAAAAGGGATATCCACAAAATGTGTAAAAACCAGAAAGGCAAGACAGGCCCTGGAGAACAGGGAGCCTTGTTATGCTGATGGGCGGGAGGTAAATTGCCAACTGCTTCTCTGGAAGAGTGCATTGTGTTCCCTAAAACAAGTAAACAACAGAGCTACAGAGCCAAGGGCACTTGAGTATAGAGAACATACCTTGGGAAAACTGAAAATCAATAAGACAGAGCCACCCCAAAATTTAGGGCTGCACTGCTTATTAGGACCTCAACTTGGGTACACCTTAAATATCCCAGGAAATATAAAATGGTTCAAAAAATTGTGGTACTTACGTACGATGGAATATCCCTCAGCCATGAAATCAATGTCATAAGACCAGTAGCAGCAAAATGGGTGGATTCAGGTACGATGATTCTAAGTGAAATAAGTCACACAGAAAAAGAAACTTATCATAAGATATCACTTATGAAGATCCTGTAAACATGGTTACACTTGAACTGAGTTAGGAAATAGAACAGTATCTCACATTTAGGAAACACTCTTATGCCTGCTTAAGGGAAAGGAGAGGTGTGGTGATGCGTAAAACCAGAGTTTGATATAAGTACAGGTACCATTCCAAAAACCAACTATGGAATAGACAAGACCTACACCTTCCTCAGTGAAAGGGACTCAAAACCCCATATTTCCCGCAGAGGAATATATCTGACTAGTAAGAATCTTAAAACCTATGTATTGATATGTCTCCTTAAGGGAATCAAGTGTGTCTAGAATGGCATAAACATGGCAGCGAGAATCAGCTCAAACCCACTATAAAAAGGAATTTCAAAAACAAAACAAAAAAACTGGGAAATTCTTTACAGTTCCTTCAGGGTCTCTGCTGAAATCTGGAATGACCCTATCTACAAAGACAGCTGGATGTGGCATAAGGCTGGACACTTGGGACTGAGAGGATTGGTGAGATTGGGTGAGCAAATGCAGACCCTTTAAAGCACAAATGCCTGGAACCCATTCCATGGGTCCCAACTCTCCAGGTTGCAGGGAATATTACTACAGCTATAACATGTATGGGAAACCTAGAGAACGGACCCACTGTGAATACGAAAGGTTTCTAAAACTCAACGAATAGTCCCTCTCCTGGTGCTCCGGTTATACTTTCCATCGGCTTTACTATCAATCTCCCAACTTGGAGAGAGAGCACCTTTAACCTCCTGGTTCGCACACGTTTCCAATTTGGCAGAGGATGAAAGGGAAGAGGGAGAACCAATGAGAGAGTAGCTGTTAGGCATTTTTACGGGCACATATCACTCTAACTTCCCAGCAGCAAGAAGAATTAACCAAAGTCTCAGCCCCCCACCGGGAACCAGCATTGGTCCTGAACCAAATTTTGGACTTGCGGTCATCTCACAAAAAACGAGTTGAAAAATGGAGCTCAGGGGCACAGCAATTCACAAACTGGCCGAGTAATAAAGGACAACTATCGTCCAAAAATCTGTTAAGGGAAGGCAACGAGGCGGACTTGAAAGCGAGGCAGAATAGCAGGAAACAGATTTCAAGAGGTACGTTGGAATCGCCTTTAAAGCACAGGAAGAGGGGCACAACTTCGACAATGATGCACTTGGCCAAAAAGGGCGTATGCGTTTTCTCCTGAATATATTCAGGAGAAAACGCATACGCCCTTTTTGGCCAAGCAAGCAAGCGGGCAATGCAAATCTGCACTACAAAGAAGTATCACTTCCCACCGGTCAAAAGGGACATCCACAAAATGTGTAAAAACCAGAAAGGCAAGACAGGCCCTGGAGAACAGGGAGCCTTGTTATGCTGATGGGCGGGATGTAAATTGCCAACTGCCTCTCTGGAGGAGTGCATTGTGTTCCCTAAAAGAAGTAAACAACAGAGCTACAGAGCCAAGGGCACTTCCAGTCTAGGGAATATACCTTGGGAAAACTGAAAATCAATAAGACAGAGCCACCCCAAAATTTAGGGCTGCACTGCTTACAAGGACCTCAACTTGGGTACACCTTAAATATCCCAGGAAATATAAAAATGGTTCAAAAAATTGTGGTACTTACGTACGATGGAATATCCCTCAGCCATGAAATCAATGTCATAAGACCAGTAGCAGCAAAATGGGTGGATTCAGGTACGATAATACTAAGTGAAATAAGTCACACAGAAAAAGAAACTTATCATAAGATATCACTTATGAAGATCCTGTAAACATGGCTACACTTGAACTGAGTTAGGAAATAGAACAGTATCTCACATTTAGGAAACACTCTTATGCCTGCTTAAGGGAAAGGAGAGGTGTGGTGATGAGTAAAACCAGAGTTTGATATAAGTACAGGTACCGTTCCAAAAACCAACTATGGAATAGACAAGACCTACACCTTCCTCAGTGAAAGGGACTCAAAACCCCATATTTCCCGCAGAGGAATATATCTGACTAGTAAGAATCTTAAAACCTATGTATTGATATGTCTCCTTAAGGGAATCAAGTGTGTCTAGAATGGCATAAACATGGCAGTGAGAATCAGCTCAAACCCACTATAAAAAGGAATTTCAAAAACAAAACAAAAAAACTGGGAAATTCTTTACAGTTCCTTCAGGATCTCTGCTGAAACCTGGAATGACCCTATCTACAAAGACAGCTGGATGTGGCATAAGGCTGGACACTTGGGACTGAGAGGAATGGTGAGATTGGGTGAGCAAATGCAGACCCTTTAAAGCACAAATGCCTGTCACCCATTCCATGGGTCCCAACTCTCCAGGTTGAAGGGAATATTACTACAGTTATAACATGTACGGGAATCCTAGAGAACGGACACACTGTGAATACGAAAGGTTTCTAAAACTCAACGAATAGTCCCTCTCCTGGTGCTCCGGTTTGACTTTCCATCTGCTTTACTATCAATCTCCCAAATTGGAGAGACAGCCCCTTTAACCAACTGGTTCGCACAGGTTTCCAATTTGGCAGAGTACGAAAGGGAAGAGGGAGAACCAATGAGAGAGTAGCTGTTAGGCATTTGGACGGGCACATATCACTCTAACTTCCCGGCAGCAAGAAGAATTAACCAAAGTCTCAACACCCACCGGGAACCAGCATAGGTCCTGAACCAAAATTTTGGACTTGCGGTCAGCTCACAAAAAACGAGTCGCAAAATGGAGCTCAAGGGCACAACAATTCACAAACTAGCAGAGTAATAAAGGACAACTATCGTCCAAAAATCTGTTAAGAGAAGGCAACGTGGCGGACTTGAAAGCGAGGCAGAATAGCAGGAAAGAGATTTCAAGAGGTACGTTGGAATCGCCTTTAAAGCACAGGAAGAGGGGCACAACTTCGACAATGATGCACTTGGCCAAAAAGGGCGTATGCGTTTTCTCCTGAATATATTCAGGAGAAAACGCATACGCCCTTTTTGGCCAAGCAAGCAAGTGGGCAATGCAAATCTGCACTACAAAGAAGTATCACTTCCCACCAGTCAAAAGGGACATCCACAAAATGTGTAAAAACCAGAAAGGCAAGACAGGCTCTGGAGAACAGGGAGCCTTGTTATGCTGATGGGCGGGATGTAAATTGCCAACTGCCTCTCTGGAGGAGTGCATTATGTTCCCTAAAACAAGTAAACAACAGAGCTACAGAGCCAAGGGCACTTCCAGTCTAGGGAATATACCTTGGGAAAACTGAAAATCAATAAGACAGAGCCACCCCAAAATTTAGGGCTGCACTGCTTACAAGGACCTCAACTTGGTTACACCTTAAATATCCCAGGAAATATAAAAATAGTTCAAAATATTGTGGTACTTACGTGCGATGGAATATCCCTCAGCCATGAAATCAATGTCATAAGACCAGTAGCAGCAAAATGGGTGGATTCAGGTACGATGATTCTAAGTGAAATAAGTCACACAGAAAAAGAAACTTATCATAAGATATCACTTATGAAGATCCTGTAAACATGGCTACACTTGAACTGAGTTAGGAAAGAGAACAGTGTCTCACATTTAGAAAACACTCTTATGCCTGCTTAAGGGGGAAGGAGAGCTGGGGTGATGCATAAATCCAGAGTTTGATATAAGCACAGGTACCGTTCCAAAAACCAACTATGGAATAGACAAGACCTACACCTTCCTCAGTGAAAGGGACTCAAAACCCCATATTTCCCGCAGAGGAATATATCTGACTAGTAAGAATCATAAAACCTATGTATTGATATGTCTCCCTAAGGGAATCAAGTGTGTCTAGACTGGCATAAACAGGGGAACGAGAATCAGCTCAAACCCACTATAAAAAGGAATTTCAAAAACAAAACATAAAAACTGGGAAATTCTTTACAATTCCTTCAGGGTCTCTGATGAAACCTGTAATGACCCTATCTTTAACGACAGCTGGATGTGGCATAAGGCTGGACACTTGGGACTGAGACGATTGGTGAGATTGGGTGAGCAAATGCAGACCCTTTAAAGCACAAATGCCTGGCGCCCATTCCATGGGTCCGAACTCTCCAGGTTGAAGGGAATATTACTACACCTATAACATGTACGGGAAACCTAGAGAACGGACCCACTGTGAATACGAAAAGTTTCTAAAACTCAACGAATAGTCCCTCTCCAGGTGCTCCTGTTTGGCTTTCCATCTGCTTTACTATCAACCTCCCAACTTGGAGAGACAGCCCCTTTAACCTCCTGGTTCGCACAGGTTGCCAATTTGGCAGAGGATGAAAGGGAAGAGGGAGAACCAATGAGAGAGTAGCTGTTAGGCATTTGGACGGGCACATATCACTGTAATTTCCCGGCAGGAAGAAGAATTAACCAAAGTCTCAGCCACCCACCGGGAACCCGTATAGGTCTTGTACCAAAATTTTGGACTTGCGGTCAGCTCACAAAAAACGAGTTGAAAAATGGAGCTCAGGGGCACAGCAATTCACAAACTGGCCGAGTAATAAAGGACAAGTATCGTCCAAAAATCTGTTGAGGGAAGGCAACGAGGCGGACTTGAAAGCGAGGCAGAATAGCAGGAAACAGATTTCAAAAGGTACGTTGGAATCGCCTTTAAAGCACAGGAAGAGGGGCACAACTTCGACAATGATGCCTTGGCCAAAAAGTTCGTATGCGTTTTCTCCTGAATATATTCAGGAGAAAACGCATACGCCCTTTTTGGCAAAGCAAGCAAGCGGGCAATGCAAATCTGCACTACAAAGAAGTATCACTTCCCACCGGTCAAAAGGGACATCCTCAAAATATGTAAAAACCAGAAAGGCAAGACAGGCCCTGGAGAACAGGGAGCCTTGTTATGCTGATGGACGGGATGTAAATTGCCAACTGCTTCTCTGGAAGAGTGCATTGTGTTCCCTAAAACAAGTAGAGAACAGAGCTACAGAGCCAAGGGCACTTCCAGTCTAGCGAATATACCTTGGGAAAACTGAAAATCAATAAGACAGAGCCACCCCAAAATTTAGGGCTGCACTGCTTATAAGGACCTCAACTTGGGTACACCTTAAATATCCCAGGAAATATAAAAATGGTTCAAAAAATTGTGGTACTTACGTACGATGGAATATCCCTCAGCCATGAAATCAATGTCATAAGACCAGTAGCATCAAAATGGGTGGATTCAGGAACGATGATTCTAAGTGAAATAAGTCACACAGAAAAAGAAACTTATCATAAGATATCACTTATGAAGATCCTGTAAACATGGTTACACTTGAACTGAGTTAGGAAATAGAACAGTGTCTCACATTTAGGGAATCACTCTTATGCCTGCTTAAGGGAAAGGAGAGGTGTGGTGATGCATAAAACCAGAGTTTGATATAAGTACAGGTACCGTTCCAAAAACCAACTATGGAATAGGCAAGACCTACACCTTCCTCAGTGAAAGGGACTCAAAACCCCGTATTTCCCGCAGAGGAATATATCTGACTAGTAAGAATCTTAAAACCTATGTATTGATATGTCTCCCTAAGGGAATCAAGTGTGTCTAGACTGGCATAAACATGGCAGCGAGAATCAGCTCAAACCCACTATAAAACGGAATTTCAAAAACAAAACAAAAAAACTGGGAAATTCTTTACAGTTCCTTCAGGGTCTCTGATGAAACCTGGAATGACCCTATCTACAATGACAGCTGGATGTGGCATAAGGCTGGACACTTGGGACTGAGACGATTGGTGAGATTGGGTGAGCAAATGCAGACCCTTTAAAGCAATAATGCATGGCACCCATTCCATGGGTCCCAACTCTCCAGGTTGAAGGGAATATTACTACAGCTATAACATGTACGGGAAACCTAGAGAACGGACCCACTGTGAATACGAAAGTTTTCTAAAACTCAGTGAATAGTCCCTCTCCTGGTGCTCTGGTTTGACTTTCCATCTGCTTTACTATCAATCTTCCAACTTGGAGAGACAGCCCCTTTAACCTCCTGGTTCGCACACGTTTCCCATTTGGCAGAGGATGAAAGGGAAGAGGGAGAACCAATGAGAGAGTAGCTGTTAGGCATTTGGACGGGCACATATCACTCTATCTTCCCAGCAGGAAGAAGAATTAACAAAAGCCTCAGCCCCCCACCGGGAACCAACAGAGTTCCTGAACCAAAATTTTGGACTTGCGGTCAGCTCACAAAAAACGAGTTGAAAAATGGAGCTCAGGGGCACAGCAATTCACAAACTGGCCGAGTAATAAAGGACAACTATCGTCCAAAAATCTGTTGAGGGAAGGCAACGTGGCGGATTGAATGCGAGGCAGAATACCAGGAAACAGATTTCAAGAGGTACGTTGGAATCGCCTTTAAAGCACAGGAAGAGGGGCACAACTTCGACAATGATGCATTGGCCAAAAAGGTCATATGCATTTTCTCCTGAGTATATTCAGGAGAAAACGCATACGCCCTTTTTGGCCAAGCAAGCAAGCGGGCAATGCAAATCTGCACTACAAAGAAGTATCACTTCCCACCGGTCAAAAGGGATATCCTCAAAATATGTAAAAACCAGAAAGGCAAGACAGGCCCTGGAGATCAGGGAGCCTTGTTATGCTGATGGGCGGGATGTAAATTGCCAACTGCCTCTCTGGGGGAGTACATTGTGTTCCCTAAAACAAGTAAACAACAGAGCTACAGATCCAAGGGCACTTCCAGTCTAGGGAATATACCTTGGGAAAACTGAAAATCAATAAGACAGAGCCACCCCAAAATTTAGGGCTGCACTGCTTACAAGGACCTCAACTTGGGTACACCTTAAATATCCCAGGAAATATAAAAATGGTTCAAAAAATTGTGGTACTTACGTACGATGGAATATCCCTCAGCCATGAAATCAATGTGATAAGACCAGTAGTAGCAAAGTGGGTGGATTCAGGTACGATGATTCTAAGTGAAATAAGTCACACAGAAAAAGAAACTTATCATAAGATATCACTTATGAAGATCCTGTAAACATGGCTACACTTGAACTGAGTTAGGAAAGAGAACAGTGTCTCACATTTAGAAAACACTCTTATGACTGCTTAAGGGGGAAGGAGAGGTGGGGTGATGCATAAAACCAGAGTTTGATATAAGCACAGGTACCGTTCCAAAAACCAACTATGGAATAGACAAGACCTACACCTTCCTCAGTGAAAGGGACTCAAAACCCCATATTTCCCATAGAGGAATATATCTGACTAATAAGAATCTTAAATCCTATGTATTGATATGTCTCCAAAAGGGAATCAAGTGTGTCTAGACTGGCATAAACATGGCAGCGAGAATCACCTCAAACCCACTATAAAACGGAATTTCAAAAGCAAAACAAAAAAACTGGGAAATTCATTACAATTCCTTCAGGGTCTCTGATGAAACCAGGAATGACCCTATCTACAATGACAGCTGGATGTGGCATAAGGCTGGACACTTGGGACTGAGAGGATTGGTGAGATTGGGTGAGCAAATGCAGACCCTTTAAAGCACAAATGCCTGGCACCCATTCCATGGGTCCCAACTCTCCAGGTTGCAGGGAATATTACTACAGCTATAACATGTATGGGAAACCTAGAGAACGGACCCACTGTGAATACGAAAGGTTTCTAAAACTCAACGAATAGTCCCTCTCCTGGTGCTCCGGTTTGACTTTCCATCGGCTTTACTATCAATCTCCCAACTTGGAGAGAGAGCACCTTTAACCTCCTGGTTCGCACACGTTTCCAATTTGGCAGAGGATGAAAGGGAAGAGGGAGAACCAATGAGAGAGTAGCTGTTAGGCATTTTTACGGGCACATATCACTCTAACTTCCCAGCAGCAAGAAGAATTAACCAAAGTCTCAGCCCCCCACCGGGAACCAGCATTGGTCCTGAACCAAAATTTTGGACTTGCGGTCATCTCACAAAAAACGAGTTGAAAAATGGAGCTCAGGGGCACAGCAATTCACAAACTGGCCGAGTAATAAAGGACAACTATCGTCCAAAAATCTGTTAAGGGAAGGCAACGAGGCGGACTTGAAAGCGAGGCAGAATAGCAGGAAACAGATTTCAAGAGGTACGTTGGAATCGCCTTTAAAGCACAGGAAGAGGGGCACAACTTCGACAATGATGCACTTGGCCAAAAAGGGCGTATGCATTTTCTCCTGAATATATTCAGGAGAAAACGCATACGCCCTTTTTGGCCAAGCAAGCAAGCGGGCAATGCAAATCTGCACTACAAAGAAGTATCACTTCCCACCGGTCAAAAGGGACATCCACAAAATGTGTAAAAACCAGAAAGGCAAGACAGGCCCTGGAGAACAGGGAGCCTTGTTATGCTGATGGGCGGGATATAAATTGCCAACTGCCTCTCTGGAGGAGTGCATTGTGTTCCCTAAAAGAAGTAAACAACAGAGCTACAGAGCCAAGGGCACTTCCAGTCTAGGGAATATACCTTGGGAAAACTGAAAATCAATAAGACAGAGCCACCCCAAAATTTAGGGCTGCACTGCTTACAAGGACCTCAACTTGGGTACACCTTAAATATCCAAGGAAATATAAAAATGGTTCAAAAAATTGTGGTACTTACGTACGATGGAATATCCCTCAGCCATGAAATCAATGTGATAAGACCAGTAGCAGCAAAATGGGTGGATTCAGGTACGATGATTCTAAGTGAAATAAGTCACACAGAAAAAGAAACTTATCATAAGATATCACTTATGAAGATCCTGTAAACATGGCTACACTTGAACTGAGTTAGGAAAGAGAACAGTGTCTCACATTTAGAAAACACTCTTATGACTGCTTAAGGGGGAAGGAGAGGTGGGGTGATGCTTAAAACCAGAGTTTGATATAAGCACAGGTACCGTTCCAAAAACCAACTATGGAATAGACAAGACCTACACCTTCCTCAGTGAAAGGGACTCAAAACCCCATATTTCCCGCAGAGGAATATATCTGACTAGTAATAATCTTAAAACCTATGTATTGATATGTCTCCGTAATGGAATCAAGTGTGTCTAGACTGGCATAAACATGGCAGTGAGAATCAGCTCAAACCCACTATAAAAAGGAATTTCAAAAACAAAACAAAAAAACTGGGAAATTCTTTACAATTCCTTCAGGGTCTCTGATGAAACCTGTAATGACCCTATCTTTAACGACAGCTGGATGTGGCATTAGGCTGGACACTTGGGACTGAGACGATTGGTGAGATTGGGTGAGCAAATGCAGACCCTTTAAAGCACAAATGCCTGGCACCCATTCCATGGGTCCGAACTCTCCAGGTTGAAGGGAATATTACTACACCTATAACATGTACGGGAAACCTAGAGAACGGACCCACTGTGAATACGAAAAGTTTCTAAAACTCAACGAATAGTCCCTCTCCAGGTGCTCCTGTTTGGCTTTCCATCTGCTTTACTATCAACCTCCCAACTTGGAGAGACAGCCCCTTTAACCTCCTGGTTCGCACAGGTTGCCAATTTGGCAGAGGATGAAAGGGAAGAGGGAGAACCAATGAGAGAGTAGCTGTTAGGCATTTGGACGGGCACATATCACTCTAATTTCCCGGCAGGAAGAAGAATTAACCAAAGTCTCAGCCACCCACCGGGAACCCGTATAGGTCTTGTACCAAAATTTTGGACTTGCGGTCAGCTCACAAAAAACGAGTTGAAAAATGGAGCTCAGGGGCACAGCAATTCACAAACTGGCCGAGTAATAAAGGACAAGTATCGTCCAAAAATCTGTTGAGGGAAGGCAACGAGGCGGACTTGAAAGCGAGGCAGAATAGCAGGAAACAGATTTCAAAAGGTACGTTGGAATCGCCTTTAAAGCACAGGAAGAGGGGCACAACTTCGACAATGATGCCTTGGCCAAAAAGTTCGTATGCGTTTTCTCCTGAATATATTCAGGAGAAAACGCATACGCGCTTTTTGGCAAAGCAAGCAAGCGGGCAATGCAAATCTGCACTACAAAGAAGTATCACTTCCCACCGGTCAAAAGGGACATCCTCAAAATATGTAAAAACCAGAAAGGCAAGACAGGCCCTGGAGAACAGGGAGCCTTGTTATGCTGATGGACGGGATGTAAATTGCCAACTGCTTCTCTGGAAGAGTGCATTGTGTTCCCTAAAACAAGTAGAGAACAGAGCTACAGAGCCAAGGGCACTTCCAGTCTAGCGAATATACCTTGGGAAAACTGAAAATCAATAAGACAGAGCCACCCCAAAATTTAGGGCTGCACTGCTTATAAGGACCTCAACTTGGGTACACCTTAAATATCCCAGGAAATATAAAAATGGTTCAAAAAATTGTGGTACTTACGTACGATGGAATATCCCTCAGCCATGAAATCAGTGTCATAAGACCAGTAGCATCAAAATGGGTGGATTCAGGAACGATGATTCTAAGTGAAATAAGTCACACAGAAAAAGAAACTTATCATAAGATATCACTTATGAAGATCCTGTAAACATGGTTACACTTGAACTGAGTTAGGAAATAGAACAGTGTCTCACATTTAGGGAATCACTCTTATGCCTGCTTAAGGGAAAGGAGAGGTGTGGTGATGCATAAAACCAGAGTTTGATATAAGTACAGGTACCGTTCCAAAAACCAACTATGGAATAGGCAAGACCTACACCTTCCTCAGTGAAAGGGACTCAAAACCCCGTATTTCCCGCAGAGGAATATATCTGACTAGTAAGAATCTTAAAACCTATGTATTGATATGTCTCCCTAAGGGAATCAAGTGTGTCTAGACTGGCATAAACATGGCAGCGAGAATCAGCTCAAACCCACTATAAAACGGAATTTCAAAAACAAAACAAAAAAACTGGGAAATTCTTTACAGTTCCTTCAGGGTCTCTGATGAAACCTGGAATGACCCTATCTACAATGACAGCTGGATGTGGCATAAGGCTGGACACTTGGGACTGAGACGATTGGTGAGATTGGGTGAGCAAATGCAGACCCTTTAAAGCAATAATGCATGGCACCCATTCCATGGGTCCCAACTCTCCAGGTTGAAGGGAATATTACTACAGCTATAACATGTACGGGAAACCTAGAGAACGGACCCACTGTGAATACGAAAGTTTTCTAAAACTCAGTGAATAGTCCCTCTCCTGGTGCTCTGGTTTGACTTTCCATCTGCTTTACTATCAATCTTCCAACTTGGAGAGACAGCCCCTTTAACCTCCTGGTTCGCACACGTTTCCCATTTGGCAGAGGATGAAAGGGAAGAGGGAGAACCAATGAGAGAGTAGCTGTTAGGCATTTGGACGGGCACATATCACTCTATCTTCCCAGCAGGAAGAAGAATTAACAAAAGCCTCAGCCCCCCACCGGGAACCAACAGAGTTCCTGAACCAAAATTTTGGACTTGCGGTCAGCTCACAAAAAACGAGTTGAAAAATGGAGCTCAGGGGCACAGCAATTCACAAACTGGCCGAGTAATAAAGGACAACTATCGTCCAAAAATCTGTTGAGGGAAGGCAACGTGGCAGATTGAATGCGAGGCAGAATACCAGGAAACAGATTTCAAGAGGTACGTTGGAATCGCCTTTAAAGCACAGGAAGAGGGGCACAACTTCGACAATGATGCATTGGCCAAAAAGGTCATATGCATTTTCTCCTGAGTATATTCAGGAGAAAACGCATACGCCCTTTTTGGCCAAGCAAGCAAGCGGGCAATGCAAATCTGCACTACAAAGAAGTATCACTTCCCACCGGTCAAAAGGGATATCCTCAAAATATGTAAAAACCAGAAAGGCAAGACAGGCCCTGGAGATCAGGGAGCCTTGTTATGCTGATGGGCGGGATGTAAATTGCCAGCTGCCTCTCTGGGGGAGTACATTGTGTTCCCTAAAACAAGTAAACAACAGAGCTACAGATCCAAGGGCACTTCCAGTCTAGGGAATATACCTTGGGAAAACTGAAAATCAATAAGACAGAGCCACCCCAAAATTTAGGGCTGCACTGCTTACAAGGACCTCAACTTGGGTACACCTTAAATATCCCAGGAAATATAAAAATGGTTCAAAAAATTGTGGTACTTACGTACGATGGAATATCCCTCAGCCATGAAATCAATGTGATAAGACCAGTAGTAGCAAAGTGGGTGGATTCAGGTACGATGATTCTAAGTGAAATAAGTCACACAGAAAAAGAAACTTATCATAAGATATCACTTATGAAGATCCTGTAAACATGGCTACACTTGAACTGAGTTAGGAAAGAGAACAGTGTCTCACATTTAGAAAACACTCTTATGACTGCTTAAGGGGGAAGGAGAGGTGGGGTGATGCATAAAACCAGAGTTTGATATAAGCACAGGTACCGTTCCAAAAACCAACTATGGAATAGACAAGACCTACACCTTCCTCAGTGAAAGGGACTCAAACACAATAGTTCCCGCAGAGGAATATATCTGACTAGTAAGAAACTTAAAACCTACGTATTGATATGTCTCCATAAGGGAATCAAGTGTGTCTAGACTGGCATAAACATGGCAGCATGAATCAGCTCAAACCCACTATAAAAAGGAATTTCAAAAACAAAACAAAAAAACTGGGAAATTCTTTACAATTCCTTCAGGGTCTGTGATGAAACCTGGAATGACCCTATCTACAACGACAGCTGGATGTGGCATAAGGCTGGACACTTGGGACTGAGAGGATTGGTGAGATTGGGTGAGCAAATGCAGACCCTTTAAAGCAATAATGCATGGCACCCATTCCATGGGTCCCAACTCTCCAGGTTGAAGGGAATATTACTACAGCTATAACATGTACAGGAAACCTAGAGAACGGACACACTGTGAATACGAAAGGTTTCTAAAACTCAACGAATAGTCCCTCTCCTGGTGCTCCAGTTTGAGTTTCCATCTGCTTTGCTATCAATCTCCCAACTTGGAGAGACAGCCCCTTTAACCTCCTGGTTCGCACAGGTTGCCCATTTGTCAGAGGATGAAAGGGAAGAGGGAGAACCAATGAGAGAGTAGCTGTTAGGCATTTGGACGGGCACATATCACTCTAACTTCCCGGCAGGAAGAAGAATTAACCAAAGTCTCAGCCCCCCACCGGGAACCAGCATAGTTCCTGAATCAAAATTTTGGACTTGCGGTCAGCTCACAAAAAACGAGTTGAGAATGGAGCTCAGGGGCACAGCAATTCACAAACTGGCCGAGTAATAAAGGACAACTATCGTCCAAATATCTGTTGCGGGAAGGCAACAAGGCGGAATTGAAAGCAAGGCAGAATAGCAGGAAACAGATTTCAAGAGGTACGTTGGAATCGCCTTTAAAGCACAGGAAGAGGGCCACAACTTCGACAATGATGCACTTGGCCAAAAAGGGCGTATGCGTTTTCTCCTGAATATATTCAGGAGAAAACGCATACGCCCATTTTGGCCAAGCAAGAAAGCGGGCAATGCAAATCTGCACTACAAAGAAGTATCACTTCCCACCGGTCAAAAGGGATATCCACAAAATGTGTAAAAACCAGAAAGGCAAGACAGGCCCTGGAGAACAGGGAGCCTTGTTATGCTGATGGGCGGGAGGTAAATTGCCAACTGCTTCTCTGGAAGAGTGCATTGTGTTCCCTAAAACAAGTAAACAACAGAGCTACAGAGCCAAGGGCACTTGAGTATAGAGAACATACCTTGGGAAAACTGAAAATCAATAAGACAGAGCCACCCCAAAATTTAGGGCTGCACTGCTTATTAGGACCTCAACTTGGGTACACCTTAAATATCCCAGGAAATATAAAATGGTTCAAAAAATTGTGGTACTTACGTACGATGGAATATCCCTCAGCCATGAAATCAATGTCATAAGACCAGTAGCAGCAAAATGGGTGGATTCAGGTACGATGATTCTAAGTGAAATAAGTCACACAGAAAAAGAAACTTATCATAAGATATCACTTATGAAGATCCTGTAAACATGGTTACACTTGAACTGAGTTAGGAAATAGAACAGTATCTCACATTTAGGAAACACTCTTATGCCTGCTTAAGGGAAAGGAGAGGTGTGGTGATGCGTAAAACCAGAGTTTGATATAAGTACAGGTACCATTCCAAAAACCAACTATGGAATAGACAAGACCTACACCTTCCTCAGTGAAAGGGACTCAAAACCCCATATTTCCCGCAGAGGAATATATCTGACTAGTAAGAATCTTAAAACCTATGTATTGATATGTCTCCTTAAGGGAATCAAGTGTGTCTAGAATGGCATAAACATGGCAGCGAGAATCAGCTCAAACCCACTATAAAAAGGAATTTCAAAAACAAAACAAAAAAACTGGGAAATTCTTTACAGTTCCTTCAGGGTCTCTGCTGAAATCTGGAATGACCCTATCTACAAAGACAGCTGGATGTGGCATAAGGCTGGACACTTGGGACTGAGAGGATTGGTGAGATTGGGTGAGCAAATGCAGACCCTTTAAAGCACAAATGCCTGGCACCCATTCCATGGGTCCCAACTCTCCAGGTTGCAGGGAATATTACTACAGCTATAACATGTATGGGAAACCTAGAGAACGGACCCACTGTGAATACGAAAGGTTTCTAAAACTCAACGAATAGTCCCTCTCCTGGTGCTCCGGTTATACTTTCCATCGGCTTTACTATCAATCTCCCAACTTGGAGAGAGAGCACCTTTAACCTCCTGGTTCGCACACGTTTCCAATTTGGCAGAGGATGAAAGGGAAGAGGGAGAACCAATGAGAGAGTAGCTGTTAGGCATTTTTACGGGCACATATCACTCTAACTTCCCAGCAGCAAGAAGAATTAACCAAAGTCTCAGCCCCCCACCGGGAACCAGCATTGGTCCTGAACCAAATTTTGGACTTGCGGTCATCTCACAAAAAACGAGTTGAAAAATGGAGCTCAGGGGCACAGCAATTCACAAACTGGCCGAGTAATAAAGGACAACTATCGTCCAAAAATCTGTTAAGGGAAGGCAACGAGGCGGACTTGAAAGCGAGGCAGAATAGCAGGAAACAGATTTCAAGAGGTACGTTGGAATCGCCTTTAAAGCACAGGAAGAGGGGCACAACTTCGACAATGATGCACTTGGCCAAAAAGGGCGTATGCGTTTTCTCCTGAATATATTCAGGAGAAAACGCATACGCCCTTTTTGGCCAAGCAAGCAAGCGGGCAATGCAAATCTGCACTACAAAGAAGTATCACTTCCCACCGGTCAAAAGGGACATCCACAAAATGTGTAAAAACCAGAAAGGCAAGACAGGCCCTGGAGAACAGGGAGCCTTGTTATGCTGATGGGCGGGATGTAAATTGCCAACTGAATCTCTGGAGGAGTGCATAGTGTTCCCTAAAAAAAGTAAAAAACAGAGCTACAGAGCCAAGGGCACTTCCAGTCTAGGGAATATACCTTCGAAAACTGAAAATCAATAAGACAGAGCCACACCAAAATTTAGGGCTGCACTGCTTACAAGGACCTCAACTTGGGTACACCTTAAATATCCCAGGAAATATAAAAATGGTTCAAAAAATTGTGGTACTTATGTACGATGGAATATCCCTCAGCCATGAAATCAATGTCATAAGACCAGTAGCAGAAAAATGGGTGGATCCAGGTACGATGATTCTAAGTGAAATAAGTCACACAGAAAAAGAAACTTATCATAAGATATCACTTATGAAGATCCTGTAAACATGGTTACACTTGAACTGAGTTAGGAAAGAGAGCAGTGTGTCACATTTAGAAAACACTCTTATGCCTGCTTAAGGGGGAAGGAGAGGTGGGGTGATGCATAAAACCAGAGTTTGATATAAGCACAGGTACCGTTCCAAAAACCAACTATGGAATAGACAAGACCTACACCTTCCTCAGTGAAAGGGACTCAAACACAATAGTTCCCGCAGAGGAATATATCTGACTAGTAAGAAACTTAAAACCTACGTATTGATATGTCTCCATAAGGGAATCAAGTGTGTCTAGACTGGCATAAACATGGCAGCATGAATCAGCTCAAACCCACTATAAAAAGGAATTTCAAAAACAAAACAAAAAAACTGGGAAATTCTTTACAATTCCTTCAGGGTCTGTGATGAAACCTGGAATGACCCTATCTACAACGACAGCTGGATGTGGCATAAGGCTGGACACTTGGGACTGAGAGGATTGGTGAGATTGGGTGAGCAAATGCAGACCCTTTAAAGCAATAATGCATGGCACCCATTCCATGGGTCCCAACTCTCCAGGTTGAAGGGAATATTACTACAGCTATAACATGTACAGGAAACCTAGAGAACGGACACACTGTGAATACGAAAGGTTTCTAAAACTCAACGAATAGTCCCTCTCCTGGTGCTCCAGTTTGAGTTTCCATCTGCTTTGCTATCAATCTCCCAACTTGGAGAGACAGCCCCTTTAACCTCCTGGTTCGCACAGGTTGCCCATTTGTCAGAGGATGAAAGGGAAGAGGGAGAACCAATGAGAGAGTAGCTGTTAGGCATTTGGACGGGCACATATCACTCTAACTTCCCGGCAGGAAGAAGAATTAACCAAAGTCTCAGCCCCCCACCGGGAACCAGCATAGTTCCTGAATCAAAATTTTGGACTTGCGGTCAGCTCACAAAAAACGAGTTGAGAATGGAGCTCAGGGGCACAGCAATTCACAAACTGGCCGAGTAATAAAGGACAACTATCGTCCAAATATCTGTTGCGGGAAGGCAACAAGGCGGAATTGAAAGCAAGGCAGAATAGCAGGAAACAGATTTCAAGAGGTACGTTGGAATCGCCTTTAAAGCACAGGAAGAGGGCCACAACTTCGACAATGATGCACTTGGCCAAAAAGGGCGTATGCGTTTTCTCCTGAATATATTCAGGAGAAAACGCATACGCCCATTTTGGCCAAGCAAGAAAGCGGGCAATGCAAATCTGCACTACAAAGAAGTATCACTTCCCACCGGTCAAAAGGGATATCCACAAAATGTGTAAAAACCAGAAAGGCAAGACAGGCCCTGGAGAACAGGGAGCCTTGTTATGCTGATGGGCGGGAGGTAAATTGCCAACTGCTTCTCTGGAAGAGTGCATTGTGTTCCCTAAAACAAGTAAACAACAGAGCTACAGAGCCAAGGGCACTTGAGTATAGAGAACATACCTTGGGAAAACTGAAAATCAATAAGACAGAGCCACCCCAAAATTTAGGGCTGCACTGCTTATTAGGACCTCAACTTGGGTACACCTTAAATATCCCAGGAAATATAAAATGGTTCAAAAAATTGTGGTACTTACGTACGATGGAATATCCCTCAGCCATGAAATCAATGTCATAAGACCAGTAGCAGCAAAATGGGTGGATTCAGGTACGATGATTCTAAGTGAAATAAGTCACACAGAAAAAGAAACTTATCATAAGATATCACTTATGAAGATCCTGTAAACATGGTTACACTTGAACTGAGTTAGGAAATAGAACAGTATCTCACATTTAGGAAACACTCTTATGCCTGCTTAAGGGAAAGGAGAGGTGTGGTGATGCGTAAAACCAGAGTTTGATATAAGTACAGGTACCATTCCAAAAACCAACTATGGAATAGACAAGACCTACACCTTCCTCAGTGAAAGGGACTCAAAACCCCATATTTCCCGCAGAGGAATATATCTGACTAGTAAGAATCTTAAAACCTATGTATTGATATGTCTCCTTAAGGGAATCAAGTGTGTCTAGAATGGCATAAACATGGCAGCGAGAATCAGCTCAAACCCACTATAAAAAGGAATTTCAAAAACAAAACAAAAAAACTGGGAAATTCTTTACAGTTCCTTCAGGGTCTCTGCTGAAATCTGGAATGACCCTATCTACAAAGACAGCTGGATGTGGCATAAGGCTGGACACTTGGGACTGAGAGGATTGGTGAGATTGGGTGAGCAAATGCAGACCCTTTAAAGCACAAATGCCTGGAACCCATTCCATGGGTCCCAACTCTCCAGGTTGCAGGGAATATTACTACAGCTATAACATGTATGGGAAACCTAGAGAACGGACCCACTGTGAATACGAAAGGTTTCTAAAACTCAACGAATAGTCCCTCTCCTGGTGCTCCGGTTATACTTTCCATCGGCTTTACTATCAATCTCCCAACTTGGAGAGAGAGCACCTTTAACCTCCTGGTTCGCACACGTTTCCAATTTGGCAGAGGATGAAAGGGAAGAGGGAGAACCAATGAGAGAGTAGCTGTTAGGCATTTTTACGGGCACATATCACTCTAACTTCCCAGCAGCAAGAAGAATTAACCAAAGTCTCAGCCCCCCACCGGGAACCAGCATTGGTCCTGAACCAAATTTTGGACTTGCGGTCATCTCACAAAAAACGAGTTGAAAAATGGAGCTCAGGGGCACAGCAATTCACAAACTGGCCGAGTAATAAAGGACAACTATCGTCCAAAAATCTGTTAAGGGAAGGCAACGAGGCGGACTTGAAAGCGAGGCAGAATAGCAGGAAACAGATTTCAAGAGGTACGTTGGAATCGCCTTTAAAGCACAGGAAGAGGGGCACAACTTCGACAATGATGCACTTGGCCAAAAAGGGCGTATGCGTTTTCTCCTGAATATATTCAGGAGAAAACGCATACGCCCTTTTTGGCCAAGCAAGCAAGCGGGCAATGCAAATCTGCACTACAAAGAAGTATCACTTCCCACCGGTCAAAAGGGACATCCACAAAATGTGTAAAAACCAGAAAGGCAAGACAGGCCCTGGAGAACAGGGAGCCTTGTTATGCTGATGGGCGGGATGTAAATTGCCAACTGCCTCTCTGGAGGAGTGCATTGTGTTCCCTAAAAGAAGTAAACAACAGAGCTACAGAGCCAAGGGCACTTCCAGTCTAGGGAATATACCTTGGGAAAACTGAAAATCAATAAGACAGAGCCACCCCAAAATTTAGGGCTGCACTGCTTACAAGGACCTCAACTTGGGTACACCTTAAATATCCCAGGAAATATAAAAATGGTTCAAAAAATTGTGGTACTTACGTACGATGGAATATCCCTCAGCCATGAAATCAATGTCATAAGACCAGTAGCAGCAAAATGGGTGGATTCAGGTACGATAATACTAAGTGAAATAAGTCACACAGAAAAAGAAACTTATCATAAGATATCACTTATGAAGATCCTGTAAACATGGCTACACTTGAACTGAGTTAGGAAATAGAACAGTATCTCACATTTAGGAAACACTCTTATGCCTGCTTAAGGGAAAGGAGAGGTGTGGTGATGAGTAAAACCAGAGTTTGATATAAGTACAGGTACCGTTCCAAAAACCAACTATGGAATAGACAAGACCTACACCTTCCTCAGTGAAAGGGACTCAAAACCCCATATTTCCCGCAGAGGAATATATCTGACTAGTAAGAATCTTAAAACCTATGTATTGATATGTCTCCTTAAGGGAATCAAGTGTGTCTAGAATGGCATAAACATGGCAGTGAGAATCAGCTCAAACCCACTATAAAAAGGAATTTCAAAAACAAAACAAAAAAACTGGGAAATTCTTTACAGTTCCTTCAGGATCTCTGCTGAAACCTGGAATGACCCTATCTACAAAGACAGCTGGATGTGGCATAAGGCTGGACACTTGGGACTGAGAGGAATGGTGAGATTGGGTGAGCAAATGCAGACCCTTTAAAGCACAAATGCCTGTCACCCATTCCATGGGTCCCAACTCTCCAGGTTGAAGGGAATATTACTACAGTTATAACATGTACGGGAATCCTAGAGAACGGACACACTGTGAATACGAAAGGTTTCTAAAACTCAACGAATAGTCCCTCTCCTGGTGCTCCGGTTTGACTTTCCATCTGCTTTACTATCAATCTCCCAAATTGGAGAGACAGCCCCTTTAACCAACTGGTTCGCACAGGTTTCCAATTTGGCAGAGTACGAAAGGGAAGAGGGAGAACCAATGAGAGAGTAGCTGTTAGGCATTTGGACGGGCACATATCACTCTAACTTCCCGGCAGCAAGAAGAATTAACCAAAGTCTCAACACCCACCGGGAACCAGCATAGGTCCTGAACCAAAATTTTGGACTTGCGGTCAGCTCACAAAAAACGAGTCGCAAAATGGAGCTCAAGGGCACAACAATTCACAAACTAGCAGAGTAATAAAGGACAACTATCGTCCAAAAATCTGTTAAGAGAAGGCAACGTGGCGGACTTGAAAGCGAGGCAGAATAGCAGGAAAGAGATTTCAAGAGGTACGTTGGAATCGCCTTTAAAGCACAGGAAGAGGGGCACAACTTCGACAATGATGCACTTGGCCAAAAAGGGCGTATGCGTTTTCTCCTGAATATATTCAGGAGAAAACGCATACGCCCTTTTTGGCCAAGCAAGCAAGTGGGCAATGCAAATCTGCACTACAAAGAAGTATCACTTCCCACCAGTCAAAAGGGACATCCACAAAATGTGTAAAAACCAGAAAGGCAAGACAGGCTCTGGAGAAGAGGGAGCCTTGTTATGCTGATGGGCGGGATGTAAATTGCCAACTGCCTCTCTGGAGGAGTGCATTATGTTCCCTAAAACAAGTAAACAACAGAGCTACAGAGCCAAGGGCACTTCCAGTCTAGGGAATATACCTTGGGAAAACTGAAAATCAATAAGACAGAGCCACCCCAAAATTTAGGGCTGCACTGCTTACAAGGACCTCAACTTGGTTACACCTTAAATATCCCAGGAAATATAAAAATAGTTCAAAAAATTGTGGTACTTACGTGCGATGGAATATCCCTCAGCCATGAAATCAATGTCATAAGACCAGTAGCAGCAAAATGGGTGGATTCAGGTACGATGATTCTAAGTGAAATAAGTCACACAGAAAAAGAAACTTATCATAAGATATCACTTATGAAGATCCTGTAAACATGGCTACACTTGAACTGAGTTAGGAAAGAGAACAGTGTCTCACATTTAGAAAACACTCTTATGCCTGCTTAAGGGGGAAGGAGAGCTGGGGTGATGCATAAATCCAGAGTTTGATATAAGCACAGGTACCGTTCCAAAAACCAACTATGGAATAGACAAGACCTACACCTTCCTCAGTGAAAGGGACTCAAAACCCCATATTTCCCGCAGAGGAATATATCTGACTAGTAAGAATCATAAAACCTATGTATTGATATGTCTCCCTAAGGGAATCAAGTGTGTCTAGACTGGCATAAACAGGGGAACGAGAATCAGCTCAAACCCACTATAAAAAGGAATTTCAAAAACAAAACATAAAAACTGGGAAATTCTTTACAATTCCTTCAGGGTCTCTGATGAAACCTGTAATGACCCTATCTTTAACGACAGCTGGATGTGGCATAAGGCTGGACACTTGGGACTGAGACGATTGGTGAGATTGGGTGAGCAAATGCAGACCCTTTAAAGCACAAATGCCTGGAACCCATTCCATGGGTCCCAACTCTCCAGGTTGAAGGGAATATTACTACACCTATAACATGTACGGGAAACCTAGAGAACGGACCCACTGTGAATACGAAAAGTTTCTAAAACTCAACGAATAGTCCCTCTCCAGGTGCTCCTGTTTGGCTTTCCATCTGCTTTACTATCAACCTCCCAACTTGGAGAGACAGCCCCTTTAACCTCCTGGTTCGCACAGGTTGCCAATTTGGCAGAGGATGAAAGGGAAGAGGGAGAACCAATGAGAGAGTAGCTGTTAGGCATTTGGACGGGCACATATCACTCTAATTTCCCGGCAGGAAGAAGAATTAACCAAAGTCTCAGCCACCCACCGGGAACCCGTATAGGTCTTGTACCAAAATTTTGGACTTGCGGTCAGCTCACAAAAAACGAGTTGAAAAATGGAGCTCAGGGGCACAGCAATTCACAAACTGGCCGAGTAATAAAGGACAAGTATCGTCCAAAAATCTGTTGAGGGAAGGCAACGAGGCGGACTTGAAAGCGAGGCAGAATAGCAGGAAACAGATTTCAAAAGGTACGTTGGAATCGCCTTTAAAGCACAGGAAGAGGGGCACAACTTCGACAATGATGCCTTGGCCAAAAAGTTCGTATGCGTTTTCTCCTGAATATATTCAGGAGAAAACGCATACGCCCTTTTTGGCAAAGCAAGCAAGCGGGCAATGCAAATCTGCACTACAAAGAAGTATCACTTCCCACCGGTCAAAAGGGACATCCTCAAAATATGTAAAAACCAGAAAGGCAAGACAGGCCCTGGAGAACAGGGAGCCTTGTTATGCTGATGGACGGGATGTAAATTGCCAACTGCTTCTCTGGAAGAGTGCATTGTGTTCCCTAAAACAAGTAGAGAACAGAGCTACAGAGCCAAGGGCACTTCCAGTCTAGCGAATATACCTTGGGAAAACTGAAAATCAATAAGACAGAGCCACCCCAAAATTTAGGGCTGCACTGCTTATAAGGACCTCAACTTGGGTACACCTTAAATATCCCAGGAAATATAAAAATGGTTCAAAAAATTGTGGTACTTACGTACGATGGAATATCCCTCAGCCATGAAATCAATGTCATAAGACCAGTAGCATCAAAATGGGTGGATTCAGGAACGATGATTCTAAGTGAAATAAGTCACACAGAAAAAGAAACTTATAATAAGATATCACTTATGAAGATCCTGTAAACATGGTTACACTTGAACTGAGTTAGGAAATAGAACAGTGTCTCACATTTAGGGAATCACTCTTATGCCTGCTTAAGGGAAAGGAGAGGTGTGGTGATGCATAAAACCAGAGTTTGATATAAGTACAGGTACCGCTCCAAAAACCAACTATGGAATAGGCAAGACCTACACCTTCCTCAGTGAAAGGGACTCAAAACCCCGTATTTCCCGCAGAGGAATATATCTGACTAGTAAGAATCTTAAAACCTATGTATTGATATGTCTCCCTAAGGGAATCAAGTGTGTCTAGACTGGCATAAACATGGCAGCGAGAATCAGCTCAAACCCACTATAAAACGGAATTTCAAAAACAAAACAAAAAAACTGGGAAATTCTTTACAGTTCCTTCAGGGTCTCTGATGAAACCTGGAATGACCCTATCTACAATGACAGCTGGATGTGGCATAAGGCTGGACACTTGGGACTGAGACGATTGGTGAGATTGGGTGAGCAAATGCAGACCCTTTAAAGCAATAATGCATGGCACCCATTCCATGGGTCCCAACTCTCCAGGTTGAAGGGAATATTACTACAGCTATAACATGTACGGGAAACCTAGAGAACGGACCCACTGTGAATACGAAAGTTTTCTAAAACTCAGTGAATAGTCCCTCTCCTGGTGCTCTGGTTTGACTTTCCATCTGCTTTACTATCAATCTTCCAACTTGGAGAGACAGCCCCTTTAACCTCCTGGTTCGCACACGTTTCCCATTTGGCAGAGGATGAAAGGGAAGAGGGAGAACCAATGAGAGAGTAGCTGTTAGGCATTTGGACGGGCACATATCACTCTATCTTCCCAGCAGGAAGAAGAATTAACAAAAGCCTCAGCCCCCCACCGGGAACCAACATAGTTCCTGAACCAAAATTTTGGACTTGCGGTCAGCTCACAAAAAACGAGTTGAAAAATGGAGCTCAGGGGCACAGCAATTCACAAACTGGCCGAGTAATAAAGGACAACTATCGTCCAAAAATCTGTTGAGGGAAGGCAACGTGGCGGATTGAATGCGAGGCAGAATACCAGGAAACAGATTTCAAGAGGTACGTTGGAATCGCCTTTAAAGCACAGGAAGAGGGGCACAACTTCGACAATGATGCATTGGCCAAAAAGGTCATATGCATTTTCTCCTGAGTATATTCAGGAGAAAACGCATACGCCCTTTTTGGCCAAGCAAGCAAGCGGGCAATGCAAATCTGCACTACAAAGAAGTATCACTTCCCACCGGTCAAAAGGGATATCCTCAAAATATGTAAAAACCAGAAAGGCAAGACAGGCCCTGGAGATCAGGGAGCCTTGTTATGCTGATGGACGGGATGTAAATTGCCAACTGCCTCTCTGGGGGAGTACATTGTGTTCCCTAAAACAAGTAAACAACAGAGCTACAGATCCAAGGGCACTTCCAGTCTAGGGAATATACCTTGGGAAAACTGAAAATCAATAAGACAGAGCCACCCCAAAATTTAGGGCTGCACTGCTTACAAGGACCTCAACTTGGGTACACCTTAAATATCCCAGGAAATATAAAAATGGTTCAAAAAATTGTGGTACTTACGTACGATGGAATATCCCTCAGCCATGAAATCAATGTGATAAGACCAGTAGTAGCAAAGTGGGTGGATTCAGGTACGATGATTCTAAGTGAAATAAGTCACACAGAAAAAGAAACTTATCATAAGATATCACTTATGAAGATCCTGTAAACATGGCTACACTTGAACTGAGTTAGGAAAGAGAACAGTGTCTCACATTTAGAAAACACTCTTATGACTGCTTAAGGGGGAAGGAGAGGTGGGGTGATGCATAAAACCAGAGTTTGATATAAGCACAGGTACCGTTCCAAAAACCAACTATGGAATAGACAAGACCTACACCTTCCTCAGTGAAAGGGACTCAAAACCCCATATTTCCCATAGAGGAATATATCTGACTAATAAGAATCTTAAATCCTATGTATTGATATGTCTCCAAAAGGGAATCAAGTGTGTCTAGACTGGCATAAACATGGCAGCGAGAATCACCTCAAACCCACTATAAAACGGAATTTCAAAAACAAAACAAAAAAACTGGGAAATTCATTACAATTCCTTCAGGGTCTCTGATGAAACCAGGAATGACCCTATCTACAATGACAGCTGGATGTGGCATAAGGCTGGACACTTGGGACTGAGAGGATTGGTGAGATTGGGTGAGCAAATGCAGACCCTTTAAAGCACAAATGCCTGGCACCCATTCCATGGGTCCCAACTCTCCAGGTTGCAGGGAATATTACTACAGCTATAACATGTATGGGAAACCTAGAGAACGGACCCACTGTGAATACGAAAGGTTTCTAAAACTCAACGAATAGTCCCTCTCCTGGTGCTCCGGTTTGACTTTCCATCGGCTTTACTATCAATCTCCCAACTTGGAGAGAGAGCACCTTTAACCTCCTCGTTCGCACACGTTTCCAATTTGGCAGAGGATGAAAGGGAAGAGGGAGAACCAATGAGAGAGTAGCTGTTAGGCATTTTTACGGGCACATATCACTCTAACTTCCCAGCAGCAAGAAGAATTAACCAAAGTCTCAGCCCCCCACCGGGAACCAGCATTGGTCCTGAACCAAAATTTTGGACTTGCGGTCATCTCACAAAAAACGAGTTGAAAAATGGAGCTCAGGGGCACAGCAATTCACAAACTGGCCGAGTAATAAAGGACAACTATCGTCCAAAAATCTGTTAAGGGAAGGCAACGAGGTGGACTTGAAAGCGAGGCAGAATAGCAGGAAACAGATTTCAAGAGGTACGTTGGAATCGCCTTTAAAGCACAGGAAGAGGGGCACAACTTCGACAATGATGCACTTGGCCAAAAAGGGCGTATGCATTTTCTCCTGAATATATTCAGGAGAAAACGCATACGCCCTTTTTGGCCAAGCAAGCAAGCGGGCAATGCAAATCTGCACTACAAAGAAGTATCACTTCCCACCGGTCAAAAGGGACATCCACAAAATGTGTAAAAACCAGAAAGGCAAGACAGGCCCTGGAGAACAGGGAGCCTTGTTATGCTGATGGGCGGGATATAAATTGCCAACTGCCTCTCTGGAGGAGTGCATTGTGTTCCCTAAAAGAAGTAAACAACAGAGCTACAGAGCCAAGGGCACTTCCAGTCTAGGGAATATACCTTGGGAAAACTGAAAATCAATAAGACAGAGCCACCCCAAAATTTAGGGCTGCACTGCTTACAAGGACCTCAACTTGGGTACACCTTAAATATCCAAGGAAATATAAAAATGGTTCAAAAAATTGTGGTACTTACGTACGATGGAATATCCCTCAGCCATGAAATCAATGTGATAAGACCAGTAGCAGCAAAATGGTTGGATTCAGGTACGATGATTCTAAGTGAAATAAGTCACACAGAAAAAGAAACTTATCATAAGATATCACTTATGAAGATCCTGTAAACATGGCTACACTTGAACTGAGTTAGGAAAGAGAACAGTGTCTCACATTTAGAAAACACTCTTATGACTGCTTAAGGGGGAAGGAGAGGTGGGGTGATGCTTAAAACCAGAGTTTGATATAAGCACAGGTACCGTTCCAAAAACCAACTATGGAATAGACAAGACCTACACCTTCCTCAGTGAAAGGGACTCAAAACCCCATATTTCCCGCAGAGGAATATATCTGACTAGTAAGAATCATAAAACCTATGTATTGATATGTCTCCCTAAGGGAATCAAGTGTGTCTAGACTGGCATAAACAGGGGAACGAGAATCAGCTCAAACCCACTATAAAAAGGAATTTCAAAAACAAAACATAAAAACTGGGAAATTCTTTACAATTCCTTCAGGGTCTCTGATGAAACCTGTAATGACCCTATCTTTAACGACAGCTGGATGTGGCATAAGGCTGGACACTTGGGACTGAGACGATTGGTGAGATTGGGTGAGCAAATGCAGACCCTTTAAAGCACAAATGCCTGGCGCCCATTCCATGGGTCCGAACTCTCCAGGTTGAAGGGAATATTACTACACCTATAACATGTACGGGAAACCTAGAGAACGGACCCACTGTGAATACGAAAAGTTTCTAAAACTCAACGAATAGTCCCTCTCCAGGTGCTCCTGTTTGGCTTTCCATCTGCTTTACTATCAACCTCCCAACTTGGAGAGACAGCCCCTTTAACCTCCTGGTTCGCACAGGTTGCCAATTTGGCAGAGGATGAAAGGGAAGAGGGAGAACCAATGAGAGAGTAGCTGTTAGGCATTTGGACGGGCACATATCACTCTAATTTCCCGGCAGGAAGAAGAATTAACCAAAGTCTCAGCCACCCACCGGGAACCCGTATAGGTCTTGTACCAAAATTTTGGACTTGCGGTCAGCTCACAAAAAACGAGTTGAAAAATGGAGCTCAGGGGCACAGCAATTCACAAACTGGCCGAGTAATAAAGGACAAGTATCGTCCAAAAATCTGTTGAGGGAAGGCAACGAGGCGGACTTGAAAGCGAGGCAGAATAGCAGGAAACAGATTTCAAAAGGTACGTTGGAATCGCCTTTAAAGCACAGGAAGAGGGGCACAACTTCGACAATGATGCCTTGGCCAAAAAGTTCGTATGCGTTTTCTCCTGAATATATTCAGGAGAAAACGCATACGCCCTTTTTGGCAAAGCAAGCAAGCGGGCAATGCAAATCTGCACTACAAAGAAGTATCACTTCCCACCGGTCAAAAGGGACATCCTCAAAATATGTAAAAACCAGAAAGGCAAGACAGGCCCTGGAGAACAGGGAGCCTTGTTATGCTGATGGACGGGATGTAAATTGCCAACTGCTTCTCTGGAAGAGTGCATTGTGTTCCCTAAAACAAGTAGAGAACAGAGCTACAGAGCCAAGGGCACTTCCAGTCTAGCGAATATACCTTGGGAAAACTGAAAATCAATAAGACAGAGCCACCCCAAAATTTAGGGCTGCACTGCTTATAAGGACCTCAACTTGGGTACACCTTAAATATCCCAGGAAATATAAAAATGGTTCAAAAAATTGTGGTACTTACGTACGATGGAATATCCCTCAGCCATGAAATCAATGTCATAAGACCAGTAGCATCAAAATGGGTGGATTCAGGAACGATGATTCTAAGTGAAATAAGTCACACAGAAAAAGAAACTTATCATAAGATATCACTTATGAAGATCCTGTAAACATGGTTACACTTGAACTGAGTTAGGAAATAGAACAGTGTCTCACATTTAGGGAATCACTCTTATGCCTGCTTAAGGGAAAGGAGAGGTGTGGTGATGCATAAAACCAGAGTTTGATATAAGTACAGGTACCGTTCCAAAAACCAACTATGGAATAGGCAAGACCTACACCTTCCTCAGTGAAAGGGACTCAAAACCCCGTATTTCCCGCAGAGGAATATATCTGACTAGTAAGAATCTTAAAACCTATGTATTGATATGTCTCCCTAAGGGAATCAAGTGTGTCTAGACTGGCATAAACATGGCAGCGAGAATCAGCTCAAACCCACTATAAAACGGAATTTCAAAAACAAAACAAAAAAACTGGGAAATTCTTTACAGTTCCTTCAGGGTCTCTGATGAAACCTGGAATGACCCTATCTACAATGACAGCTGGATGTGGCATAAGGCTGGACACTTGGGACTGAGACGATTGGTGAGATTGGGTGAGCAAATGCAGACCCTTTAAAGCAATAATGCATGGCACCCATTCCATGGGTCCCAACTCTCCAGGTTGAAGGGAATATTACTACAGCTATAACATGTACGGGAAACCTAGAGAACGGACCCACTGTGAATACGAAAGTTTTCTAAAACTCAGTGAATAGTCCCTCTCCTGGTGCTCTGGTTTGACTTTCCATCTGCTTTACTATCAATCTTCCAACTTGGAGAGACAGCCCCTTTAACCTCCTGGTTCGCACACGTTTCCCATTTGGCAGAGGATGAAAGGGAAGAGGGAGAACCAATGAGAGAGTAGCTGTTAGGCATTTGGACGGGCACATATCACTCTATCTTCCCAGCAGGAAGAAGAATTAACAAAAGCCTCAGCCCCCCACCGGGAACCAACATAGTTCCTGAACCAAAATTTTGGACTTGCGGTCAGCTCACAAAAAACGAGTTGAAAAATGGAGCTCAGGGGCACAGCAATTCACAAACTGGCCGAGTAATAAAGGACAACTATCGTCCAAAAATCTGTTGAGGGAAGGCAACGTGGCGGATTGAATGCGAGGCAGAATACCAGGAAACAGATTTCAAGAGGTACGTTGGAATCGCCTTTAAAGCACAGGAAGAGGGGCACAACTTCGACAATGATGCATTGGCCAAAAAGGTCATATGCATTTTCTCCTGAGTATATTCAGGAGAAAACGCATACGCCCTTTTTGGCCAAGCAAGCAAGCGGGCAATGCAAATCTGCACTACAAAGAAGTATCACTTCCCACCGGTCAAAAGGGATATCCTCAAAATATGTAAAAACCAGAAAGGCAAGACAGGCCCTGGAGATCAGGGAGCCTTGTTATGCTGATGGGCGGGATGTAAATTGCCAACTGCCTCTCTGGGGGAGTACATTGTGTTCCCTAAAACAAGTAAACAACAGAGCTACAGATCCAAGGGCACTTCCAGTCTAGGGAATATACCTTGGGAAAACTGAAAATCAATAAGACAGAGCCACCCCAAAATTTAGGGCTGCACTGCTTACAAGGACCTCAACTTGGGTACACCTTAAATATCCCAGGAAATATAAAAATGGTTCAAAAAATTGTGGTACTTACGTACGATGGAATATCCCTCAGCCATGAAATCAATGTGATAAGACCAGTAGTAGCAAAGTGGGTGGATTCAGGTACGATGATTCTAAGTGAAATAAGTCACACAGAAAAAGAAACTTATCATAAGATATCACTTATGAAGATCCTGTAAACATGGCTACACTTGAACTGAGTTAGGAAAGAGAACAGTGTCTCACATTTAGAAAACACTCTTATGACTGCTTAAGGGGGAAGGAGAGGTGGGGTGATGCATAAAACCAGAGTTTGATATAAGCACAGGTACCGTTCCAAAAACCAACTATGGAATAGACAAGACCTACACCTTCCTCAGTGAAAGGGACTCAAAACCCCATATTTCCCATAGAGGAATATATCTGACTAATAAGAATCTTAAATCCTATGTATTGATATGTCTCCAAAAGGGAATCAAGTGTGTCTAGACTGGCATAAACATGGCAGCGAGAATCACCTCAAACCCACTATAAAACGGAATTTCAAAAGCAAAACAAAAAAACTGGGAAATTCATTACAATTCCTTCAGGGTCTCTGATGAAACCAGGAATGACCCTATCTACAATGACAGCTGGATGTGGCATAAGGCTGGACACTTGGGACTGAGAGGATTGGTGAGATTGGGTGAGCAAATGCAGACCCTTTAAAGCACAAATGCCTGGCACCCATTCCATGGGTCCCAACTCTCCAGGTTGCAGGGAATATTACTACAGCTATAACATGTATGGGAAACCTAGAGAACGGACCCACTGTGAATACGAAAGGTTTCTAAAACTCAACGAATAGTCCCTCTCCTGGTGCTCCGGTTTGACTTTCCATCGGCTTTACTATCAATCTCCCAACTTGGAGAGAGAGCACCTTTAACCTCCTCGTTCGCACACGTTTCCAATTTGGCAGAGGATGAAAGGGAAGAGGGAGAACCAATGAGAGAGTAGCTGTTAGGCATTTTTACGGGCACATATCACTCTAACTTCCCAGCAGCAAGAAGAATTAACCAAAGTCTCAGCCCCCCACCGGGAACCAGCATTGGTCCTGAACCAAAATTTTGGACTTGCGGTCATCTCACAAAAAACGAGTTGAAAAATGGAGCTCAGGGGCACAGCAATTCACAAACTGGCCGAGTAATAAAGGACAACTATCGTCCAAAAATCTGTTAAGGGAAGGCAACGAGGCGGACTTGAAAGCGAGGCAGAATAGCAGGAAACAGATTTCAAGAGGTACGTTGGAATCGCCTTTAAAGCACAGGAAGAGGGGCACAACTTCGACAATGATGCACTTGGCCAAAAAGGGCGTATGCATTTTCTCCTGAATATATTCAGGAGAAAACGCATACGCCCTTTTTGGCCAAGCAAGCAAGCGGGCAATGCAAATCTGCACTACAAAGAAGTATCACTTCCCACCGGTCAAAAGGGACATCCACAAAATGTGTAAAAACCAGAAAGGCAAGACAGGCCCTGGAGAACAGGGAGCCTTGTTATGCTGATGGGCGGGATATAAATTGCCAACTGCCTCTCTGGAGGAGTGCATTGTGTTCCCTAAAAGAAGTAAACAACAGAGCTACAGAGCCAAGGGCACTTCCAGTCTAGGGAATATACCTTGGGAAAACTGAAAATCAATAAGACAGAGCCACCCCAAAATTTAGGGCTGCACTGCTTACAAGGACCTCAACTTGGGTACACCTTAAATATCCAAGGAAATATAAAAATGGTTCAAAAAATTGTGGTACTTACGTACGATGGAATATCCCTCAGCCATGAAATCAATGTGATAAGACCAGTAGCAGCAAAATGGTTGGATTCAGGTACGATGATTCTAAGTGAAATAAGTCACACAGAAAAAGAAACTTATCATAAGATATCACTTATGAAGATCCTGTAAACATGGCTACACTTGAACTGAGTTAGGAAAGAGAACAGTGTCTCACATTTAGAAAACACTCTTATGACTGCTTAAGGGGGAAGGAGAGGTGGGGTGATGCTTAAAACCAGAGTTTGATATAAGCACAGGTACCGTTCCAAAAACCAACTATGGAATAGACAAGACCTACACCTTCCTCAGTGAAAGGGACTCAAAACCCCATATTTCCCGCAGAGGAATATATCTGACTAGTAAGAATCATAAAACCTATGTATTGATATGTCTCCCTAAGGGAATCAAGTGTGTCTAGACTGGCATAAACAGGGGAACGAGAATCAGCTCAAACCCACTATAAAAAGGAATTTCAAAAACAAAACATAAAAACTGGGAAATTCTTTACAATTCCTTCAGGGTCTCTGATGAAACCTGTAATGACCCTATCTTTAACGACAGCTGGATGTGGCATAAGGCTGGACACTTGGGACTGAGACGATTGGTGAGATTGGGTGAGCAAATGCAGACCCTTTAAAGCACAAATGCCTGGCGCCCATTCCATGGGTCCGAACTCTCCAGGTTGAAGGGAATATTACTACACCTATAACATGTACGGGAAACCTAGAGAACGGACCCACTGTGAATACGAAAAGTTTCTAAAACTCAACGAATAGTCCCTCTCCAGGTGCTCCTGTTTGGCTTTCCATCTGCTTTACTATCAACCTCCCAACTTGGAGAGACAGCCCCTTTAACCTCCTGGTTCGCACAGGTTGCCAATTTGGCAGAGGATGAAAGGGAAGAGGGAGAACCAATGAGAGAGTAGCTGTTAGGCATTTGGACGGGCACATATCACTCTAATTTCCCGGCAGGAAGAAGAATTAACCAAAGTCTCAGCCACCCACCGGGAACCCGTATAGGTCTTGTACCAAAATTTTGGACTTGCGGTCAGCTCACAAAAAACGAGTTGAAAAATGGAGCTCAGGGGCACAGCAATTCACAAACTGGCCGAGTAATAAAGGACAAGTATCGTCCAAAAATCTGTTGAGGGAAGGCAACGAGGCGGACTTGAAAGCGAGGCAGAATAGCAGGAAACAGATTTCAAAAGGTACGTTGGAATCGCCTTTAAAGCACAGGAAGAGGGGCACAACTTCGACAATGATGCCTTGGCCAAAAAGTTCGTATGCGTTTTCTCCTGAATATATTCAGGAGAAAACGCATACGCGCTTTTTGGCAAAGCAAGCAAGCGGGCAATGCAAATCTGCACTACAAAGAAGTATCACTTCCCACCGGTCAAAAGGGACATCCTCAAAATATGTAAAAACCAGAAAGGCAAGACAGGCCCTGGAGAACAGGGAGCCTTGTTATGCTGATGGACGGGATGTAAATTGCCAACTGCTTCTCTGGAAGAGTGCATTGTGTTCCCTAAAACAAGTAGAGAACAGAGCTACAGAGCCAAGGGCACTTCCAGTCTAGCGAATATACCTTGGGAAAACTGAAAATCAATAAGACAGAGCCACCCCAAAATTTAGGGCTGCACTGCTTATAAGGACCTCAACTTGGGTACACCTTAAATATCCCAGGAAATATAAAAATGGTTCAAAAAATTGTGGTACTTACGTACGATGGAATATCCCTCAGCCATGAAATCAGTGTCATAAGACCAGTAGCATCAAAATGGGTGGATTCAGGAACGATGATTCTAAGTGAAATAAGTCACACAGAAAAAGAAACTTATCATAAGATATCACTTATGAAGATCCTGTAAACATGGTTACACTTGAACTGAGTTAGGAAATAGAACAGTGTCTCACATTTAGGGAATCACTCTTATGCCTGCTTAAGGGAAAGGAGAGGTGTGGTGATGCATAAAACCAGAGTTTGATATAAGTACAGGTACCGTTCCAAAAACCAACTATGGAATAGGCAAGACCTACACCTTCCTCAGTGAAAGGGACTCAAAACCCCGTATTTCCCGCAGAGGAATATATCTGACTAGTAAGAATCTTAAAACCTATGTATTGATATGTCTCCCTAAGGGAATCAAGTGTGTCTAGACTGGCATAAACATGGCAGCGAGAATCAGCTCAAACCCACTATAAAACGGAATTTCAAAAACAAAACAAAAAAACTGGGAAATTCTTTACAGTTCCTTCAGGGTCTCTGATGAAACCTGGAATGACCCTATCTACAATGACAGCTGGATGTGGCATAAGGCTGGACACTTGGGACTGAGACGATTGGTGAGATTGGGTGAGCAAATGCAGACCCTTTAAAGCAATAATGCATGGCACCCATTCCATGGGTCCCAACTCTCCAGGTTGAAGGGAATATTACTACAGCTATAACATGTACGGGAAACCTAGAGAACGGACCCACTGTGAATACGAAAGTTTTCTAAAACTCAGTGAATAGTCCCTCTCCTGGTGCTCTGGTTTGACTTTCCATCTGCTTTACTATCAATCTTCCAACTTGGAGAGACAGCCCCTTTAACCTCCTGGTTCGCACACGTTTCCCATTTGGCAGAGGATGAAAGGGAAGAGGGAGAACCAATGAGAGAGTAGCTGTTAGGCATTTGGACGGGCACATATCACTCTATCTTCCCAGCAGGAAGAAGAATTAACAAAAGCCTCAGCCCCCCACCGGGAACCAACATAGTTCCTGAACCAAAATTTTGGACTTGCGGTCAGCTCACAAAAAACGAGTTGAAAAATGGAGCTCAGGGGCACAGCAATTCACAAACTGGCCGAGTAATAAAGGACAACTATCGTCCAAAAATCTGTTGAGGGAAGGCAACGTGGCGGATTGAATGCGAGGCAGAATACCAGGAAACAGATTTCAAGAGGTACGTTGGAATCGCCTTTAAAGCACAGGAAGAGGGGCACAACTTCGACAATGATGCATTGGCCAAAAAGGTCATATGCATTTTCTCCTGAGTATATTCAGGAGAAAACGCATACGCCCTTTTTGGCCAAGCAAGCAAGCGGGCAATGCAAATCTGCACTACAAAGAAGTATCACTTCCCACCGGTCAAAAGGGATATCCTCAAAATATGTAAAAACCAGAAAGGCAAGACAGGCCCTGGAGATCAGGGAGCCTTGTTATGCTGATGGGCGGGATGTAAATTGCCAACTGCCTCTCTGGGGGAGTACATTGTGTTCCCTAAAACAAGTAAACAACAGAGCTACAGATCCAAGGGCACTTCCAGTCTAGGGAATATACCTTGGGAAAACTGAAAATCAATAAGACAGAGCCACCCCAAAATTTAGGGCTGCACTGCTTACAAGGACCTCAACTTGGGTACACCTTAAATATCCCAGGAAATATAAAAATGGTTCAAAAAATTGTGGTACTTACGTACGATGGAATATCCCTCAGCCATGAAATCAATGTGATAAGACCAGTAGTAGCAAAGTGGGTGGATTCAGGTACGATGATTCTAAGTGAAATAAGTCACACAGAAAAAGAAACTTATCATAAGATATCACTTATGAAGATCCTGTAAACATGGCTACACTTGAACTGAGTTAGGAAAGAGAACAGTGTCTCACATTTAGAAAACACTCTTATGACTGCTTAAGGGGGAAGGAGAGGTGGGGTGATGCATAAAACCAGAGTTTGATATAAGCACAGGTACCGTTCCAAAAACCAACTATGGAATAGACAAGACCTACACCTTCCTCAGTGAAAGGGACTCAAAACCCCATATTTCCCATAGAGGAATATATCTGACTAATAAGAATCTTAAATCCTATGTATTGATATGTCTCCAAAAGGGAATCAAGTGTGTCTAGACTGGCATAAACATGGCAGCGAGAATCACCTCAAACCCACTATAAAACGGAATTTCAAAAGCAAAACAAAAAAACTGGGAAATTCATTACAATTCCTTCAGGGTCTCTGATGAAACCAGGAATGACCCTATCTACAATGACAGCTGGATGTGGCATAAGGCTGGACACTTGGGACTGAGAGGATTGGTGAGATTGGGTGAGCAAATGCAGACCCTTTAAAGCACAAATGCCTGGCACCCATTCCATGGGTCCCAACTCTCCAGGTTGCAGGGAATATTACTACAGCTATAACATGTATGGGAAACCTAGAGAACGGACCCACTGTGAATACGAATGGTTTCTAAAACTCAACGAATAGTCCCTCTCCTGGTGCTCCGGTTTGACTTTCCATCGGCTTTACTATCAATCTCCCAACTTGGAGAGAGAGCACCTTTAACCTCCTGGTTCGCACACGTTTCCAATTTGGCAGAGGATGAAAGGGAAGAGGGAGAACCAATGAGAGAGTAGCTGTTAGGCATTTTTACGGGCACATATCACTCTAACTTCCCAGCAGCAAGAAGAATTAACCAAAGTCTCAGCCCCCCACCGGGAACCAGCATTGGTCCTGAACCAAAATTTTGGACTTGCGGTCATCTCACAAAAAACGAGTTGAAAAATGGAGCTCAGGGGCACAGCAATTCACAAACTGGCCGAGTAATAAAGGACAACTATCGTCCAAAAATCTGTTAAGGGAAGGCAACGAGGCGGACTTGAAAGCGAGGCAGAATAGCACGAAACAGATTTCAAGAGGTACGTTGGAATCGCCTTTAAAGCACAGGAAGAGGGGCACAACTTCAACAATGATGCACTTGGCCAAAAAGGGCGTATGCATTTTCTCCTGAATATATTCAGGAGAAAACGCATACGCCCTTTTTGGCCAAGCAAGCAAGCGGGCAATGCAAATCTGCACTACAAAGAAGTATCACTTCCCACCGGTCAAAAGGGACATCCACAAAATGTGTAAAAACCAGAAAGGCAAGACAGGCCCTGGAGAACAGGGAGCCTTGTTATGCTGATGGGCGGGATGTAAATTGCCAACTGCCTCTCTGGAGGAGTGCATTGTGTTCCCTAAAACAAGTAAACAACAGAGCTACAGAGCCAAGGGCACTTCCAGTCTAGGGAATATACCTTGGGAAAACTGAAAATCAATAAGACAGAGCCACCCCAAAATTTAGGGCTGCACTGCTTACAAGGACCTCAACTTGGGTACACCTTAAATATCCCAGGAAATATAAAAATGGTTCAAAAAATTGTGGTACTTACGTACGATGGAATATCCCTCAGCCATGAAATCAATGTGATAAGACCAGTAGCAGCAAAATGGGTGGATTCAGGTACGATGATTCTAAGTGAAATAAGTCACACAGAAAAAGAAACTTATCATAAGATATCACTTATGAAGATCCTGTAAACATGGCTACACTTGAACTGAGTTAGGAAAGAGAACAGTGTCTCACATTTAGAAAACACTCTTATGACTGCTTAAGGGGGAAGGAGAGGTGGGGTGATGCTTAAAACCAGAGTTTGATATAAGCACAGGTACCGTTCCAAAAACCAACTATGGAATAGACAAGACCTACACCTTCCTCAGTGAAAGGGACTCAAAACCCCATATTTCCCGCAGAGGAATATATCTGACTAGTAAGAATCTTAAAACCTATGTATTGATATGTCTCCGTAAGGGAATCAAGTGTGTCTAGACTGGCATAAACATGGCAGCGAGAATCAGCTCAAACCCACTATAAAACGGAATTTCAAAAACAAAACAAAAAAACTGGGAAATTCTTTACAGTTCCTTCAGGGTCTCTGCTGAAACCTGGAATGACCCTATCTACAAAGACAGCTGGATGTGGCATAAGGCTGGACACTTGGGACTGAGACGATTGGTGAGATTGGGTGAGCAAATGCAGACCCTTTAAAGCAATAATGCATGGCACCCATTCCATGGGTCCCAACTCTCCAGGTTGAAGGGAATATTACTACAGCTATAACATGTACGGGAAACCTAGAGAACGGACCCACTGTGAATACGAAAGGTTTCTAAAACTCAGTGAATAGTCCCTCTCCTGGTGCTCTGGTTTGACTTTCCATCTGCTTTACTATCAATCTCCCAACTTGGAGAGACAGCCCCTTTAACCTCCTGGTTCGCACACGTTTCCCATTTGGCAGAGGATGAAAGGGAAGAGGGAGAACCAATGAGAGAGTAGCTGTTAGACATTTGGACGGGCACATATCACTCTAACTTCCCAGGAGGAAGAAGAATTAACAAAAGCCTCATCCCCCCACCGGGAACCAACATATTTCCTGAACCAAAATTTTGGACTTGCGGTCAGCTCACAAAAAACGAGTTGAAAAATGGAGCTCAGGGGTACAGCAATTCACAAACTGGCCGAGTAATAAAGGACAACTATCGTCCAAAAATCTGTTGAGGGAAGGCAACGAGGCGGATTGAATGCGAGGCAGAATACCAGGAAACAGATTTCAAGAGGTACGTTGAAATCGCCTTTAAAGCACAGGAAGAGGGGCACAACTTCGACAATGATGCATTGGCCAAAAAGTTCGTATGCGTTTTCTCCTGAATATATTCAGGAGAAAACGCATACGCCCTTTTTGGCCAAGCAAGCAAGCGGGCAATGCAAATCTGCACTACAAAGAAGTATCACTTCCCACCGGTCAAAAGGGATATCCTCAAAATATGTAAAAACCAGAAAGGCAAGACAGGCCCTGGAGATCAGGGAGCCTTCTTATGCTGATGGGCGGGATGTAAATTGCCAACTGCCTCTCTGGGGGAGTACATTGTGTTCCCTAAAACAAGTAAACAACAGAGCTACAGATCCAAGGGCACTTCCAGTCTAGGGAATATACCTTGGGAAAACTGAAAATCAATAAGACAGAGCCACCCCAAAATTTAGGGCTGCACTGCTTACAAGGACCTCAACTTGGGTACACCTTAAATATCCCAGGAAATATAAAAATGGTTCAAAAAATTGTGGTACTTACGTACGATGGAATATCCCTCAGCCATGAAATCAATGTGATAAGACCAGTAGTAGCAAAATGGGTGGATTCAGGTACGATGATTCTAAGTGAAATAAGTCACACAGAAAAAGAAACTTATCATAAGATATCACTTATGAAGATCCTGTAAACATGGCTACACTTGAACTGAGTTAGGAAAGAGAACAGTGTCTCACATTTAGAAAACACTCTTATGACTGCTTAAGGGGGAAGGAGAGGTGGGGTGATGCATAAAACCAGAGTTTGATATAAGCACATGTACCGTTCCAAAAACCAACTATGGAATAGACAAGACCTACACCTTCCTCAGTGAAAGGGACTCAAAACCCCATATTTCCCATAGAGGAATATATCTGACTAGTAAGAATCTTAAATCCTATGTATTGATATGTCTCCAAAAGGGAGTCAAGTGTGTCTAGACTGGCATAAACATGGCAGCGAGAATCACCTCAAACCCACTATAAAACGGAATTTCAAAAACAAAACAAAAAAACTGGGAAATTCATTACAATTCCTTCAGGGTCTCTGATGAAACCAGGAATGACCCTATCTACAATGACAGCTGGATGTGGCATAAGGCTGGACACTTGGGACTGAGAGGATTGGTGAGATTGGGTGAGCAAATGCAGACCCTTTAAAGCACAAATGCCTGGCACCCATTCCATGGGTCCCAACTCTCCAGGTTGCAGGGAATATTACTACAGCTATAACATGTATGGGAAACCTAGAGAACGGACCCACTGTGAATACGAAAGGTTTCTAAAACTCAACGAATAGTCCCTCTCCTGGTGCTCCGGTTTGACTTTCCATCGGCTTTACTATCAATCTCCCAACTTGGAGAGAGAGCACCTTTAACCTCCTGGTTCGCACACGTTTCCAATTTGGCAAAGGATGAAAGGGAAGAGGGAGAACCAATGAGAGAGTAGCTGTTAGGCATTTTTATGGGCACATATCACTCTAACTTCCCAGCAGCAAGAAGAATTAACCAAAGTCTCAGCCCCCCACCGGGAACCAGCATTGGTCCTGAACCAAAATTTTGGACTTGCGGTCATCTCACAAAAAACGAGTTGAAAAATGGAGCTCAGGGGCACAGCAATTCACAAACTGGCCGAGTAATAAAGGACAACTATCGTCCAAAAATCTGTTAAGGGAAGGCAACGAGGCGGACTTGAAAGCGAGGCAGAATAGCAGGAAACAGATTTCAAGAGGTACGTTGGAATCGCCTTTAAAGCACAGGAAGAGGGGCACAACTTCGACAATGATGCACTTGGCCAAAAAGGGCGTATGCATTTTCTCCTGAATATATTCAGGAGAAAACGCATACGCCCTTTTTGGCCAAGCAAGCAAGCGGGCAATGCAAATCTGCACTACAAAGAAGTATCACTTCCCACCGGTCAAAAGGGACATCCACAAAATGTGTAAAAACCAGAAAGGCAAGACAGGCCCTGGAGAACAGGGAGCCTTGTTATGCTGATGGGCGGGATGTAAATTGACAACTGCCTCTCTGGAGGAGTGCATTGTGTTCCCAAAAACAAGTAAACAACAGAGCTACAGAGCCAAGGGCACTTCCAGTCTAGGGAATATACCTTGGGAAAACTGAAAATCAATAAGACAGAGCCACCCCAAAATTTAGGGCTGCACTGCTTACAAGGACCTCAACTTGGGTACACCTTAAATATCCCAGGAAATATAAAAATGGTTCAAAAAATTGTGGTACTTACGTACGATGGAATATCCCTCAGCCATGAAATCAATGTCATAAGACCAGTAGCAGCAAAATGGGTGGATTCAGGTACGATGATTCTAAGTGAAATAAGTCACACAGAAAAAGAAACTTATCATAAGATATCACTTATGAAGATCCTGTAAACATGGCTACACTTGAACTGAGTTAGGAAAGAGAACAGTGTCTCACATTTAGAAAACACTCTTATGACTGCTTAAGGGGGAAGGAGAGGTGGGGTGATGCTTAAAACCAGAGTTTGATATAAGCACAGGTACCGTTCCAAAAACCAACTATGGAATAGACAAGACCTACACCTTCCTCAGTGAAAGGGACTCAAAGCCCCATATTTCCCGCAGAGGAATATATCTGACTAGTAATAATCTTAAAACCTATGTATTGATATGTCTCCGTAAGGGAATCAAGTGTGTCTAGACTGGCATAAACATGGCAGTGAGAATCAGCTCAAACCCACTATAAAAAGGAATTTCAAAAACAAAACAAAAAAACTGGGAAATTCTTTACAATTCCTTCAGGGTCTCTGATGAAACCTGTAATGACCCTATCTTTAACGACAGCTGGATGTGGCATAAGGCTGGACACTTGGGACTGAGACGATTGGTGAGATTGGGTGAGCAAATGCAGACCCTTTAAAGCACAAATGCCTGGCAACCATTCCATGGGTCCGAACTCTCCAGGTTGAAGGGAATATTACTACACCTATAACATGTACGGGAAACCTAGAGAACGGACCCACTGTGAATACGAAAAGTTTCTAAAACTCAACGAATAGTCCCTCTCCAGGTGCTCCTGTTTGGCTTTCCATCTGCTTTACTATCAACCTCCCAACTTGGAGAGACAGCCCCTTTAACCTCCTCGTTCGCACAGGTTACCAATTTGGCAGAGGATGAAAGGGAAGAGGGAGAACCAATGAGAGAGTAGCTGTTAGGCATTTGGACGGGCACATATCACTGTAATTTCCCGGCAGGAAGAAGAATTAACCAAAGTCTCAGCCACCCACCGGGAACCCGTATAGGTCTTGTACCAAAATTTTGGACTTGCGGTCAGCTCACAAAAAACGAGTTGAAAAATTGAGCTCAGGGGCACAGCAATTCACAAACTGGCCGAGTAATAAAGGACAAGTATCGTCCAAAAATCTGTTGAGGGAAGGCAACGAGGCGGACTTGAAAGCGAGGCAGAATAGCAGGAAACAGATTTCAAAAGGTACGTTGGAATCGCCTTTAAAGCACAGGAAGAGGGGCACAACTTCGACAATGATGCCTTGGCCAAAAAGTTCGTATGCGTTTTCTCCTGAATATATTCAGGAGAAAACGCATACGCCCTTTTTGGCCAAGCAAGCAAGCGGGCAATGCAAATCTGCACTACAAAGAAGTATCACTTCCCACCGGTCAAAAGGGACATCCTCAAAATATGTAAAAACCAGAAAGGCAAGACAGGCCCTGGAGAACAGGGAGCCTTGTTATGATGATGGACGGGATGTAAATTGCCAACTGCTTCTCTGGAAGAGTGCATTGTGTTCCCTAAAACAAGTAGAGAACAGAGCTACAGAGCCAAGGGCACTTCCAATCTAGCGAATATACCTTGGGAAAACTGAAAATCAATAAGACAGAGCCACCCCAAAATTTAGGGCTGCACTGCTTACAAGGACCTCAACTTGGGTACACCTTAAATATCCCAGGAAATATAAAAATGGTTCAAAAAATTGTGGTACTTACGTACGATGGAATATCCCTCAGCCATGAAATCAATGTCATAAGACCAGTAGCATCAAAATGGGTGGATTCAGGTACGATGATTCTAAGTGAAATAAGTCACACAGAAAAAGAAACTTATCATAAGATATCACTTATGAAGATCCTGTAAACATGGTTACACTTGAACTGAGTTAGGAAATAGAACAGTGTCTCACATTTAGGGAATCACTCTTATGCCTGCTTAAGGGAAAGGAGAGGTGTGGTGATGCATAAAACCAGAGTTTGATATAAGTACAGGTACCGTTCCAAAAACCAACTATGGAATAGACAAGACCTACACCTTCCTCAGTGAAAGGGACTCAAAACCCCATATTTCCCGCAGAGGAATATATCTGACAAGTAAGAATCTTAAAACCTATGTATTGATATGTCTCCGTAAGGGAATCAAGTGTGTCTAGACTGGCATAAACATGGCAGCGAGAATCAGCTCAAACCCACTATAAAACGGAATTTCAAAAACAAAACAAAAAAACTGGGAAATTCTTTACAGTTCCTTCAGGGTCTCTGCTGAAACCTGGAATGACCCTATCTACAAAGACAGCTGGATGTGGCATAAGGCTGGACACTTGGGACTGAGACGATTGGTGAGATTGGGTGAGCAAATGCAGACCCTTTAAAGCAATAATGCATGGCACCCATTCCATGGGTCCCAACTCTCCAGGTTGAAGGGAATATTACTACAGCTATAACATGTACGGGAAACCTAGAGAACGGACCCACTGTGAATACGAAAGGTTTCTAAAACTCAGTGAATAGTCCCTCTCCTGGTGCTCTGGTTTGACTTTTCATCTGCTTTACTATCAATCTCCCAACTTGGAGAGACAGCCCCTTTAACCTCCTGGTTCGCACACGTTTCCCATTTGGCAGAGGATGAAAGGGAAGAGGGAGAACCAATGAGAGAGTAGCTGTTAGACATTTGGACGGGCACATATCACTCTAACTTCCCAGGAGGAAGACGAATTAACAAAAGCCTCAGCCCCCCACCGGGAACCAACATATTTCCTGAACCAAAATTTTGGACTTGCGGTCAGCTCACAAAAAACGAGTTGAAAAATGGAGCTCAGGGGTACAGCAATTCACAAACTGGCCGAGTAATAAAGGACAACTATCGTCCAAAAATCTGTTGAGGGAAGGCAACGAGGCGGATTGAATGCGAGGCAGAATACCAGGAAACAGATTTCAAGAGGTACGTTGGAATCGCCTTTAAAGCACAGGAAGAGGGGCACAACTTCGACAATGATGCATTGGCCAAAAAGGGCGTATGCGTTTTCTCCTGAATATATTCAGGAGAAAACGCATACGCCCTTTTTGGCCAAGCAAGCAAGCGGGCAATGCAAATCTGCACTACAAAGAAGTATCACTTCCCACCGGTCAAAAGGGATATGCTCAAAATATGTAAAAACCAGAAAGGCAAGACAGGCCCTGGAGATCAGGGAGCCTTCTTATGCTGATGGGCGGGATGTAAATTGCCAACTGCCTCTCTGGGGGAGTACATTGTGTTCCCTAAAACAAGTAAACAACAGAGCTACAGATCCAAGGGCACTTCCAGTCTAGGGAATATACCTTGGGAAAACTGAAAATCAATAAGACAGAGCCACCCCAAAATTTAGGGCTGCACTGCTTACAAGGACCTCAACTTGGGTACACCTTAAATATCCCAGGAAATATAAAAATGGTTCAAAAAATTGTGGTACTTACGTACGATGGAATATCCCTCAGCCATGAAATCAATGTGATAAGACCAGTAGTAGCAAAATGGGTGGATTCAGGTACGATGATTCTAAGTGAAATAAGTCACACAGAAAAAGAAACTTATCATAAGATATCACTTATGAAGATCCTGTAAACATGGCTACACTTGAACTGAGTTAGGAAAGAGAACAGTGTCTCACATTTAGAAAACACTCTTATGACTGCTTAAGGGGGAAGGAGAGGTGGGGTGATGCATAAAACCAGAGTTTGATATAAGCACATGTACCGTTCCAAAAACCAACTATGGAATAGACAAGACCTACACCTTCCTCAGTGAAAGGGACTCAAAACCCCATATTTCCCATAGAGGAATATATCTGACTAGTAAGAATCTTAAATCCTATGTATTGATATGTCTCCAAAAGGGAATCAAGTGTGTCTAGACTGGCATAAACATGGCAGCGAGAATCACCTCAAACCCACTATAAAACGGAATTTCAAAAACAAAACAAAAAAACTGGGAAATTCATTACAATTCCTTCAGGGTCTCTGATGAAACCAGGAATGACCCTATCTACAATGACAGCTGGATGTGGCATAAGGCTGGACACTTGGGACTGAGAGGATTGGTGAGATTGGGTGAGCAAATGCAGACCCTTTAAAGCACAAATGCCTGGCACCCATTCCATGGGTCCCAACTCTCCAGGTTGCAGGGAATATTACTACAGCTATAACATGTATGGGAAACCTAGAGAACGGACCCACTGTGAATACGAAAGGTTTCTAAAACTCAACGAATAGTCCCTCTCCTGGTGCTCCGGTTTGACTTTCCATCGGCTTTACTATCAATCTCCCAACTTGGAGAGAGAGCACCTTTAACCTCCTGGTTCGCACACGTTTCCAATTTGGCAGAGGATGAAAGGGAAGAGGGAGAACCAATGAGAGAGTAGCTGTTAGGCATTTTTACGGGCACATATCACTCTAACTTCCCAGCAGCAAGAAGAATTAACCAAAGTCTCAGCCCCCCACCGGGAACCAGCATTGGTCCTGAACCAATATTTTGGACTTGCGGTCATCTCACAAAAAACGAGTTGAAAAATGGAGCTCAGGGGCAAAGCAATTCACAAACTGGCCGAGTAATAAAGGACAACTATCGTCCAAAAATCTGTTAAGGGAAGGCAACGAGGCGGACTTGAAAGCGAGGCAGAATAGCAGGAAACAGATTTCAAGAGGTACGTTGGAATCGCCTTTAAAGCACAGGAAGAGGGGCACAACTTCGACAATGATGCACTTGGCCAAAAAGGGTGTATGCATTTTCTCCTGAATATATTCAGGAGAAAACGCATACGCCCTTTTTGGCCAAGCAAGCAAGCGGGCAATGCAAATCTGCACTACAAAGAAGTATCACTTCCCACCGGTCAAAAGGGACATCCACAAAATGTGTAAAAACCAGAAAGGCAAGACAGGCCCTGGAGAACAGGGAGCCTTGTTATGCTGATGGGCGGGATGGAAATTGACAACTGCCTCTCTGGAGGAGTGCATTGTGTTCCCTAAAACAAGTAAACAACAGAGCTACAGAGCCAAGGGCACTTCCAGTCTAGGGAATATACCTTGGGAAAACTGAAAATCAATAAGACAGAGCCACCCCAAAATTTAGGGCTGCACTGCTTACAAGGACCTCAACTTGGGTACACCTTAAATATCCCAGGAAATATAAAAATGGTTCAAAAAATTGTGGTACTTACGTACGATGGAATATCCCTCAGCCATGAAATCAATGTGATAAGACCAGTAGCAGCAAAATGGGTGGATTCAGGTACGATGATTCTAAGTGAAATAAGTCTCACAGAAAAAGAAACTTATCATAAGATATCACTTATGAAGATCCTGTAAACATGGCTACACTTGAACTGAGTTAGGAAAGAGAACAGTGTCTCACATTTAGAAAACACTCTTATGACTGCTTAAGGGGGAAGGAGAGGTGGGGTGATGCTTAAAACCAGAGTTTGATATAAGCACAGGTACCGTTCCAAAAACCAACTATGGAATAGACAAGACCTACACCTTCCTCAGTGAAAGGGACTCAAAACCCCGTATTTCCCGCAGAGGAATATATCTGACTAGTAATAATCTTAAAACCTATGTATTGATATGTCTCCGTAAGGGAATCAAGTGTGTCTAGACTGGCATAAACATGGCAGTGAGAATCAGCTCAAACCCACTATAAAAAGGAATTTCAAAAACAAAACAAAAAAACTGGGAAATTCTTTACAATTCCTTCAGGGTCTCTGATGAAACCTGTAATGACCCTATCTTTAACGACAGCTGGATGTGGCATAAGGCTGGACACTTGGGACTGAGACGATTGGTGAGATTGGGTGAGCAAATGCAGACCCTTTAAAGCACAAATGCCTGGCACCCATTCCATGGGTCCGAACTCTCCAGGTTGAAGGGAATATTACTACACCTATAACATGTACGGGAAACCTAGAGAACGGACCCACTGTGAATACGAAAAGTTTCTAAAACTCAACGAATAGTCCCTCTCCAGGTGCTCCTGTTTGGCTTTCCATCTGCTTTACTATCAACCTCCCAACTTGGAGAGACAGCCCCTTTAACCTCCTGGTTCGCACAGGTTGCCAATTTGGCAGAGGATGAAAGGGAAGAGGGAGAACCAATGAGAGAGTAGCTGTTAGGCATTTGGACGGGCACATATCACTGTAATTTCCCGGCAGGAAGAAGAATTAACCAAAGTCTCAGCCACCCACCGGGAACCCGTATAGGTCTTGTACCAAAATTTTGGACTTGCGGTCAGCTCACAAAAAACGAGTTGAAAAATGGAGCTCAGGGGCACAGCAATTCACAAACTGGCCGAGTAATAAAGGACAAGTATCGTCCAAAAATCTGTTGAGGGAAGGCAACGAGGCGGACTTGAAAGCGAGGCAGAATAGCAGGAAACAGATTTCAAAAGGTACGTTGGAATCGCCTTTAAAGCACAGGAAGAGGGGCACAACTTCGACAATGATGCCTTGGCCAAAAAGTTCGTATGCGTTTTCTCCTGAATATATTCAGGAGAAAACGCATACGCCCTTTTTGGCAAAGCAAGCAAGCGGGCAATGCAAATCTGCACTACAAAGAAGTATCACTTCCCACCGGTCAAAAGGGACATCCTCAAAATATGTAAAAACCAGAAAGAAAAGACAGGCCCTGGAGAACAGGGAGCCTTGTTATGATGATGGACGGGATGTAAATTGCCAACTGCTTCTCTGGAAGAGTGCATTGTGTTCCCTAAAACAAGTAGAGAACAGAGCTACAGAGCCAAGGGCACTTCCAGTCTAGCGAATATACCTTGGGAAAACTGAAAATCAATAAGACAGAGCCACCCCAAAATTTAGGGCTGCACTGCTTACAAGGACCTCAACTTGGGTACACCTTAAATATCCCAGGAAATATAAAAATGGTTCAAAAAATTGTGGTACTTACGTACGATGGAATATCCCTCAGCCATGAAATCAATGTCATAAGACCAGTAGCATCAAAATGGGTGGATTCAGGTACGATGATTCTAAGTGAAATAAGTCACACAGAAAAAGAAACTTATCATAAGATATCACTTATGAAGATCCTGTAAACATGGTTACACTTGAACTGAGTTAGGAAATAGAACAGTGTCTCACATTTAGGGAATCACTCTTATGCCTGCTTAAGGGAAAGGAGAGGTGTGGTGATGCATAAAACCAAAGTTTGATATAAGTACAGGTACCGTTCCAAAAACCAACTATGGAATAGACAAGACCTACACCTTCCTCAGTGAAAGGGACTCAAAACCCCATATTTCCCGCAGAGGAATATATCTGACAAGTAAGAATCTTAAAACCTATGTATTGATATGTCTCCGTAAGGGAATCAAGTGTGTCTAGACTGGCATAAACATGGCAGCGAGAATCAGCTCAAACCCACTATAAAACGGAATTTCAAAAACAAAACAAAAAAACTGGGAAATTCTTTACAGTTCCTTCAGGGTCTCTGCTGAAACCTGGAATGACCCTATCTACAAAGACAGCTGGATGTGGCATAAGGCTGGACACTTGGGACTGAGACGATTGGTGAGATTGGGTGAGCAAATGCAGACCCTTTAAAGCAATAATGCATGGCACCCATTCCATGGGTCCCAACTCTCCAGGTTGAAGGGAATATTACTACAGCTATAACATGTACGGGAAACCTAGAGAACGGACCCACTGTGAATACGAAAGGTTTCTAAAACTCAGTGAATAGTCCCTCTCCTGGTGCTCTGGTTTGACTTTCCATCTGCTTTACTATCAATCTCCCAACTTGGAGAGACAGCCCCTTTAACCTCCTGGTTCGCACACGTTTCCCATTTGGCAGAGGATGAAAGGGAAGAGGGAGAACCAATGAGAGAGTAGCTGTTAGACATTTGGACGGGCACATATCACTCTAACTTCCCAGGAGGAAGAAGAATTAACAAAAGCCTCAGCCCCCCACCGGGAACCCACATATTTCCTGAACCAAAATTTTGGACTTGCGGTCAGCTCACAAAAAACGAGTTGAAAAATGGAGCTCAGGGGTACAGCAATTCACAAACTGGCCGAGTAATAAAAGACAACTATCGTCCAAAAATCTGTTGAGGGAAGGCAACGAGGCGGATTGAATGCGAGGCAGAATACCAGGAAACAGATTTCAAGAGGTACGTTGGAATCGCCTTTAAAGCACAGGAAGAGGGGCACAACTTCGACAATGATGCATTGGCCAAAAAGGTCGTATGCGTTTTCTCCTGAATATATTCAGGAGAAAACGCATACGCCCTTTTTGGCCAAGCAAGCAAGCGGGCAATGCAAATCTGCACTACAAAGAAGTATCACTTCCTAGAGGTCGAAAGGGACATCCACAAAATGTGTAAAAACCAAAAAGGCAAGACAGGCCCTGGAGAACAGGGAGCCTTGTTATGCTGATGGGCGGGATGGTTGGAATCTCCTTTAAAGCACAGGAAGAGAGGCACAACTTCCACAATGATGCAGTTGGCCAAAAAGGGCGTATGCGTTTTCTCCTGAATATATTCAGGAGAAAACGCATACGCCCTTTTTGGCCAAGCAAGCAAGCGGGCAATACAAATCTGCACTACAAAGAAGTATCACTTCCCACCGGTCAAAAGGGACATCCTCAAAATGTGTAAAAACCAGAAAGGCAAGACAGGCCCTGGAGAACAGGGAGCCTTGTTATGCTGATGGGCGGGATGTAAATTGCCAACTGCCTCTCTGGAGGAGTGCATTGTGTTCCCTAAAACAAGTAAAGAACAGAGCTACAGATCCAAGGGCACTTCCAGTCTAGGGAATATACCTTGGGAAAACTGAAAATCAATAAGACAGAGCCACCCCAAAATTTAGGGCTGCACTGCTTACAAGGACCTCAACTTGGGTACACCTTAAATATCCCAGGAAATATAAAAATGGTTCAAAAAATTGTGGTACTTACGTACGATGGAATATCCCTCAGCCATGAAATCAATGTCATAAGACCAGTAGCAGCAAAATGGGTGGATTCAGGTACGATGATTCTAAGTGAAATAAGTCACACAGAAAAAGAAACTTATCATAAGATATCACTTATGAAGATCCTGTAAACATGGCTACACTTGAACTGAGTTAGGAAAGAGAACAGTGTCTCACATTTAGAAAACACTCTTTTGCCTGCTTAAGGGGGAAGGAGAGGTGGGGTGATGCATAAAACCAGAGTTTGATATAAGCACATGTACCGTTCCAAAAACCAACTATGGAATAGACAAGACCTGAACCTTCTTCAGTGAAAGGGACTCAAAACCCCATATTTCCCACAGAGGAATATATCTGACTAGTAAAAATCTTAAAACCTATGTATTGATATGTCTCCGTAAGGGAATCAAGTGTGTCTAGACTGGCATAAACATGGCAGCGAGAATCAGCTCAAACCCACTATAAAAAGGAATTTCAAAAACAAAACAAAAGAAAACTGGGAAATTCTTTACAATTCCTTCAGTGTCTCTGATGAAACCTGGAATGACCCTATCTACAACGACAGCTGGATGTGGCATAAGGCTGGACACTTGGGACTGAGACGATTGGTGAGATTGGGTGAGCAAATGCAGACCCTTTAAAGAATAATGCCAGGCACCCATTCCATGGGTCCCAACTCTCCAGGTTGAAGGGAATATTATTACAGTTATAACATGTATGGGAAACCTAGAGAACGGACCCACTGTGAATACGAAAGGTTTCTAAAACTCAACGAATAGTCCCTCTCCTGGTGCTCCGGTTTGACTTTCCATCTGCTTTACTATCAACCTCCCAACTTGGAGAGACAGCCCCTTTAACATCCTGGTTCGCACAGGTTTCCAATTTGGCAGAGGATGAAAGGGAAGAGGGAGAACCAATGACAGATTAGCTGTTCGGCATTTGGACGGGCACATATCATTCTAACTTCCCAGCAGGAAGAAGAATTAACCAAAGTCTCAGCCCCCCACCGGGAACCAGCATAGGTCCTGAAACAAAATTTTGGACTTGGGGTCAGCTCACCAAAAACGAGATGAATAATGGAGCTCAGGGGCACAGCAATTCACAAACTGGCCGAGTAATAAAGGACAGCTATCGTCCAAAAATCTGTTGAGGGAAGGCAACGAGGCGGACTTGAAAGCGAGGCAGAATAGCAAGAAACAGATTTCAAGAGGTACGTTGGAATCGCCTTTAAAGCACAGGAAGAGGGGCACAACTTCGACAATGATGCACTTGGCCAAAAAGGGCGTATGCGCTTTCTCCTGAATATATTCAGGAGAAAATGCATACGCCCTTTTTCGCCAAGGAAGCAAGCGGGCAATGCAAATCTGCACTACAAAGAAGTATCACTTCCTAGAGGTCGAAAGGGACATCCACAAAATGTGTAAAAACCAAAAAGGCAAGACAGGCCCTGGAGAACAGGGAGCCTTGTTATGCTGATGGGCGGGATGGTTGGAATCTCCTTTAAAGCACAGGAAGAGAGGCACAACTTCCACAATGATGCAGTTGGCCAAAAAGGGCGTATGCGTTTTCTCCTGAATATATTCAGGAGAAAACGCATACGCCCTTTTTGGCCAAGCAAGCAAGCGGGCAATACAAATCTGCACTACAAAGAAGTATCACTTCCCACCGGTCAAAAGGGACATCCTCAAAATGTGTAAAAACCAGAAAGGCAAGACAGGCCCTGGAGAACAGGGAGCCTTGTTATGCTGATGGGCGGGATGTAAATTGCCAACTGCCTCTCTGGAGGAGTGCATTGTGTTCCCTAAAACAAGTAAAGAACAGAGCTACAGATCCAAGGGCACTTCCAGTCTAGGGAATATACCTTGGGAAAACTGAAAATCAATAAGACAGAGCCACCCCAAAATTTAGGGCTGCACTGCTTACAAGGACCTCAACTTGGGTACACCTTAAATATCCCAGGAAATATAAAAATGGTTCAAAAAATTGTGGTACTTACGTACGATGGAATATCCCTCAGCCATGAAATCAATGTCATAAGACCAGTAGCAGCAAAATGGGTGGATTCAGGTACGATGATTCTAAGTGAAATAAGTCACACAGAAAAAGAAACTTATCATAAGATATCACTTATGAAGATCCTGTAAACATGGCTACACTTGAACTGAGTTAGGAAAGAGAACAGTGTCTCACATTTAGAAAACACTCTTATGCCTGCTTAAGGGGGAAGGAGAGGTGGGGTGATGCATAAAACCAGAGTTTGATATAAGCACATGTACCGTTCCAAAAACCAACTATGGAATAGACAAGACCTGAACCTTCTTCAGTGAAAGGGACTCAAAACCCCATATTTCCCACAGAGGAATATATCTGACTAGTAAAAATCTTAAAACCTATGTATTGATATGTCTCCGTAAGGGAATCAAGTGTGTCTAGACTGGCATAAACATGGCAGCGAGAATCAGCTCAAACCCACTATAAAAAGGAATTTCAAAAACAAAACAAAAGAAAACTGGGAAATTCTTTACAATTCCTTCAGTGTCTCTGATGAAACCTGGAATGACCCTATCTACAACGACAGCTGGATGTGGCATAAGGCTGGACACTTGGGACTGAGACGATTGGTGAGATTGGGTGAGCAAATGCAGACCCTTTAAAGCAATAATGCCAGGCACCCATTCCATGGGTCCCAACTCTCCAGGTTGAAGGGAATATTATTACAGTTATAACATGTATGGGAAACCTAGAGAACGGACACAGTGTGAATACGAAAGGTTTCTAAAACTCAACGAATAGTCCCTCTCCTGGTGCTCCGGTTTGACTTTCCATCTGCTTTACTATCAACCTCCCAACTTGGAGAGACAGCCCCTTTAACCTCCTGGTTCGCACAGGTTTCCAATTTGGCAGAGGATGAAAGGGAAGAGGGAGAACCAATGACAGATTAGCTGTTCGGCATTTGGACGGGCACATATCATTCTAACTCCCCAGCAGGAAGAAGAATTAACCAAAGTCTCAGCCCCCCACCGGGAACCAGCATAGGTCCTGAACCAAAATTTTGGACTTGGGGTCAGCTCACAAAAAACGAGATGAAAAATGGAGCTCAGGGGCACAGCAATTCACAAACTGGCCGAGTAATAAAGGACAGCTATCGTCCAAAAATCTGTTGAGGGAAGGCAACGAGGCGGACTTGAAAGCGAGGCAGAATAGCAGGAAACAGATTTCAAGAGGTACGTTGGAATCGCCTTTAAAGCACAGGAAGAGGGGCACAACTTCGACAATGATGCACTTGGCCAAAAAGGGCGTATGCGTTTTCTCCTGAATATATTCAGGACAAAACGCATACGCCCTTTTTGGCCAAGCAAGCAAGCGGGCAATGCAAATCTGCACTACAAAGAAGTATCACTTCCAACCGGTCAAAAGGGACATCCACAAAATGTGTAAAAACCAGAAAGGCAAGACAGACCCTGGAAAACAGGGAGCCTTGTTATGCTGATGGGCGGGATGTAAATAGCCAACTGCCTCTCTGGAGGAGTGCATTGTGTTCCCTAAAACAAGTAAACAACAGAGCTACAGAGCCAAGGGCACTTCCAGTCTAGGGAATATACCTTGGGAAAACTGAAAATCAATAAGACAGAGCCACCCCAAAATTTAAGGCTGCACTGCTTACAAGGACCTCAACTTGGGTACACCTTAAATATCCCAGGAAATATACAAATGGTTCAAAAAATTGTGGTACTTACGTACGATGGAATATCCCTCAGCCATGAAATCAATGTCATAAGACCAGTAGCAGCAAAATGGGTGGATTCAGGTACAATGATTCTTAGTGAAATAAGTCACACAGAAAAAGAAACTTATCATAGGATATCACTTATGAAGATCCTGTAAACATGGCTACACTTTAACTGAGTTAGGAAAGAGAACAGTGTCTCACATTAAGAAAACACTCTTATGCCTGCTTAAGGGGAAAGGAGAGGTGGGGTGATGCATAAAACCAGTATTTGATATAAGCACAGGTACCGTTCCAAAAACCAACTATGGAATAGACAAGACCTACACATTCCTCAGTGAAAGGGACTCAAAACCCATATTTCCCGCAGAGGAATATATCTGACTAGTAAGAATCTTAAAACCTATGTATTGATATGTCTCCGTAAGGGAATCAAGTGTGTCTACACTGGCATAAACATGGCAGCGAGAGTCAGCTCAAACCCACAATAAAAAGGAATTTCAAAAACAAAACAAAAAAACTGGGAAATTCTTTCCAATTCCTTCAGGGTCTCTGACGAAACCTGGAATGACCCTATCTACAATGACAGCTGGATGTGGCATAAGGAGGGACACTTGGGACTAGAGACGATTGGTGAGATTGGGTGAGCAGATGCAGACCCATTAAAGCACAAATGCCTGACACCCATTCCATGGGTCCCAACTCTCCAGGTTGAAGGGAATATTACTACAGCTATAACATGTACGGGAAACATAGAGAACGGACACACTGTGAATATGAAAGGTTTCTAAAACTCAACGAATAGTCCCTCTACTCGTGCTCCGGTTTGATTTTCCATCTGCTTTACTATCAACCTCCCAACTTGGAGAGACAGCCCCTTTAACCTCCTGGTTCGCACAGGTTTCCAATTTGGCAGAGGATGAAAGGGAAGAGGGAGAACCAATGAGAGAGTAGCTGTTAGGCATTTGGACGAGCACATATCACTGTAATTTCCCGGCAGGAAGAACAATTAACCAAACTCTGAGCCACCCACCGGGAACCAGTATAGGTCCTGAACCAAAATTTTGGACTTGCGGTCAGCTCACCAAAAACGAGTTGAAAAATGGAGCTCACGGGCACAGCAATTCACAAACTGGCCGAGTAATAAAGGACAACTATCGTCCAAAAATCCGTTGAGGGAAGGCAACGAGGCGGACTTGAAAGCGAGGCAGAATAGCAGGAAACAGATTTCAAGAGGTACGTTGGAATCGCCTTTAAAGCACAGGAAGAGGGGCACAACTTCGACAATGATGCACTTGGCCAAAAAGGGCGTATGCGTTTTCTCCTGAATATGTTCAGGAGAAAATGCATACGCCCTTTTTGGCCAAGCAAGCAAGCGGGCAATGCAAATCTGCACTACAAAGATGTATCACTTCCCACCGGTCAAAAGGGACATCCACAAAATGTGTAAAAACCAGAAAGGCAAGACAGGCCCTTCAGAACAGGGAGCCTTGTTATGCTGATGGGCGGGATGTAAATTGCCAACTGCCTCTCTGGAGGAGTACATTGTGTTCCCTAAAACAAGTAAAGAACAGAGCTACAGAGACCAGGGCACTTCCAGTCTAGGGAATATACCTCAGGAAAACTGAAAATCAATAAGACACAGCCACCCCAAAATTTAGGGCTGCACTGCTTACAAGGACTTCAACTTGGGTACACCTTAAATATCCCAGGAAATATAAAAATGGTTCAAAAAATTGTGGTAATTACGTACAATGGAATATCCCTCAGCCATGAAATCAATGTCATAAGACCAGTAGCAGCAAAATGGGTGGATTCAAGTACGATGATTCTAAGTGAAATAACTCACACAGAAAAAGAAACTTATCATAAGATATCACTTATGAAGATCCTGTAAACATGGCTACACTTGAACTGAGTTAGGAAAGAGAACAGTGTCTCACATTTAGAAAACACTCTTATGCCTGCTTAAGGGGGAAGGAGAGGTGGGGTGATGCATAAAACCAGAGTTTGACATAAGCACAGGTACCGTTCCAAAAACCAACTATGGAATAGACAAGACCTACACCTTCCTCAGAGAAAGGGACTCAAAACCCCATATTTCCCACAGAGGAATATATCTGACTAGTAAGAATCTTAAAACCTATGCATTGATATGTCTCCGTAAGGGAATCAAGTGTGTCTAGACTGGCATAAACATGGCAGCGTGAATCAGCTCAAACCCGCTACCAAAAGGAATTTCAAAAACAAAACAAAAAAACTGTGAAATTCTTTACAATTCCTTCAGGGTCTCTGATGATTCCTGGAATAACCCTATCTACAACGACAGCTGGATGTGGCATAAGGCTGGACACTTGGGACTGAGACGATTGCTGAGATTGGGTGAGCAAATGCAGAACCTTTAAAGCACAAATGCCTGGCACCCTTTCCATGGGTCGCAACTCTCCAGGTTGAAGGGAATATTACTACAGCTATAACATGTACGGGAGACGTAGGGAACGGACACACTTTGAATACGAAATGTTTCTAAAACTCAACGAATAGTCCCTCTCCTGGTGCTCCGGTTTGACTTTCCATCTGCTTTACTATCAATCTCCCAACTTGGAGAGACAGCCCCTTTAACCTCCTGGTTCGCACAGCTTTCCTATTTGGCAGAGGATGAAAGGGAAGAGGGAGAACCAATGAGAGAGTAGCTGTTAGGCATTTGGACGGGCACATATCACTCTAACTTCCCGGTAGGAAGAAGAATAAACCAAAGTCTCAGCCGCCCACCGGGAACCAGCATAGTTCCTGAGCCAAAATTTTGGACTTGCGGTCAGCTCACAAAAAACGAGTTGAAAATTGGAGCTCAGTGGCACAGCAATTCACAAACTGGCCGAGTAATAAAGGACAACTATCGTCCAAAACTCTATTGAGGGAAGGCAACGAGGCGGAGTTGAAAGCGAGGCAGAATAGCAGGAAACAGATTTTAAGAGGTACCTTGGAATCACCTTTAAAGCACAGGAAGAGGGCACAACTTCGACAATGATGCACTTGTCCAAAAAGGGCGTATGCGTTTTCTCCTGAATATATTCAGGAGAAAACGCATATGCCCTTTATGGCCAAGCAAGCAAGCGGTCAATTGAAATCTGCACTACAAAGAAGTATCACTTCCCACCAGTCAAAAGGGAAATCCACAAAATGTGTAAAAACCAGAAAGGCAAGACAGGCCCTGGAGAACAGGGAGCCATGTTATGCTGATTGTCGGGATTTAATTGCCAACTCCCTCTCTGGAGGAGTATATTGTGTTCCCCACAACAAGTAAAGAACAGAGCTACAGAGCCAAGGGCACTTCCAGTCTAGGGAATATACCTTGGGAAAACTGAAAATCAATAAGACAGAGCCACCCCAAAATTTAGGGCTGCACTGCTTACAAGGACCTCAACTTGGGTACACCTTAAATATCCCAGGAAATATAAAAATGGTTCAAAAAATTGTGGTACTTACGTACGATGGAATATCCCTCAACCATGAAATCAATGTCATAAGACCAGTAGCAGCAAAACGGGTGGATTCAGGTACGATGATTCTAAGTGAAATATGTCACACAGAAAAAGAAACTTATCATAAGATATCACTTATGAAGATCCTGTGAACATGGCTACACTTGAACTGACTTAGGAAAGAGAACAGTGTCTCACATTTAGAAAACACTCTTATGCCTGCTTAAGGGGGAAGGAGAGGTGGGGTGATGCATAAAACCAGAGTTTGATATAAGCACAGGTACCATTCCAAAAACCAACTATGGAATAGACAAGACCTACACCTTCCTCAGTGAAAGGGACTCAAAACCCCATATTTCCCGCAGAGGAATATATCTGACTAGAAAGAATCTTAAAACCTATGTATTGATAGGTCTCCGTAAGGGAATCAAGTGTGTCTAGACTGGCATAAACATGGCAGCAAGAATCAGCTCAAACCAACTATAAAAAGGAATTTCAAAAACAAAACAAAAAAACTGGGAAATTCTTTACAATTCCTTCAGGGTCTCTGATGAAACCTGGAATGACCCTATCTACAATGACAGCTGGATGTGGCATAAGGAGGGACACTTGGGACTGAGAGGTTTGGTGAGTTTGCGTGAGCAAATGCAGAACCTTTAAAGCACAAATGCCTGGCACCCATTCCATGGGTCCCAACTCTCCAGGTTGAAGGGAATATTACTACAGCTATAACATGTACGGTAAACCAACAGAACGGACACACTGTGAATACGAAAGGTTTCTAAAACTCAAAGAATAGTCCCTCTCCTGGTGCTCCGGTTTGACTTTCATCTGGTTTACTATCAATCTCCCAACTTGGAAAGACAGCCCCTTTAACCTCCTGGTTCGCACAGGTTTCCAATTTGGCAGAGGATGAAAGGGAAGAAGGAGAACCAATGAGAGAGTAGCTGTTAGGCATTTGGACGGGCACATATCACTCTAACTTCCCGGCAGGAAGAAGAATTAACCAAAGTCTCAGCCCCCCACCGGCAACCAGCATAGGTCCTGATCCAAAATGTTGGACTTGTGGTCAGCTCACAAAAAATGAGTTGAAAAATGGAGCTCAGGGGCACAGCAATTCACAAACTGGCCGAGTAATAAAGGACAACTATCGTCCAAAAATCTGTTGAGGGAAGGCAGCGAGGTTGACTTAAAACCGAGGCAGAATAGCAGGAAACAGATTTCAAGAGTTACGTTGGAATCGCCTTTAAAGCACAGGAAGAGGGGCACAACTTCGACAATGATGCATTTAGCCCAAAAGGGCGTATGCGTTTTCTGCTGAATATATTCAGGAGAAAACGCATACGCCCTTTTTGGCCAAGCAAGCAAGCGGGCAATGCAAATCTGCACTACAAAGAAGTATCACTTCCCACCGGTCAAAAGGGACATCCAGAAAATGTGTAAAAACCAGAAAGGCAGGACAGGCCCTGGACAACAGGGAGCCTTGTTATGCTGATGGGTGGGATGTAAATTGCCAACTGCCTCTCTGGAGGAGTACATTGTGTTCCCTAAAACAAGTAAACAACAGAGCTACAGAGCCAAGGGCACTTCCACTCTAGGGAATATACCTTGGGAAAACTGAAAATCAATAAGAGAGAGCCACACCAAAATTTAGGGCTGCACTGCATACAAGGACCTTAACTTGGGTACACCTTAAATATCCCAGGAAATATAAAAATGGTTCAAAAAATTGTGGTACTTACGTACGATGGAATATCCCTCAGCCATGAAATCAATGTCATAAGACCAGTAGCAGCAAAATGGTGGATTCAGGTACAATGATTCTTAGTGAAATAAGTCACACAGAAAAAGAAACTTATCATAGGATATCACTTATGAAGATCCTCTAAACATGGCTACACTTGAACTGATTTAGGAAAGAGAACAGTGTCTCACATTTAGAAAACACTCTTATGCCTGCTTAAGGGGGAAGGAGAGGTGGGGTGATGCATAAAACCAGAGTTTGATATAAGCACAAGTACCATTGCAAAAAACAACTATGGAATAGACAAGACCTACACCTTCCTCAGTGAAAGGGTCCCGAGGCATCTGTGAGTAACCGTGAGCTTAGCCCCAGGCCAGCTGCTGCTGAACTTTCCCCACCCTTCCCAGGTAAAACATCTGAATATGTACAAGGGCTTGAAAGCCTAGAGGAAGGGCCGTGGAGCCACACCAGCGACATCACGCAGGCCAACTTGGTGCCTGCAGGCCAGCCAGGATGGTCCTGGCCCTGGGCGCTCTTCTGGAAGCTTTCCATTGCCCTGCCTGAGATACCCCTCCTGTCCCGGTCCCCACTGCTTTTTTCCTTCCTCACCTCTGTCCACAGAGAATTTCCAGCGGAAGGTATGTGTGACACATCCTCTTCTTTACAGGTGGCAGCCTGGCAACTCCTGCAGAAAGTCCAACAGAGACCCACTCACAACGGGGCACCCACAAAGCCGTGACCTCACAATCACTCCCACCAGCACAGCCCCGAGACTGCTGACTGGGCAGAGAATATGGCGTCAGGCAGAGCTTCAGGGGCTATTGCTGCCTGCAGCGCTGTTTATATTGACCTCAACCCAGGCACACCTTTGGAGGGCCGGCAGGCAGGGTCAGGCTACCCAGGTCAGGTAATCCTCAGCCCTCAGGGAATCACATTGTTGAAAATGGACCTCGCTAAGGCAGAATAGAAGCCAAGGAATAAAAGGACACAATGCCATTTGCAGCACCGTAGGTGTGTCTCGAGGTAAGCACGTGAGTTGTTGTAAGTCAGAAAGTGAAAGACACATATCATATCATATCTCTTATAGGTGTGACTGAAAAATGGATACCAGGGCAGATATTTCCACGGAGAAGGGCAATCACAGATTCATTCAACAAACTTATGGTTCACCAATGGAAAGGTGTGAGCATTGGTTTCATTATGATATTGGGGTTAACAGACATATACAAACACAGGTGACATATATAATCACCGAAGACCTACAGAATACCAAGAGAAGAATACTCAACATTCTGTCATAAGGTACATGGGAAAAGGATCCCAGGAAGAACTGACATATGTATATGTGTAAAAGAACCACATCTTCCACACCTACAACAAGCCAAACATTGTAATCAAATTTACTGTAATAAAAAATAAAAAAATAAATTAAAAACACGAACAAGAAGTAGTGAGACAAACTTGAGGGGCTTTCTCCTGGCACATTCCATTCTAAATTCCAATCTAGAACACGACTTCCATTGAGGCTCTGTTGCCCCAGTAACCAGATGTGGTAAGGGAGAACTGCTGCCACCTTGTGGCCGTTTCACACAACAGCAGCTTTAATCCCAGCGCTAATGGTCAGTTGATATTCAAAATCATTGCAGGCCTGTAAATGACACCTGCCCTGAAAACAAATCCTGGGTTCATATATCGACCAAAAAATTCAAAGGACGTCCATATTTCAAAACGACAGTTTCAAAAGGCATATTTTACACACATTAGTGTTCTGCTTCTTTTTCTTTCTTTCTTTTTTTGTTAAAAAAACGGAATGGCAAAAAGCATCCTTCAGAATGGGCGAAAATATTTGCAAACGAATCAATGGACAAAGGATTAATCTCCAATATATATAAAGAGCTCATGCAGCTTAATATTAAAAAAAACAAACAACCCAATACAAAAATGGGCAGAAGATCTAAAGAGACGTTACTTCAAAGAAGACACAGAGACGGCCAAGACGCACATGAAAAGCTGCTCAACATCACTAATTATTAGAGAAATGCAAATCAAAACTACAATGAGGTATCACCTCACACCTGTTAGAATCGGCATCATCAGAAAATCTACAAACAACGAATTCTGGGGAGGGTGTGGACAAAAGGATCCCTCTTCCACTAGTGGTGGAAATGTAAATTGAAACAGTCACGATGGAGAAGAGTATAGAGTTTCCTTAAAAAAACTAGAAATAGAATGACCATATGATCCAGCAATCCCACTTCTGGGCATATACCCAGAGAAAACCATAAATCAAAATGGCACATTCACCACAATGCTCATTTCAGCACTATTTACGATAGCCAGGTAATGGAAGCAACCTAAATACCCACAGACAGACGAATGGATAAAGATGTGGTACATATATAAAATGGAATATTACTCAGCCATAAGAAGGAATGAAAGTGGGTCATTTATAGAGACGTCGATGGATCTAGAGACTGTCATACAGAATGAAGTAAGTCAGAAAGAGACAAACAAATATTGTATATTAATGCATATATGTGGAACCTAGAAAAATGGTACAGATGAACTGCTTTGCAGGGAAGAAATAGAGACACAGAGGTAGAGAACACACGTATGGACACCAAGTGTGGGAAGCCATGGGTTGGTGGTTGTGGGATGAGTTGGGAGATTGGGATTGACCTGTATACATGTATATGCATAAAATACATAACTAATAATAACCTGCTGTCTAAAAAAATAAATAAAATTAAATTTCAAAATTTTAAAAAATAAAACTTAAAAATAAAACAGAAAAAAGTTCTTCCCTTCACACAGATGTATTTATATGAATGAATTATTTCCATGCTTATATCTATAAATACATAAAAGAGGAATAAAATCTTACTTGAACCAAAAAAGAAAAAAAAAACCTGAACCCACCAGTTATACAGAGGAAAACACTATCAGGGCACTTGCTCCAGCGGTAAACAATTCTGAAATTGGTCAGAGGTGGGGAATCATCTCCCATACAGCCAGCAGCCCACTCCTATGCAAAGAGCGTCCTCATTGCAATGGTGGGGGCCATTCCGAGGCATCTGTGAGTAACCGTGACATGAGCCACAGGCCAGATGCCTTTGAACTTTTCCCACCCTTCCGAGGTAAAACACCTGAATATGTACAAGGGCTTGAAAGCCTAGAGGAAGGGCCGTGGAGCCACACCAGTGACAGCACGCAGGCCAACTTGGTGCCTGCAGGCCAGCCAGGATGGTCCTGGCCCTGGGCGCTCTTCTGGAAGCTTTCCATTGACCTGCCTGAGATACCCCTCCTCTCCCGGCCCCACTGATTTTTTCATTTCACCTCTGTCCGGAGAGAAATTCCAGCGGAAGTTATGGGTGTCACATCCTCTTCTTTACAGGTGGCAGCCTGGCAACTCCTGCAGAAAGTCCAGCAGAGACCCACTCACACAGGGCCACCCACAAAGCCGTGGCCCCTCACTGCCTCCCACCAGCACAGCCCCGAGACTGCTGACGGGGCAGAGAATATGGAGTCAGGCACAGCTTCAGGGGCTATTGCTGCCTGCAGCGCTGTTTATATTGACCTCAACCCAGGCACACCTGGGGAGGGCCGACCGGCAGGGTCAGGCTACCCAGGTCAGCTAATCCGCAGCCCTCAGTGAACCACATTGTTGAAAATGGACCTCGCTAAGGCAGAATAGAAGCCAAGGAATAAAAGGACACAATGCCATTTGCAGCACCATAGGTGTGTCTAGAGGTAATCACGTGACTTGTAGTAAGTCAGAAAGTGAAAGACACATATCATATCATATCTCTTATAGGTTTGACCGAAAAATGGATACCAGGGCAGATATTTCCACGGAGAAGGGCAATCACAGATTCATTCAACAAACTTATGGCTCACCAATGGAAAGGTGTGAGGATTGGTTTCATTATGATATTGGGGTTAACAGACATATACAAACACAGGTGACATATATAATCACCAAAGACCTACAGAATACCAAGAGAAGACCACTCAACATTCTGTCATAAGGTACATGGGAAAAGGATCCCAGGAAGTACATACATATGTATATGTGTAAAAGAACCACATCTTCCACACCTACAACAAGCCAAACATTGTAATCAAATTTGCTGTAATAAAAAATAAAAAATTAAATTAAAAACACGAACAAGATGTAGTGAGACAAACTTGAGGGGCTTTCTCCTGGCACATTCCATTCTAAATTCCAATCTAGAACACGACTTCCATTGAGGCTCTGTTGCCCCAGTAACCAGATGTGGTAAGGGAGAACTGCTGCCACCTTGTGGCCGTTTCACACAACAGCAGCTTTAATCCCAGCGCTAAGGGTCAGTTGATATTCAAAATCATTGCAGGCCTGTAAATGACACCTGCCCTGAAAACAAATCCTGGGTTCATATATCGACCAAAAAATTCAAAAGACGTCCATATTTCAAAACGACAGTTTCAAAAGGCATATTTTACACACATTAGTGTTCTGCTTCTTTTTCTTTCTTTCTTTTTTTCTTAAAAAAACGGGAATGGCAAAAAGCATCCCTCAGAATGGGCGAAAATATTTGCAAACGAATCAGTGGACAAAGGTTTAATCTCCAATATATATAAAGAGCTCATGCAGCTTAATATTAAAACAACAAACAACCCAATACAAAAATGGGCAGAAGATCTAAAGAGACGTTTCTTCAAAGAAGACACAGAGATGGCCAAGACGCACATGAAAAGCTGCTCTACATCACTAATTATTAGAGAAATGCAAATCAAAACTACAATGAGGTATCACCTCACACCTGTTAGAATCGGCATCATCAGAAAATCTACAAACAACGAATTCTGTAGAGGGTGTGGACAAAAGGATCCCTCTTCCACTAGTGGTGGAAATGTAAATTGATGCAGTCACGAAGGAGAACAGTATGGAGTTTCCTTAAAAAAACTAGAAATAGAATTACCATATGATCCAGCAATCCCACTTCTGGGCATATACCCAGAGAAAACCATAAATCAAAAAGGCACATTCACCACAATGCTCATTTCAGCACTATTTACGATAGCCAGGTAATGGAAGCAACCTAAATACCCACAGACAGACGAATGGATAAAGATGTGGTACATATATAAAATGGAATATTACTCAGCCATAAGAAGGAATGAAACTGGGTCATTTGTAGAGACGTCGATGGATCTAGAGACTGTCATACAGAATGAAGTAAGTCAGAAAGAGACAAACAAATATTGTATATTAATGCATATACATGGAACCTAGAAAAATGGTACAGATGAACTGGTTTGCAGGGAAGAAATAGAGACACAGAGGTAGAGAACATACGTACGGACACCAAGTGTGGGAAGCCATGGGGAGGTGGGGTTGGGATGAGTTGGGAGATTTGGATTGACCTGTATACATGTATATGCATAAAATACATAACCAATAATAACCTGCTGTATAAAAAAATAAATAAAATTAAATTTCAAAATTTTAAAAAATAAAATTTAAAAATAAAACAGATAAAAGTTCTTCCCTTCACACAGATGTATTTATATGAATGAATTATTTCCATGCTTATATTTATAAATACATAAAAGAGGAATAAAATCTAACTTGAACCAAAAAAGAAAAAAGAAAACCTGAACCCACGAGTTAGACAGAGGAAAACCCTATCAGGGCACTTGCTCCAGCGGTAAACAATTCTGAAATTGGTCAGAGGTGGGGAATCATCACTGATAGAGCCAGCAGCCCACTCCTATGCAAGGAGCGTCCTCATTTCAAAGCTGGGGGCCATGCCGAGGCATCTGTGAGTAACGGTGAGCTTAGCCCCAGGCCAGCTGCTGTTGAACTTTTCCCACCCTTCGCAGGTAAAACACCTGAATATGTACAAGGGCTTGAAAGCCTAGAGGAAGGGGCGTGGAGCCACACCAGCGACCGCACGCAGGCCAACTTGGTGCCTGCAGGCCAGCCAGAATGGTCCTGGGCCTGGGCACTCTTCTGGAAGCTTTCCATTGCCCTGCCTGAGATACCCCTCCTGTCCCGGCACCCACTCCTTTTTTCCTTCCTCACCTCTGTCCGGAGAGAAATTCCAGCGGAAGTTATGGGTGACACATCCTCTTCTTTACAGGTGGCAGCCTGGCAACTCCTGCAGAAAGTCCAGCAGAGACCCACTCACACAGGGCCACCCACAAAGCCGTGGCCCCTCACTCCCTCCCACCAGCACAGCCCCGAGACTGCTGACGGGGCAGAGAATATGGAGTAAGGCACAGCTTCAGGGGCTATTGCTGCCTGCAGCGCTGTTTATATTGACCTCAACACAGGCACACCTGGGGAGGGCCGGCCGGCAGGGTCAGGCTACCCAGGTCAGCTAATCCTCAGCCCTCAGGGAATCACATTGTTGAAAATGGACCTCGCTAAGGCAGAATAGAAGCCAAGGAATAAAAGGACACAATGCCATTTGCAGCACCGTAGGTGTGTCTAGAGGTAATCATGTGACTTGTAGTAAGTCCGAAAGTGAAAGACACATATCATATCATATCTCTTATAGGTGTGACCGAAAAATGGATACCAGGGCAGATATTTCCATGGAGAAGGGCAATCACAGATTAATTAAACAAACTAATGTTTCCCCAATGTAAAGGTGTGAGGATTGGTTTCATTTTGATATTGGGGTTAACAGACATATACAAACACAGGTGACATATATAATCACCAAAGACCTACAGAATACCAAGAGAAGACTACTCAACATTCTGTCATAAGGTACATGGGAAAAGGATCCCAGGAAGAACAGACATATGTATATGTGTAAAAGAACCACATCTTCCACACCTACAACAAGCCAAACATTGTAATCAAATTTGCTGTAATAAAAAATAAAAAATTAAACTGAAAACACGAACAAGAAGTAGTGAGACAAACTTGAGGGGCTTTCTCCTGGTACATTCCATTCTACATTCCAATCTAGAACACGACTTCCATTGAGGCACTGTTGCCCCAGTAACCAGATTTGGTAAGGGAGACCTGCTGCCACCTTGTGGCCGTTTCACACAACAGCAGCTTTAATCCCAGCGCTAATGGTCAGTTGATATTCAAAATCATTGCAGGCCTGTAAATGACACCTGCCCTGAAAACAAATCCTGGGTTCATATATCGACCAAAAAATTCAAAGGACGTCCATATTTCAAAACGACAGTTTCAAAAGGCATATTTTACACACATTAGTGTTCTGCTTCTTTTTCTTTCTTTCTTTTTTTGTTAAAAAAACGGGAATGGCAAAAAGCATCCCTCAGAATGGGCGAAAATATTTGCAAACGAATCAATGGACAAAGGTTTAATCTCCAATATATATAAAGAGCTCATGCAGCTTAATATTAAAAAAACAAACAACCCAGTACAAAATTGGGCAGAAGATCTAAAGAGACGTTTCTTCAAAGAAGACACAGAGATGGCCAAGACGCACATGAAAAGCTGCTCAACATCACTAATTATTAGAGAAAGGCAAATCAAAACTACAATGAGGTATCACCGCACACCTGTTAGAATCGGCATCATCAGAAAATCTACAAACAACAAATTCTGGGTAGGGTGTGGACAAAAGGATCCCTCTTCCACTAGTGGTGGAAATGTAAATTGATACAGTCACGATGGAGAAGAGTATGGAGTTTCCTTAAAAAAACTAGAAATAGAATTACCATATGATCCAGCAATCCCACTTCTGGGCACATACCCTGAGAAAACCATAAATCAAAAAGGCACATTCACCACAATGCTCATTTCAGCACTATTTACGATAGCCAGGTAATGGAAGCAACCTAAATACCCACAGACAGACGAATGGATAAAGATGTGGTACATATATAAAATGGAATATTACTCAGCCATAAGAAGGAATGAAACTGGGTCATTTGTAGAGACGTCGATGGATCTAGAGACTGTCATACAGAATGAAGTAAGTCAGAAAGAGAAAAACAAATATTGTATATTAATGCATATATGTGGAACCTAGAAAAATGGTATAGATGAACTGGTTTGCAGGGAAGAAATAGAGACACAGAGGTAGAGAACACACGTATGGACACCAAGTGTGGGAAGCCATGGTGTGGTGTTGGTGGCATATGTTGGGAGATTGGGATTGACCTGTATACATGTATATGCATAAAATACATAACTAATAATAACCTGCTGTATAAAAATATAAATAAAATTAAATTTTAAAATTTAAAAAAATAAAATTTAAAAATAAAACAGAAAAAGTTCTTCCCCTCACACAGATGTATTTATATGAATGAATTATTTCCATGCTTATATCAATAAATACATAAAAGAGGAATAAAATCTAACTTGAACCAAAAAAGGAAAAAAAAACCTGAACCCACCAGTTATACAAAGGAAAACCCTATCAGGGCACTTGTTCCAGCAGTAAACAATTCTGAAATTGGTCAGAGGTGGGGAATCATCTCCCATACAGCCAGCAGCCCACCCCCCAAGCAAGGAGGGTCCTCATTGCAAAGCTGGGGGACCGTTCCAAGGCATCTGTGAATAAACGTGAGCTGAGCCCCAGTCCTGCTTCAGCTGAACTCTTCCCACCCTTTCCAGGTAAAACACCTGAATATGTACAAGAACTTGTAAGCTTAGAGGAAGGGCTGTGGAGCCAAACCAGCGACAGCACACAGGCCGACTTGGTGCCTGCAGGCCAGTCAGGATGGTCCTGGCCCCAGATGCTCATCTGGAAGCTTTCCATTTCCCTGCCTAAGATACCGCTCCTGACACGGCCCCCACTGCTTTTTTACTTCCTCACATCTGCCTGGGGTGAAATTCCAGCGGCAGGTATCGGTGACACATCCTCTTCTTTAGCAGGTGGCAGCCTGGCAACTCCTGCAGAAAGTCCAGCAGAGCCCCACTCACACTGGGCCACCCACAAAGCCACGGCCCCTCACTCCCTCCCACCAGCACAGCCCCGGCACTGCCTACGGGGCAGAGAATATGGCGTCAGTCACAGCTACAAGGGCTGTCGCTCACTGGAGAGCTGTTTATATTGCCCTCAACCCAGGCACACCTGTGGAGGGCTGGCAGGCAGTTTCAGGCTGCCAAAATCAGCCAATCCTCACCCCTCAGGGGCTCACAGTTGCAGAAAATGAAACTTGCTAAACGGGCCAGGCCCTAGGAACAGGTGTGGGCCCTTGAGAGTCAGGATAGACAAGGGGCTGCAGCTGCGGCTTGTTTTCTTATCATTTTATCTGGTCCATGAGTGGAAAACTACTTCAAGAAGACACTATCCTAATGAGAGGAACCCAGGAGTCAGGGAGAGGAGTGATGGTGGGTGGAGACAGAGGCCTGGTGCCCTGGCTGCAGTGGAAGTGTCTGGAAGACCAGGCAGAAAGAGCCTGCAGAGAGTGATAGCCATGGTCACAGACCTGTCAGAGCTGCTGTTTGTTAGTTCAAGTCCTGCTCTGAGGTATTCTGTGTCAGCTGTGAGCGACAGGTGAGCTGGGGGTTCTCTGCAAGGTGGGCTATGTGCACAGTTCCTGTGTGTCCAGCCCTGCTGGGGTACCTGCCCAGGGGAGCTCCGTATCCTGGGAAGAGCCTGAGTAGGAGAGCCCCATGGGCTGCTGGGTAGCTGGAGAGGTGAGCTCCATACCCTGGGAGGGACTTGACCACGAGAGCCCCGTGGGCTGTGGGGTAGGGGTGCAGCCCAGGTGAGCTCCATATCCTGGGATTGGCCTGACCACGAGAGCCCCATTGGCTGCTGGAGACCTGGTAAAGGATATCAGGACAATCAGTGAAGCCACCGAGGATATACATCCAGTAGCTCCTATTTCCTACTCCCTGCTGGTCATTCTACCTTCCACCAGGCCATGGCATTCTGTATTAGACTTCAATGATGCCTTCTTCTGTATTCCATTCATCTCAGAGTCACAAGAATTTTTGGCTTGTGAGTGGCAGGACACAACATGCAACAAAAGCAATAATGCTGGGCCGTCCTGCCCCAATGGTTCAAAAATCCCCACACCATCATTGGGGAAATGTCCTCTAAAGACCTAAAAGTTCAACCTCTGTAAAAGGGAACCCTCCTTCAATATGCAGATGACATTCTGATCGCCAGGCCTACTAAAGACGCCTCTGAACTACCTAGCCAAGAAAGGATAGAAGGTGTCCAAGAAAAACGCTCAAATGTCCCAGGCTAAGGTGACATGCCTGGGCTTCATTCTCACAGATATTCGGAGAAACGCATCCCAGGATAGGGAAGAAGACATTTGCAGCCTTACTTCTTCTAATACTAGAAGATAGCTTAGGGGTTCCTGGGGAGGCCAAGGTTTTCTGCATCTGGATCCCTGACTACAGTGTAATGGCTGGGCCTCTACATGAAACACTGACACGAAAAGATGATGATCCTTTTGAATAGAATCCAGAAGCAGCCTTTCAAGAATGGAAAGAGCAGTCAATACAGACCCTTGCCCAGTAACTCCCTAATTTAGCTCAACCCTTTGACCTTTACATACCCGGTCAAAGGTTAATCGCCCTTGGAGCCTTAGTGCAAAAACTGGGACCACTTGAAATGGAGCAACACAAGAATGCCCTTCAGGTATGATAAACTATGGTCACCAAGGGCTTTGCCCACCGACTCATCAGGCCAGGATACTGGGGTATCTAAAAAGCTGGAAATCAGCAGCCCGCAAGGCCAGCTCCCTCCTAAGGGAAAAGGACCCCACGTGGTGATCCTAACCACCCATCATGCCCTGAAGTTGCAGGGGTCGCTCTGTGGACACACTGACGTCGAGTGAGGAGGCCCTCCAACTCCAACCTCCAGAGAGATAAACGGGGGCAACAGGCCCCCAAGATGTCTCGTGTGACCATCACTTGACCTGGAGTTTCTCTCAGAAAACGACAAGACTGTGCCCCGAAAGAGCAGACTACTGCTTGCAGGACTTACTGCACCCAGAGGGGAGCTAATAAGCTTGGCGGGGGAAACGTATATCACGCTTTCACCATAGAAAACCCTACAGACACCGCGGTGATGGTGGCCAATATGACCGGCTGGACTGCTGGCTACTTCTCAAGGCCGTTGACTCAGTGGACGTCATGGTCCTGGATCACCACTGACCCTGGACTGTCTGGGAGTTGTGTGGGCAGGGCTCTGGCACATGGTGCTGTTTGTACATTAATTCAGGGACCTAATTAAAGAAAGCACAGACTACTGGTCAGAGCATCTAGTCTGGCAAAAACTGTCAGCCTAAGGTCGCCGAACATATGTGGGGTGGGGTGAAACCTGCCACCGCAGCATCTCTGCGCCTCTCTTTCCTGGACCCTTAAAGGTCATTAGAATCTGTACACTTCCAATGCTGGTGCTCAGGCGGACGAGAAGTGAGGCAGGAGGCCTTGGGACAATCAAACTCACCTGGAGGCTGGTGGGGAGATGTTTTGCCCCTCCCCCCATGTATCAGGGCTCCCACCACAGCATGAAGCAGTTACAAAAGAGGGGTCTGCACCCTCAACACCCCAAGAATAAGGAACGGAACAAAAAGCAGAGGAGGTGTTCGTCTCCGGCAACGTTCATTAAAAATTCCTGGGAGATAAAAAGAGAATCTGGGCAATAAAATAAAGTCTAACCTGTTTTTCCTTTGTGCTTTGTCTAATTTCACGTGCTCCTAGGGTTCCGCATGCAGAGGTCCCACACCCGGCACTTCAGACCCGATTTCCTAGTGCAGAATGGCTGGGTCGACACCTCAGCTAGCGGGGTCCCATGCAGACTCCGCGGCATAGAGCCTGAGCTGCAGCCAACCCAGCCCTCGAGAGCTCCATCCCCTCCCTCCCACTGACGCTGCCGGGGACCCTACACAGCAGTCCAGCCCACAGCCCATGGGGGAGTTCACGCTCTCACCTCTCCATTCTGTTTTCAAAATAATGTTTCCTTTGCTTCTGAACCAAACTCAGTCTTGATCTGTTGGCTCCAATGACGCTGGGCACGGGGACTCCTGTTGGGGTCCACTCTGGAGGATCAGTAACAGAAATTGAGAACATTGTAACTTCAATGAACAGATGTGTGAGCCAAACTGTAGTTAACATAGAGCAGTGTATAATGCTCGGGTAAAATAAGATGTTTCTAAGACTTACATTTGATATTTCCATCACTTTCCTATAAGCAAGTTCAGTGAAGACGTCTGTCTTATTTGCCAGGTCAACATTAGAGAAATGAAGTGATTTATTTCCATGGATGTACATCGAATACTCTTGGCTGAAGCTTCAATCTTGTTTTCAATGCTTTTCCATTGAAAATGATTCCTCTCTTTCAGCTCCCCCATTTCTGAGAAGTATAAAATCTTATAATTTATTATTACCAAAGGGGAAAGGTAGGAGAAGGGATAAATTAACAGTTTGGGATTAACACATACACACTGCTATGTATAAAAGAGATCATCAACAAGGAACTACTGTATAGCACAGGGAACTACACTGAATATTTTGCAATAACCTATAAGGGGAAATAATCTGAAAAAGAATAGATATTTTTATTGACATCATCTATCAATGACAGATAAAATGTAACCTAAGCAAGGCCGATGGTGAGCGCTTCTGACCCTGAAGATTTCAGTCATCTAAAGTTTGGGCTCTGCCTATTTCCCAAGGCCCTTAAAGTACATACGTGTAGCCGTAGCTTAAAAATTCCCCAGTTTGGGGTTCGGGGAGGCACTGATTTGGAAAAATCCCTGGTGTTCTCCTTACATGCACGGGACCCTTCCTACAGCTAAAACATGCCTGTCACACCTAGAGGATGGTACACCGTTTGATCGGAAAGAGTTTGGAAAAGGCACCTCATCTCCTCATTGCCTGGTGCTCGGGTTCAACCCTCCAGCATCTTTCCTAACAATCTCCTCACTTGGGGATATCAGCACCGTCAACATCCTGTTGCACACAGTTTGGAATTTGTCCAGAGGATGAAGCAGAAAGATGAGAAAAATTTAGAGACAAGTCTTAGGTTTTCGGACAGGCACATGCCACTCTAATTTCCAATCCAGAAGACAAATTCATCAAAGGCTAGAATTGCCCACGGAAACAGAATAGGGCTAGAGGAAATCCCGCTGTTTTGTGTCCAGTTTCCAAAAACACAAGTTGAAAAATGGAACTCAGGGGCACTAAAATTCATGAAACTGCAGAGTTGAAAATATCTATCGTCGAAAAATGTCTTGAGGTAAGTCACAGAAAAGGACTTGTAAGCAAGGGAGAGTGGCAGGAAACAGATTTGAAGAGGTAGAAAGGACTCCCCATTAAAGCACAAGAAAAGGGGCTGAACATCGCCAATGATGCAGTTGGCCAAAAAGGGTGTATGCATTTTTTCTGAATATATTCAAATAAAGGCCATACACACTTTTTATCCAACCAAACAGGTGGGCACTGGAAATCAATATCACAAAATGTATCACATCACATCAGTCAGAAGGGCCATCCACATAAAGTGTAAACACCAGAAATGCAGGACAGGGCGAGGAGAAAAGGGAGCCCTGTGAGGCTGATAGTGGAAATGTAATTTGCCAACGGCCACTCTGGAGAAGTGTATTGTGTTTGCTGAAACATCTAAAAAATGAGCTACAGAGCATAGGGCACTTGCACTCATGGGCGTGTACCTTGGGAAAAACAAAAATCGACAGAAAACAGGCACACCAACGTTTACCACCTCTCTGTTAAAAAGGGCCTCAACTTGGATATAACCTAAATGTCCCTGGAAGGATAAAATGGATAAAAGAGATGGGGTACTTATGTAGAGTGGAATATTACTCATCCAGAAATCAATGAAATAAGGCCAGTTGTAACAACTCTGGAGGAGTTACATACGATCATTCTAAGTGACATATGTCAGAAAGAAAAAGACACATATCATAAGATGTCACTTAAAGGTGGAATCAAAAATGGCTACACATGAAATAAATTACAAAACAGAAACATAGTCAAATATGTAGAAAATAGACATAAGGCTGCTAAATGGGAAAGGTGGGGAATGGTGAGGTATTATCCAGGAGGTTGAAATTAGCAAAGATACCATTCCAAGTACCAAATTGGATAACTGACAAGGCCTACACGGTACCTCAAAGAACTGCACTCAGCCCACTCAAGTCACTGGAAAATAATACATATGACTGGTAAGCATCTGAAAAAGAAGTTATTGTTGTCTCTCAGTACATGAATCAAGTGGATGTACAGCAGCAAAAAACAGAGCTTTGAAAATCAGCTGTAATCAATATAAAAATAAATTTAAAACTATTTATAAAAACAGTGAGACAGACAAAAATTCTTACAACTTTTGTTGAATGGCTACGATGTAACATGGATTGAACACATGTAGACCCACAGCAGGATGATTATATAAGGCTGGAAGCTATGCACGCTAAGAGATGTTAGAGAGGCTGGGTGAGGAAATGCAGACCTTTTAAAGTAATACTGCCTGGTACCCATTCCATGGGTCCCAAATCTGCAGGTTCAAGGGAATCTTCTGACAGCGAAAACATGCCTGGGAAACCGAGATGAATGTACACCGTGTGCTCAGGAAAGGTGTCTAAAATGCACCTCATTTTTGATCTCCTGGTGCTGGGGTTCGCCATTCCAGCCACATTACTAACAATTTCCCCAGTTGGAGGATCAGCACCTTTAACCTCCTGTTTTACACAGTTTGCAATTTGTGCAGAGGATAAATGGGAAGAGGGGGAACCAATGAGAGATTAGCTGTAGGACTTTTGACAGGCACATGTCACTCTAATTTCCCATTAGGAAGAAGAATTAACCAAAGGCTCAGCCTGCCTCCCCAGAACCAGAATAGGGCCAGAAGTAATCCAATGGTTTGGCGGCCAGCTCACAAAAAAAGCGAGTTGCAAAATGGAGCTCAGGAGCAGACAATTCAAAGACCTGCAAAGATATAAATGATAAGCAACGTCCAAAAATATATTCAGGTAAGGTAACGAAGAGGATCTGAATGAGAGGCAGAATTGCAGGAAACAGATTTCAAAAGGTAGATTGTACTCACATTTAAAGCATATGAAAAGCAGCAGAATTTCTAAAATGATGCGGTTGGGCAAAAGGGTGTATGCGTTTTTTTCGTGAATATCTTCAGGAAAAAAACACATGCAGAGTTTTTGTCCAACCAAGCAAGAGGGAAATGCAAATCCGCACAACAAAGAAGTCTCAATTTCCACTGCTCAGAAAGGCCATCCAAAAAATGTGTACAAACCAGAAATGCAGGAGAGGCCATGGAAAACAGGGAGCCTAGTCACGCTGATGGGTGGGGTATAAATATCCAAGAGCCACTCTGAAGAAGTGTATGCTGTTTTTAAAACATCTAAAATACAAAGCCCCGGAGCAAGGGGACTTCAACTCATGGACATATAACTTGGGAAGACTAAATGTCAATAAGACACAGGCACCCCAAAGATTAGGGCTGCTCTGCATACAAGAACCTCAACTTTGGTACACCTAAAATATCCCAGGAAAAAGAGAAATGCATAAAGAACTTGTGGTAATTTTGTACAACGGAATATCACTCAGACGTGAAATCAATGTATATAAGGCCAGTAGCAGCATAAAGAGTGGATTTAGGTATGATGATTTTAAGGGAAATTAGTCACACAGAAAAAGAATCTTATCATAAGATATCACTTATAGAGGGAATGTCAATATCACAACACATGAACTGAATTAGGAAAGAGAACAGAGTCTCACATTTAGCAAAAATCTCTTATGCCTGCTTCAGGGGAAAGGAGAGGTGGGGTGATGCATAAAACCAGAGTTTGATATTAGCACAGGTACCATTCCATAAACCAAATACAGAATAGACAAGACCTACACCTTCCTCAGTGAACGGGACTCAACACCCCTATGCCCCACAGAGGAATATATCTGACTACTAAGAATCTTAAAACCTATGTATTGATATGTCTCCGTAAGGGAATCAATTGTGTCTAGACTGGCATAAACACGTCAGTGAAAATCAGCTCAACCCCATTATAAAAATGAATTTCAAAAAACCCCAAAAAACAGCGAAATTCTTACACAATTCCTTCAGGATTTCTGATGAAACCTGGAATGACCCTATCTGCAAAGACAGCTGGATGAGACATAAGGCTGGACACTTGGGACTGAGAGGACTGGTGAGATTGGGAGAGAAAATGCAGACCTTTTAAAGTAGTAATGCATGCCACCATTCCATGTGTCCCAAATCTCCAGGTAGAAGGGTATATCACTACAATTATAACATGTATGGGAAACCTAGAAAATGGACACCCTGTGATGGCGAAAGGTTTCTAAAACTCTCCTAATTTTTCCTCTCCTTGTGCTCCACTTTGGCATTCCAACTGCTTTACTATCAATCTCCCAACTTAGGAGAGTCAGCCCCTATAACCTCCTGTTTCGCACAGTTTGCTAATTGTGCAGAGGATGAAAGGGAAGAGGGAGAACCAATCAGAGAGTAGATGTAGGCATTTGGAAGGTCACATGTCACTCTAAGTTCCCGGCAGGAAGAAGAATTAACCAAAGCCTCAACCACCCACAGGGAACCAATATAGCGACCCCTGGAACCAGTATAGGTCCTGAAGCAAAATTGTGGATTTGCGGCCAGCTCACAAAGATGGGATTTGAAAATTGGAGCTCAGGGGCACAGCAATTCACAAACCTGCAGACTTATAAAGGACTACTCTCTTCCAAAAATCTGTTGAGGGAAGGCAATGAAGCGGACTTGAAAATGAGGCAGAATTGCACAAAACATATTTCAAGAGGTAAATTGGAATCGCCTTTAAAGCACAGGAAAAACATCCCAACTTGGACAGAGATGCACTTGGCCAAAAAGGGCGTATGCCTTTTCTCCTGAATATATTCAGAAGAAAACGCATACGCCCTTTTTGGCCAATCAAGCAAGCGCGCAATACAAATCCACACTACAAAGAATTGTCAGTTACCACCGGTCAAAAGGGACATCCGAATATCTGTAAAAACCAGAAAGGCAAGAGAGAGATGGCAAGGGCATGAAGCAATGTGATCCCAGTGGTCATGGAGGATTGTGATGACAAGCGCATGGAGAATTGTGATGACAAGATTATGTACCATTTTGTTGACAAAGGCAAGGAGCATTATGATGACAAGGTTCATGGAGCACTGTGATGACAAGCATCACGGAGCATTGTGATTACAGGGGTCCTGGAGCATTGGGATGACAAGCGCATGGATCATTGTGATGACAATGGTCATGGAGCATTTTAATGACAAGAGTCCCGGATCATTGTGTTGTCAGGGTTCATGGAGCGTTGTGATGACAGTGGTCATGGAGCATTGTGATGACAAGGTACTGGAGCACTGTGATGAGAAGACCATGGAGCTTTGTGATGACAAGTCTCATGGAGCATTCTGATGAAAAGTGCCATGGAGCATTGTGATTACAGGGGTCTTGGAGCATTATGATGACAAGGGCATGGAGCATTGGGATGAGAAGGCCATGGACCATTCTGATGACATGCATCATGGAGCTTTGTGATGACAAGGGCATGGAGCATTGTGATTACAGCGGTCTTGGAGCACTGTGATGAAAAGGGCATGGATCATTTTTATGAAAAAGGCATGGAGCCTTGTCATGACAGGGTTCAAGGAGCAAACTGACAACAAGTGTCAGGGAGCATTGTGATGACAAAGGTATTGAGTATTGTGATGACAAAGGTCATGGAGCATTGTGATGAGAAGACCATGGATAATTGTGATGACGAGCGTCATGGGGCGTTGTGATGATAAGTGTTATGGAACATATTGATCACAAGGATTTGGAGCATTGTGATGACAGAGGTCATGGAGCATTTTGGTTTCATTGTGATGACAATAGCCTGAAGCATTATGATGATGGGCATGGTGCATTGTGATGACAGGGTTCATGGAGCATTGAGATGAAAAGGGGCATGGAGCATTGCGATTACAGGAGTCTTGGAGCATTGTGATGACAAAGGCATGGAACATCGTGAATGAGAAGGCCATGGAGCATTCTGTTGACATGCGTCATGGAGCTTTGTGATGACAAGGGCATGGAGCATTGTGATTACAGGGGTCTTGGAGCATTGTGATGACAAGGGTCATGGAGCCTTGTGATGACAAGGCTGTGGAACATTGTGATGGCAGGGGTCATGGAGCATTGTTATGACAGGGGTAATGGAGCATTGTGATGACAAGGGCATGGAGCATTGGTCTGAAAAGTTTCATGGATTATTGTGATGAGACGGGGCAAGGAGCATTGTGATGACAAGGGCATGGAACACTGTGATACATGGGTCATGGAGGATTGTAATGAGAAGCGCATGGAGCATTGTGATAAGAATGGCATCGAGCATTGTGATGAAAAGCATCATGGAGCCTGTGATGACAAGGGCATGGAACAATGTGATGAGAGGTTCATGGAGCATTGTGATGACAATGGCATGCAGCATTGTGATGACAAGGGTCATTGAGCTTTGTGATGACAAAGGTCATGGAGCATTTTGATGACAAGGGTGTGGTGCATTCTGTTGTGAAGGGCAGGGAGCATTGTGATGACAGGGTTTATGGAACATTGTGATGTCAGGGGAATGGAGCATTGTGATGATAAAGGCATGTAGCATTGTTGTGACAAGGGTCATGGAATATTGTGATGACAGGGGTGAGGGAGTATTGTGTTGACTAGTGATGGAACATTGTGATATCAGTGGTGAGAGAGCATTTTGATGAGAAGTGCATGGAGCAGTGTGATGACAAGGTTTATGGAGCATTGTGATGACAAAGATGTGGAGCATTGTGATGACAAGCGCATGGCACATTGTGATGCCATGGGTCATGGAGTATTGTGCTAACAAAGGCATTGAGCATTGGGATGACAAGGGTCACCAAGCATTGTGATGAAATGTTCATGGAGCGCTGTGGTGACAAAGGTCACAGAGCCTTGTGATGACGAGGGCATGGACCACTGTGATGACAAAGGTCATGAAGCATTGTGATGACTGGAGTCACGGAGCATTGTGATGACAGGGGTCATAGAGCATTGTGATGAAAGGGCATGGAGCATTGTGATGACAGGGGCATGTTGCATTGTTTTGACAAGTTTCAGGGATTATTGTGATGACAGTGGGCATGGCGCATTGTGATGACAAGGGCATGGAGCATTGTGATGAGAAGGTCATGGAGTATTGTGAAGAAGGGTGTCAGGGAGCATTGTGATGACATATGTCATGGTCCATTGCGATGACAATGGAATGGAGCATTGTGATGCCAAGTGTCATGGAGGATTGTGATGACAAAGGTAATGGAGCATTTTGATGACAAGCGCTTGGAGCATTGTGATGACAAGGGTCATGGAGCATTGTGATAACAAGGGCCATTGAGAATTTTGATGACATGTTCATGAAGCATTGTGATGACAATCACATGGAGCTTGCTGTGACAGGGATCATGGAGCATTGCGATGACAAGTGCATAGAGAATTGTGATGACAAAACATGTAACACTGTGATGAAAAGCATCATGGAGCACAGTGATGCCAAGAACGTGGAGAATTGTGATGACAGGGGACATGGAGCATTGTAATGACCAGGGCATGGAGTATTGTGATGGCAAGACCGTGGAGCATTGTGATGAGAAGACCATGGATAATTGTGATGATGAGCATCATGGAGCACTGTAATGACAAGGGGTATGGAGCATTGTGATAACAGGGGTCATGGAGCATTGTGATGACAAGTTTCATGGAGCATTCTGATGACAAGCTTGTGGAGTATTTTGATGACAATGACATGGAGCATTTTGATGAAAATGGCATGGGGCATTGTGATGAAAAAGACATGGAGCCTTTTCATGACAGTTTTCAGGGAGCATTCTGACGACAAGTGTCAGGGTCCATTGTGATGACAAAGGTCATGGAGAATTGTGACGACAAGGGCATGGAGTATTGTGATGACAAGCACATGGAGCTTGCTATGACGGGGTCATGGAGCATTGCGATGACAAGTGCATAGAGAATTGTGATGACAAAGCATGTAACACTGTGATGAGAAGTGTCATGGAGCATAGTGATGCCAAGATCGTGGAGAATTGTGATGACAGGGGAAATGGAGCATTGTGATGACCAGGGCATGGAGCATTGCGATGGCAAGATCGTGGAGCATTGTGATGAGAAGACCATGGATAATTGTGATGACGAGGGTCATGGAGCACTGTAATGACAAGGGGTATAGAGCATTGTGATGACAGTGGTCATGGAGCATTGTGATGACCGGGGACATGGAGCATTGTGATGCCCAAGGCATGGAGCACTGTGATGGCAAGACCGTGGAGCATTGTGATGAGAAGACCATGGATAATTGTGATGAGGAGCATCATGGAACACTGTAATGACAAGGGGCATGGAGCATTGTGATGACAGGTGTCATGGAGCATTGTGATGACAGGGGTCATGGATCATTGAGATGACAAGGGTCACGGAGCATTCTGATGACAAGCTTGTGGAGTATTGTGATGACAATGGCATGAAGCATTGTGATGAAAAGAGCATGGATCATTGTGATGAAAAAGGCATGGAGACTTGTCATGACAGTGTTCAATGAGCATACTGATGACAAGTGTCAGGGAGCATTGTGATGACAAGTGTATTGAGAATTGTGATGACAAAGGTCATGGAGCATTGTGATGAGAAGTCCATGGATAATTGTGATGACCAGCGTCATGGGGCGTTGTGATGACAAGTGTTATGGAACATTGTCATCACAAGGGTTTGGAGCATTGTGATGAGAGAGGTCATGGAGAATTTTGATTTCATTGTGATGACAATAGCATGAAGCATTATGATGATGGGCATGGTGCATTGTGATGACAGGGTTCATGGAGCATTGAGATGCAAAGAGGCATGGATCATTGTAATAACAAGGGTCTTGGAGCATTGTGATGACAAGGGCATGGAGTATTGTGATGAGAAGGCCATGGAGCATTCTGATGACATGCGTCAGGGAGCTTTGTGATGACATGGGCATGGAGCATTGTGATTACAGGGGTCTTGGAGCATTGTGATGACAAGGGTCATGGAGTCTTGTGATGACAAGGCCGTAGAACATTGTGATGGCAGGGGTCATGGAGCATTGTTATGACAGGTGTAATGGAGCATTGTGATGACAAGGGCATGGAGCATTGGTCTGAAAAGTTTCATGGATTATTGTGATGAGAGTGAGCATGGAGCATTGTGATGACAAGGGCACGGAACCCAGTGATACATGTGTCATGGAGGATTGCAATGACAAGGGCATGGAGCATTGTGATGACAAGCGTCATGGAGCTTTGTGATGACAACGGCATGGAGCAATGTGATGAGAGGTTTCATGGAGCTTTGTGATGACAATGGCATGGAGCATTGTGATTCCAAGGGTCATGGAGCTTTGTGATGACATAGGCCATGCAGCATTTTGATGACAAGGGCGTGGTGCATTGTGATGAGAAGGGCAGGGAGCATTGTGATGACAGGGTCATGGAGCAATTGGATGAAAAGGGTCATGGAACATTTTGATGACAGTGTTTATGGAACATTGTGATGTTAGGGGTCATGGAGCATTGTGATGAAAAGGGTCATGGAGCATTGTGATGACAGGGGTTATGGAACATTGTGATGTCAGGGGTCATGGAGCATTGTGATGATAAGAGCATGTAGCATTGTTGTGACAAGGGTCATGGAACATTGGGATGACAGGGTGGAGGGAGTATTGTGTTGACTAGTGATGGAACATTGTGATATCAGTGGTGAGAGAGCATTTTGATGAGAGGTGCATGGAGCATTGTGATGACAAGGCTGTGGAGCATTGTGATGAGAAACGCAGGGCACATTGTGATGACATGGGTCATGGAACATTGTGCTGACAAACGCATGGAGCATTGTGATGACATGGTTTATGGAGCATTGTGATTACAACGATGTGGAGCATTGTGATGACAAGCGCATGGCACATTTGATGCCATGTGTCATGGAGTAATGTGCTGACAAAGGCATGGAGCATTGTGATGACAAGGGTCACCGAGCATTGTGATGAAATGTTCATGGAGTGTTGTGGTCACAAAGGTCACAGAGCCTTGTGATGACGAGGGCTTGGACCATTGTGATGACAAAGGTCATGAAGCATTGTGATGACTGGAGTCACGGAGCATTGTGATGACAGGGGTCATAGAGCATTGTGATGACAGGGTCATGGAGCATTTTTCTGACAAGTTTCATGGATTATTGTGATGACAGTGGGCATGGCGCATTGTGATGACAAGGGCATGGAGCATTGTGATGAGAAGGTCATGGAGTATTGTGAAGAAGGGTGTCAGGGAGCATTGTGAAAACATATGTCATGGTCTATTGCAATGACAATGGAATGTAGCATTGTGATGCCAAGTGTCATGGAGGATTGTGATGACAAAGGTAATGGAGCATTTTGATGACAAGGGCTTGGAGCATTGTGATGACAAGGGTCATGGAGCATTGTGATAACAAGGGCCATTGAGAATTTTGATGACATGTTCATGAAGCATTGTGATGACAATCACATGGAGCTTGCTGTGACAGGGATCATGGAGCATTGCGATGACGAGTGCATAGAGAATTGTGATGACAAAACATGTAACACTGTGATGAGAAGTATTATGGAGCATAGTGATGCCAAGAACGTGGAGAATTGTGATGACAGGGGACATGGAGCATTGTGATGACCGGGGCATGGAGCATTTTGCTGACAAGAGTGTGGTGCATTGTGATGAGAAGACCATGGATAATTGTGATGACGAGCGTCATGGAGCACTGTAATGACAAGGGGTATAGAGCATTGTGATGACAGTGGTCATGGAGCATTGTGATGACCAGGGACATGGAGCATTGTGATGACTGGGGACATGGAGCATTGTGATGACCAGGGCATGGAGCCTTGTGATGGCAATGTCGTGGAGCACTGTGATGAGAAGATCATGGATAATTGTGATGACGAGTGTCATGGAGCACTGTAATGACAAGGGGTATAGAGCATTGTGATGACAGTGGTCATGGAGCATTGTGATGACCGGGGACATGGAGCATTGTGATGCCCAAGGCATGGAGCACTGTGATGGCAAGACCGTGGAGCATTGTGATGAGAAGACCATGGATAATTGTGATGAGGAGCGTCATGGAGCACTGTAATGACAAGTGGTATGGAGCCTTGTGATGACAGGGGTCATGGAGCATTGTTATGACAGTGGTCATGGAGCATTGTGATGACAAGGGTCATGGAGCATTTTGATGACAAGGTCGTGGAGCATTGTGATGAGAAGACCATGGACAATTGTGATTACGAGTGTCATGGAGCACTGTAATGACAAGCGCTATGGAGCATTGTGATGACAGGGGTCATGGAGCATTGTGATGACTGGGGACATGGAGCATTGTGATGACCAGGGCATGGAGCATTGTGATGGCAAGACCGTGGAGCACTGTGATGAGAAGACCATGGATAATTGTGATGAAGAACATCATGGAGCACTGTAATGACAAGGGGCATGGAGCATTGTGATGACAGGTGTCATGGAGCATTGTGATGACAGGGGCCATGGATCATTGAGATGAAAAGTGTCACGGAGCATTCTGATGACAAGCTTGTGGAGTATTGTGATGACAATGGCATGGAGCATTGTGATGAAAAGGGCATGGATCATTGTGATGAAAAAGGCATGGAGACTTGTCATGACAGGGTTCAATGAGCATACTGATGACAAGTATCAGGGAGCATTGTGATGACAAGTGTATTGAGAATTGTGATGACAAAGGTCATGGAGCATTGTGATGAGAAGTCCATGGATAATTGTGATGACCAGCGTCATGGGGCGTTGTGATGACAAGTGTTATGGAACATTGTCATCACAAGGGTTTGGAGCATTGTGATGAGAGAGGTCATGGAGAATTTTGATTTCATTGTGATGACAATAGCATGAAGCATTATGATGATGGGCATGGTGCATTGTGATGACAGGGTTCATGGAGCATTGAGATGCAAAGAGGCATGGATCATTGTAATAACAAGGGTCTTGGAGCATTGTGATGACAAGGGCATGGAGTATTGTGATGAGAAGGCCATGGAGCATTCTGATGACATGCGTCAGGGAGCTTTGTGATGACATGGGCATGGAGCATTGTGATTACAGGGGTCTTGGAGCATTGTGATGACAAGGGCCATGGAGTCTTGTGATGACAAGCCGTAGAACATTGTGATGGCATGGGTCATGGAGCATTGTTATGACAGGTGTAATGGAGCATTGTGATGACAAGGGCATGGATCATTGGTCTGAAAAGTTTCATGGATTATTGTGATGAGAGTGAGCATGGAGCATTGTGATGACAAGGGCACGGAACCCAGTGATACATGTGTCATGGAGGATTGCAATGACAAGGGCATGGAGCATTGTGATGACAAGCGTCATGGAGCTTTGTGATGACAACGGCATGGAGCAATGTGATGAGAGGTTTCATGGAGCTTTGTGATGACAATGGCATGGAGCATTGTGATTCCAAGGGTCATGGAGCTTTGTGATGACATAGGCCATGGAGCATTTTGATGACAAGAGTGTGGTGCATTGTGATGAGAAGGGCAGGGAGCATTGTGATGACAGGGTCATGGAGCAATTGGATGAAAAGGGTCATGGAACATTTTGATGACAGTGTTTATGGAACATTGTGATGTTAGGGGTCATGGAGCATTGTGATGACAAGGCTGTGGAGCATTGTGATGAGAAACGCAGGGCACATTGTGATGACATGGGTCATGGATCATTGTGCTGACAAACGCATGGAGCATTGTGATGACAAGGTTTGTGGAGCATTGTGATGACAACGATGTGGAGCATTGTGATGACAAGCGCATGGAACATTTGATGCCATGTGTCATGGAGTAATGTGCTGACAAAGGCATGGAGCATTGTGATGACAAGGGTCACCGAGCATTGTGATGAAATGTTCATGGAGTGTTGTGGTCACAAAGGTTACAGATCCTTGTGATGACAAGGGCATGGACCATTATGATGACAAAGGTCATGAAGCATTGTGTTGACTGGAGTCACGGAGCATTGTGATGACAGGAGTCATAGAGCATTGTGATGAAAGGACATGGAGCCTTGTGATGACAGGGTCATGGAGCATTTTTCTGACAAGTTTAATGGATTATTGTGATGACAGTGGGCATGGCGCATTGTGATGGCAAGGGCATGGCGCATTGTGATGAGAAGGTCATGGAGTATTGTGAAGAAGGGTGTCAGGGAGCATTGTGATGACATATGTCATGGTCTATTGCAATGACAATGGAATGTAGCATTGTGATGCCAAGTGTCATGGAGGATTGTGATGACAAAGGTAATGGAGCATTTTGATGACAAGCGCTTGGAGCATTGTGATGACAAGGGTCATGGCGCATTGTGATAACAAGGGCCATTGAGAATTTTGATGACATGTTCATGAAGCATTGTGATGACAATCACATGGAGCTTGCTATGACAGGGGTCATGGAGCATTATGATGACAAGTGCATAGAGAATTGTGATGACAAAACATGTAACACTGTGATGAGAAGTATCATGGAGCATAGTGATGCCAAGAACGTGGAGAATTGTGATGACACGGGACATGGAGCATTGTGATGACCAGGGCATGGAGCATTGTGATGGCAAGACCGTGGAGCATTGTGATGAGAAGACCATGGATAATTGTGATGACGAGCGTCATGGAGCACTGTAATGACAAGGGGTATGGAGCATTGTGATGACAGGGGTCATGGAGCATTGTGATGACTGGGGACATGGAGCATCGTGATGACCAAGGCATGGAGCATTGTGATGGCAAGACCGTGGGGCATTGTGATGAGAAGACCATGGATAATTGTGATGACGAGCGTCATGGAACACTGTAATGACAAAGGGTATGGAGCATTGTGATGACAGGGGTCATGGAGCCTTCTGAAGACAATGATCATGGAGCATTCTGATGACAAGCTTGTGGAGTATTGTGATGACAATGACGTGGAGCGTTGTGATGAAAAGGGCATGGAGCATTCTGATGAAAAAGGCATGGAGCCTTTTCATGACAGTGTTCAAGGAGTATTCTGACGACAAGTGTCAGGGAGCATTGTGATGACAAGTGTATTGAGAATTGTGATGACAAAGGTCATGGAGCATTGTGACGACAAGTGCATGGAGTATTGTCATGACAGTCATCATGCAGTGTTGTGATGACAAGTGTTATGGAACATTGTGATCACAAGGGGTTGGAGCATTGTGATGACAGAGGTCATGGACCATTTTGATTTCAAGGAGCATGGAGCATTGTGATGACAAGGGCATGGAGCAATGTGATCCCAAGGTTCAAGGAGGATTGTGATGAAAATGGTAAAGGAGTATTGTGATGACAAGCTCATGGAGCATTGTGATGACAAGGTCATGTAGGATTTTGATGACACAGGCATGGAGAATTGTGATGATAAGGGTCATGGAGCACTGTGATGATAAGCGTCACGGAGCATTGTGATTACAGGGGTCATGGAGCGTTGGGATGACAAGGGCATGGATCATTGTGATGACAATTGTCATGGAGCATTGGGCTGAAAATGTTCATGGAGCATTGTGATGACAAGGGAATGGAGCATTGTGATGACAAGAGTCCCGGATCATTGTGTTGTCAGGGGTCATGGAGTGTTGTGATGACAGTGGTCATGGAGGACTGTGATGATATGGGTCATGGAGCATTGTGATGAGAAGGTCATGAAGCATTGGGCTGAAAATGTTCATGGAGTATTGTGATGACAGGGGTCATGGAGCATTGTAATGAGAAGGGAATTGAGCACTGTGATGACAAGGTCCTGGAGCATTGTGATGGGAAGTCCATGGAGCCTTGTGATGACAATTCTCATGGAACATTCTGATGAAAAGGGGCATGGAGCATTGTGATTACAGGGGTCTTGGAGCATTGTGATGACAAGGGCATGGAACATTGTGATGAGAAGGCCATGGAGAATTCTGATGACATGTGTCATGGAGCTTTGTGCTGACAAGGGCATGGAGCATTGTGATGAAAATGGCATGGATCATTGTTATGAAAAAGGCATGGAGCCTTGTCATGACAGGGTTCTAGGAGCATACTGACGACAAGTGTCACGGAGCATTGTGATGACAAGTGTATTGAGCATTGTGATGACAAAGTTCATGGAGCATTGTGATGAGAAGACCATGGATAATTGTGATGATGAGCGTCATGGGGTGTTGTGATGATAAGTTTTATGGAACATTGTGATCACAAGGGTTTGGAGCATTGTGATGAGAGAGGTCATGGAGCATTTTGATTTCATTGTGATGACAATAGCCTGAAGCATTATGGTGATGGGCATGGTGCATTGTGATGACAGCGTTCATGGAGCATTGAGATGAAAAGGGGCATGGAGCATTGTGATTACAGGGGTCTTGGAGCATTGTGATGACAAGGGCAAGGAGCATTGTGATGAGAAGGCCATGGAGCATACTGATGACATGCGTCATTGAGCTTTGTGATGACAAGGGCATGGAGCATTGTGATTACAGGGGTCTTGGAGCATTGTGATGACAAGGGTCATGGAGCCTTGTGATGACAATGGTGTGGAACATTGTGATGGCAGGTGTCATGGAGCATTGTTATGACAGGGGTAATGGAGCATTGTGATGAGAAGGGCATGGAGCATTGGTCTGAAAAGTTTCATGGATTATTGTGATGAGAGTGGGCATGGAGCATTGTGATGACAAGGTCACGGAACACTGTGATCCATGGGCCATGGAGGATTGTAATGACAAGGGCATGGAGCATTGTGATGAGAAGGGCATCGAACATTGTTTTGACAAGCGTCATGGAGCTTTGTGATGACAAGGGCATGGAACAATGTGATGAGAGGGTTCATGGAACATTGTGATTCCAAGGGTTATGGAGCTTTGTGATGACAAAAGTCATGGAGCATTTTGATGTCAAGGGCGTGGTGCATTGTGTTGAGAAGGGCAGGGAGCATTTTGATGACAGGGTCATGCAGCAATTTGATGAAAAGTGTAATGGAACATTTTGATGACAGGGGTTATAGAACATTGTGATGTCAGGGGTCATGGAGCTTTGGGATGAAAAGGGTCATGGAGCATTTTGATGACAGGGGTTATGGAACATTGTGATGTCAGGGGTCATGGAACATTGTGATGATAAGGGGATGTAGCATTGTGATGACAGGGGTCATGGAACATTGTGATTACAGGGGTGAGGGAGTATTGTGATGACTAGTGATGGAACATTGTGATATCTCTGTTGAGAGAGCATTTTGATGAGAAGTGCATGGAGCATTGTGATTACAAGGTTTATGGAGCATTACGATGACAATGTTGTGGACCGTTGTGATGAAAATCACGTGGCACATTGTGATGACAAGGGTCATGGAGCATTGTTCTGACAAAGGCATGGAGCATTGTGATGACAAGGGTCACGGAGCATTGTGATGAAAAGTTCATGGAATATTGTGGTTACAAAGGTCACAGAGCTTTGTGATGACGTGGGCATGGACCACTGTGATGACAAATGTTATGAAGCATTGTGATGACTGGAGTCACAGAGCATTGTGATGACAGGGGTCATGGAGCATTGTGATGACAAGGGCATGGAGCATTGTGATGACAGGGGCATGGAGCATTGGTCTGACAAGTTTAATAGATTATTGTGATGACAGTGGGCATGGGGCATTGTGATGACAAGGGCATGGGGCATTGTGATGAGAAGGTCATGGAGTATTGTGAAGACAGGTGTCAGGGAGCATTGTGATGACATATGTCATGGTCCATTGCGATGACAATGGCATGGAGCATTGTGATGCCAAATGTAATGGAGGATTGTGATGACAAATATAATGGAGCATTGTGATGACTAGGGCTTGGAGCATTATGATGACAAGGGCCATTGAAAATTTTCATGACAAGGTCGTGAAGCATTGTGATGACAAGGTGCTGGAGCATTGTGATGAGAAAACCATGGAGCCTTGTGAGACAAGTCTCATGGAGCATACTGATGAAAAGGGGCATGGAGCATTGTGATTAGAGTGTCTTGGAAAATTGTGATGACAAGGGCATGGAGCATTGTGATGAGAAGGCCAAGGAACAGTCTGATGACATGCGTCATTGAGCTTTGTGATGACAAGGGCATGGAGCATTGTAATTACAGGTGTCTTGGAGCATTGTGATGAAAAACGCATGGATCATTGTGATGAAAAAGGCATGAAGCCTTGTCATGACAGGGTTCAAGGAGCATACAGAGAACAAGTGTCTGGGTGCATTTTGATGACAAGTGTATTGAGCATTGTGATGACAAAAGTCATGGAGCATTGTGATGAGAAGACCATAGATAATTGTGCTGACGAGCGTCATGGGGCATTGTGATGACAAGTGTTATGGAATATTGTGATCACAAGGGTTTGGAGCAGTGTTATGACAGAGGTCATGGAGCATTTTGATTTCATTGTGATGACAATAGCCTGAAGCATTATGATGATGGGCATGGTGCATTGTGATGACAGGGTTCATGGATCATTGAGATAAAAAGGGACATGGAGCATTGTGATTACAGGTGTCTTGGAGCATTGTGATGAGAAGGGTCATGGAGCCTTGTGATGACAAGGCCATGGAACATCGTGATGGCAGGGGTCATGGAGCATTGTTATCACAGGGGTAATGGAGCATTGTGATGGCAAGGGCATGGAGCATTCTGATGACATGCATCATGGAGCTTTGTGATGACAAGGGCATGTAGCACTGTGATTACAGGGGTCTTGGAGCATTGTGGTGACAAGGGTCATGGAGCCTTGTGATGACAAGGCCGTGGAACGTTGTGATGGCAGGGGTCATGGAGCATTGTTCTGACAGGGGTAATGGAGAATTGTGATGACAAGGGCATGGAACATTTGTCTGAAAAGTTTCATGGATTATTGTGATGAGAGTGGGCATGGAGCATTGTGATGACAAGGGCACGGAACACAGTGATCCATGGGTCATGGAGGATTGTAATGACAAGGGCATGGAGCATTGTGATGAGAGGGGCATCGAGCAGTGTGATGACAAGCACCATGGAGCTTTTTGATGACAATTGCATGGAACAATGTGATGAGAGGTTTCATGGGGTATTGTGATGACAATGGCATGGAGCATTGTGATGACAAGGGTCATGGAGCTTTGTGATGACAAAGGTCATGGAGCATTTTGATGACAAGGGCGTGGTGCATTGTGATGAGAAGGGCAGGGAGCATTGTGATGACATTGTCATGGACCAATTTGATGAAAAGTGTCATGGAACATTCTGATGAGCGGCGTTATGTAACATTGTGATGTCAGGGGTCATGGAGCATTTTGATGAAAAGGGTCATGGAGCATTTTGATGACAGGGGTTATGGAACATTGTGATGTCAGGGATCATCGAACATTGTGATGATAAGTGCATGTAGCATTGTGATGACAGGAGTCATGGAACATAGTGATGACAGGGTTGAGGGAGTATTGTGATGAATAGTGATGTAACATTGTGTTATCAGTGGTGAGAGAGCATTTTGATTTGAAGTGCATGGAGCATTGTGATGACAAGGTTTATGGAGCATTGTGATGACAAGATTGTGGAGCACTGTGACGACAAGCGCATGGTGCATTGTGATGACATGGGTCATGGAGCATTGTGCTGACAAGCGCATGGAGCATTGTGATGACAAGGGTCATGGAGCATTGTGCTGAGAAAGGCATAGAGCATTGTGATGACGAGGGTCAAAGAGCATTGTGATGAAAAGTTCATGAAGCATTGTGGTTAAAAAGGTCACAGAGACTGTTGATGACAAGGGCATGGACCATTGTGATGACATAGGTCATGAAGCCTTGTGATGACTGGAGTCACGGAGCATTGTGATGACAGGGGTCATGGAGCATTGTGATAACAAGGGCATGGGGCATTGTGATGACAAGGGCATGGAGCATTGGTCTAATAAGTTTCATGGCTTATTGCGATGACAGTTGGAATGGCGCATTGTGATGACAAGGGCATGGAGCATTGTGATGACCAGGTCATTCATTATTGTGAAGACAGGTGTCAGGGAGCATTGTGATGACATATGTAATGGCCCATTGTGATGACAATGCCATGGAACATTGTGATGCCAAGGGTCGTGGAGGATTCTGATGACAAAGGTAATGGAGCATTGTGATGACAATGGCTTGGAGCATTGTGATGACAAGGGTCAGGGAGCATTGTGCTGACAAGTGCATGGAAAATTGTGATGACAAGGGACATGGAGCATTCTGATGACAAGCTTGTGGAGTATTTTGATGACAATGGCATGGAGCATTGGGATGAAAACGGCATGGTGCATTTTGATGAAAAAGGCATGGCGCCTTTTTGTGACAGGGTTCAAGGAGCATTCTGATGACAAGTGTCAGGGAGCATTGTGATGACAAGTGTATCGAGAATTGTGATGACAAGGGTCATGGAGCATTGTGATGAAAAGGGCATGGAGTATTGTGATGACAGGCATCATGGAGCATTGTGATGACAAGTGTTATGGAACATTGTGATCACAAGGGTTTGGAGCATTGTGATGACAGAGGTCATGGATCATTTTGATTTCAAGGAGCATGGAGCATTGTGATGACAAGGGCATGGAGCAATGTGATCCCAAGGTTCACGGAGGATTTTGATGGCAATAGTAATGGAGTATTGTGATGACAAGTGCATAGAACATTGTAATGACAAGGTCATGTAGCATTTTGCTGACAAAGGCATGGAGCATTGTGATGACAGGTGTAATGGAGCACTGTGATGACAAGCGTCATGGAGCATTGTGATTACAGGGATCATGGAGCATTGGGATGACAAAGGCATGCATCATTGTGATGACAAGTGTCATGGAGCATTGGGCTGAAAATGGCATGGATCATTGTGATGAAAAAGGCATGGAGCCTTGTCATGAAAGGGTTCAGGGAGCATACTGATGGCAAGAGTCAGGGAGCATTGTGATGACATGTGTATTGCGCATTGTGATGACAAATGTCATGGGGCATTGTGATGAGAAGTCCATGGATAATTGTGATGACTAGTGTCATGGGGTATTGTGATGACAAGTGTTATGGAACATTGTGATCACAAGGGTTTGGAGCATTGTGATGACAGAGGTCATAGAGCATTTTGATTTCGTTGTGATGACAAGAGCATGAAGCATTATGATGATGGGCATGGTGCATTGTGATGACAGGGTTCATGGAGCATTGTGATGAAAGGTGGCATGGAGCTTTGGTCTGACAAGTTTCATGGATTATTTTGATGACAGTGGGCATGGCACATTGTGATGACAAGGGCATGGAGCATTGTGATGACAAGGTCATGGAGTATTGTGAAGACAGGTGTCAGGGAGCATTGTGATGACATATGTCATGTTCCATTGTGATGACAATAGCACGGAGCATTGTGATGCCAAGTGTCATGGAGGATTGTTGTGACAAAGGTAAAGGAGCATTGTGATGATAAGCGCATGGAGCATTGAGATGACAAGGGCCATTGTTAATTTTAATGTCCATGTCCTGAAACATTGTGATGACAAGCGCATGGAGCTTCCTATGACAGGGGTCATGGAGCATTGAGATGACAAGTGCATGGAGTATTGTTATGACAAGAGCATATAACATTGTGATGAGAAGTGCCATGGAGCATTGTGATGACAAGGACGTGGAGAATTGTGAGGACAAGGGACATTGAGCTTTGAGATGACCAGGGCATGGAGCATTGTGATGGCAAAACCGTGGAGCATTGTGATGAGAAGACCATTGGTAATTGTGATGACGAGCATCATGGAGCACTGTAATGACAAGGGGCATGAAGCATTGTGATGACAGGTGTCAGGGAGCATTGTGATGACAGGGGTCATGGAGCATTGTGATGACAAGGGCATGGAGCATTGTGATGACAAGTGTACGGAACATTGTGATGAAAAGTGCCATTGAGAATTTTGATGATAAAGTCGTGAAGCATTGTGATGACAAACACTTGGAGCTTGCTATGACAGGGGTCATGGAACATTGCAATGACAAGTGCATGGGGAATTGTGATGAAACGAGCATGTAACTTTGTGATGAGAAGTGTCATGTAGCATTGTGATGACAAGTACATGGAGAATTGTTATGACAAGGGACATGGAGCATTGTGATAACCAGGGAATGGAGCATTGTGATGACAGGGGTCATGGAGCATTATTATGACAAGGGCCATGGTACATTCTGATATAAGATATCACTTATGAAGGGAATGTAAACCTGGCTACATATGAACTGAATTAGGAAAGAGAACAGAGTCTCAGATTTAGAAAACACTCTTATGCTTGCTTAAGGGGGAAGGAGAGGTGGGGAGACACACAAAACCAGAGTTTGATATTAACACAGGTACCGTTCCATAATCCAAATACAGAAGAGACAAGCCCAACTCCTTCCTCAGTGAATGGGACTCACCACCCCTATTCCCCACAGAGAAATATATCTGACTAGTAAGGATCTTAAAACCTATGTATTGATATGTCTCCATAAGGGAACCAAGTGTGTCTAGAATGACATAAACACGGCAGTGAGAATCAGCTCAAACCCACTATAAAAAGGAATTTCAAAACAAAACAAAGAAACAGTGAAATTCTTACACAACACCTTCAGGGGTTCTGATGAAACTTGGAATGACCCTATCTACAACAACAGCTGGATGTGGCATAAGGCTGTTCACCTGGGACTGAGAGGATTGGTGAGATTGGGTGAGAAAATGCAGACGCTTTAAAGCAATAATGCCTGCCACTGATTCCATGGTTCCCAACTCTCCAGGTAGAAGGGAATATCACTACAGTTATAACATGTATGGGAAACCTAGAGAATGGACACCCTCTGATGGTGAAAGGTTTCTAAAACTCTACTAATTTTTTTCCCTGCATGTGCTGCAGCTTGACATTCCAACTGCTTTAATATCAATCTTCCAACTTGGAGAGTCAGCCCCTATAACCTCCTGGTTCGCACAGTTGGCACATTGTGCAGAGGATATAAGGGAAGAGGGAGAACCAATGAGAGAGTAGCTGTAGGCATTTGGACGGCCACATGTCACTCTAATTTCCCGTCACGAAGAAGAATTAACCAAACTCTCAGCCTGCCCCACCCCCATAACTAGTATAGGTCCTGAAGCAAAATTGTGGGTTTGCGGTCAGCTCACAAAAACACACGTTGAAAAATGGAGCTCAGGGGCACAGCAATTCACTAACTTGCAGAGTTATACAGGACTACTCTCTTCCAAAAATCTGTTGAGGAAAAGCCATGAGGCGGACTTGAAAATGAGGGAGATTTGCATGAAACAGATTTCCAGAAGTACATTGGAATCACCTTTAAACACAGGAAAAGCATCACAACTTCGACAATTATGGAATTGTCCATAAAGGGCGCATGTGTTTTCTCCTGAATATATTCAGGAGAAAACGCATACACCCATTTTGGCCAACCAAGCAACCGCACAATGCAAATCTGCACTACAAAGAAGTATCACTTCCCACCAGTCAAAAGGGATATCCGTAAAATGTGTAAAAACCAGAAAGGCAAGAGGGGCTCTAGAGAACAGGGAGCCTTGTTATGCTGATGGGTGGGATGCAGATTGCCAACAGCCACTCTGGAGGAGTGCATTGTGTTCCCTAAAAGAATTAAACAACAGAGCTTCACAACCTAAGGCACTTCCAGTCATGGGAATATACCTTGGGGAAATTGAAAATCAATAAGACACAGCCAACCCAAAATATAGGGCAGCACTGCTTACAAGAACCTCGACTTCGGGACACATTAAATATCCCAGTAAAGACAAAAATAGTAAAGAAATTGTGGTACATATATACGATGGAATATCCCTCAGCCATGAAATCAATGTCATAAGACCAGTAGCAGCATAATGAGTGGATTCATGTACGATGATTCTAACTGAAATAAGTCACACAGAAAAAGAAACTTATCATAAGATATCACTTATGAAGGTCTTGTAAACATGGATACACATGGACTGAATTAGGAAAGAGAAGAGTCTCACATTTAGAAAACACTCTTATGCCTGCTCAAGAGGAAAGGAGAGGTGGGGTTATGCATAAAACCAGAGTTTGATATTAGCACAGGTACGGTTGCATAAACCAAATACAAAATAGACAAGACCTACACTTTCCTCACTGAACGGGCCTCAACACCCCTATTCCCCGCAGAGTAGTATATCTGACTAGTAAGAATCTTAAAACATATGTATTGATATGTCTCCATAAGGGAACCAAGTGTGTCTAGAATGACATAAACACGGCAGAGAGAATCAGCTCAAACCCACTATAAAAATGAATTTCAAACAAAACAAATAAACAGTGAAATTCTTACACAATACCTTCAGGGGTTCTGATGAAACTTAGAATGACCCTATCTACAACGACAGCTGGATGTGGCATAAGGCTGGTCACTTGGGACTGAGAGGATTGGTGAGATTGGGTGAGAAAATGCAGACCGTTTAAAGCAATAATACCTGGCACCCATTCCATGGGTCCCAACTCTCCAGGTAGAAGGGAATATCACTACAGTTATAACATGTATGGGAAACCTAGAGAATGGACACCATCTGATGGTGAAAGGTTTCTAAAACTCTACTAATTTTTTTTCTCTCCTTGTGCACCAGTTTGACATTCCAACTGCTTTAGTATCAATCTCCCAAGTTGGAGAGTCAGCACCTATAACCTCCTGGTTCGCACAATTGGCACGTTGTGTAGAGGATATAAGGGAAGAGGGAGAAACAATTAGAGAGTAGCTGTAGGCATTTGGATGGCCACATGTCACTCTAAATTCCCGTCACGAAGAAGAATTAACAAACTCAGAGCCAGCCCCCCCAATGGAACCAGTATAGGTCCTGAAGCAAAATTGTGGATTGGTAGTCAGCTCACAAAAACGCGAGATCAAAAATGGAGCTCAGGGGCACAGCAATTCACTAACTTGCAGAGTTATAAAGGACTACTCTCTTCCAAAGATCTGTTGAGAGAAAGCCATGAGGCGGACTTGAAAATGAGGCAGAAGTGCACGAAACAGATTTCCAGAAGTACATTGGAATCGCCTTTAAACACAGGAAAAGCATCACAACTTCGACAATTATGGAATTGTGCATAAAGGGCGCATGCATTTTCTCCTGAATATATTCAGGAGAAAACGCATACACACTTTTTGGCCAACCAAGCAACCGCACAATGCAAATCTGCACTACAAAGAAGTATCACTTCCAACCGGTCAAAAGGGACATCCGTAAAATGTGTAAAAACAAGAAAGGCAAGACAGGATCTGGAGAAGAGGGAGCCTTGTTATGCGGATGGGTGGGTTGTAAATTGCCAACAGCCACTCTGGAGGAGTGCATTGTGTTCCCAAAAAGCAGTAAACAACAGTGCTTCACAACCTAAGGCACTTCCAGTCATGGGAATATACCTTGGGAAAATTGAAAATCAATAAGACACAGCCACCCCAAAATTTATGGCAGCGCTGCTTACAAGAACCTCGACTTCGGGACACCTTATATATCCCAGGAAAGACAAAAATGGTAAAGAAATTGTGGTAAATACGTATGATGGAATATCCCTCAGCCATGAAGTCAATGTAATAAGGCCAGTAGCAACATAATGACGGGATTCATGTACGATGACTCTAACTGAAAAAAACACACAGAAAAATAAACTTATCATAAGATATCACTTATGAAGGGTATATAAACATGGCTACACATGGAAGGAATTAGGAAAGGGAACAGAGTCTCATATTTAGAAAACACTCTTATGCATGCTAAAGGGGAAAGCAGAGGTGGGGTGATGAATAAAACCAGAGTTTGATATTAGCACAGGTACGGTTCCATAATCCAAATACAGAACAGACAAGACCTACTACTTCCTCTGTGAACGGGACTCAAAACCCCATATTTCCCGCAGAGGAATATATCTGACTAGTAAGAATCTTAAAACCTATGTATTGATATGTCTCCGTAAGGGAATCAAGTGTGTCTAGACTGGCATAAACATGGCAGCGAGAATCAGCTCAAACCCACTATAAAAAGGAATTTCAAAAACAAAACAACAAAAACTGGGAAATTCTTTACAATTCCTTCAGGATCTCTAATGAAACCAGGAATGACCCTATCTACAACGACAGCTGGATGTGGCATAAGGAGGGACACTTGGGACTGAGACGATTGGTGAGATTGGGTGAGCAAATGCAGACCCTTTTATGAACAAATGCCTGGCACCCATTCCATGGGTCCCAACTCTCAGCCTTGAAGGGAATATTACTACAGCTATAACATGTACGGGAAACTTAGAGAACGGACACACTGTGAATACGAAAGGTTTCTAAAACTCAACGAATAGTCCCTCTCCTGGTGCTCCGGTTTGACTTTCCATCTGCTTTACTATCAACCTCCCAACATGGAGAGACAGCCCCTTTAACCTCCTGGTTCGCACAGGTTGCCAATTTGGCAGAGGATGAAAGGGAAGAGGGAGAACCAATGAGAGAGTAGCTGTTAGGCATTTCGACGGGCACATATCACTCTAACTTCCCTGCAGGATGAAGAATTAACCAAAGTCTCAGCCACCCACCGGGAACCAGTATAGGTCCTGAACCAAAATTTTGGACTTGCGGTCAGCTCACCAAAAACGAGTTGAAAAATGGAGCTCAGTGGCACAGCAATTCACAAACAGGCCGAGTAATAAAGGACAACTATCGTCCAAAAATCTGTTGAGGGAAGGCAATGAGGCAGACTTGAAAGCGAGGCAGAAGAGCAGGAAACATATTTCAAGAGGTACGTTGGAATCGCTTTTAAAGCACAGGAAGAGGGGCACAACTTCGACAATGAGGCACTTGGCCGAAAAGGGGGTATGCGTTTTCTCCTGAATATATTCAGGAGAAAACTCATACGCCCTATTTGGCCAAGCAAGCAAGCGGGCAATGCAAATCTGCACTACAAAGAAGTATCACTTCCCACCGGTCAAAAGGGACATCCACAAAATGTGTAAAAACCAGAAAGGCAAGACAGGCCCTGGAGAACAGGGAGCGTTGTTATGCTGATGGGTGGCATGTAAATTGCCAACTGCCTCTCTGGAGGAGTGCATTGTGTTCCCTAAAACAAGTAAAGAACAGAGCTACAGATCCAAGGGCACTTCCAGTCTAGGGAATATACCTTGGGAAAACTGAATATCAATAATACAGAGCCACCCCAAAATTTCGGGCTGCCCTGCTTACAAGGACCTCAACTTGGGTACACCTTAAATATCCCAGGAAATATAAAAATGGTTCAAAAAATTGTGGAACTTACGTACGATGGAATATCCCTCAGCCATGAAATCAATGTCATAAGACAAGTAGCAGCAAAATGGGTGGATTCAGGTACGATTATTCTAAGTGAAATAAGTCACACAGAAAAAGAAACTTATCATAAGATATCACTTATGAAGATCCTGTAAACATGGCTACACTTGAACTGAGTTAGGAAAGAGAACAGTGTCTCACATTTAGAAAACACTCTTATGCCTGCTTAAGGGGGAAGGAGAGGTGGGGTGATGCATAAAACCAGAGTTTGATATAAGCACAGGTACCGTTCCAAAAACCAACTATGGAATAGACAAGACCAACACCTTCCTCAGTGAAAGGGACTCAAAACCCCATATTTCCGCAGAGGAATATATCTGACTAGTAAGAATCTTAAAACATATGAATTGATATGTCTCCGTAAGGGAATCAAGTGGTCCTAGACTGACATAAACATGGCAGCGAGAATCAGCTCAAACCCACTATAAAAAGGAATTTCAAAAACAAAACAAAAAAAATGGGAAATTCTTTACAATTCCTTCAGGGACTCTGATGAAACCTGGAATGACCCTATCTACAACGACAGCTGGATGTGGCATAAGGAGGGACACTTGGGACTGAGACGATTGGTGAGATTGGGTGAGCAAATGCAGACCCTTTAAAGCACAAATGCCTGGCACCCATTCCATTGGTCCCAACTCTCCAGGTTGAAGGGAATATTACTAAAGCTATAACATGTATGGGAAACCTAGAGAACGGACACACTGTGAATACGAAAGGTTTCTAAAACTCAACGAATAGTCCCTCTCCTGGTGCTCCGGTTTGACTTGCCATCTGCTTTCCTATCAACCTCCCAACTTGGAGAGACAGCCCCTTTAACCTCCTGGTTCGCACAGGTTGCCAATTTGGCAGAGGATGAAAGGGAAGAGGGAGAACCAATGAGAGAGTAGCTTTTAGGCATTTGGACGGGCACATATCACTGTAATTTCCCGGCAGGAAGAAGAATTAACCAAAGTCTCAGCCACCCACCGGGAACCAGCATAGGTCCTGAACCAAAATGTTGGACTTGCGGTCAGCTCACCAAAAACGAGTTGAAAAATGGAGCTCAGGAGCACAGCAATTCACAAACTGGCCGAGTAATAAAGGACAACTATAGTCCAAAAATCTGTTGAGGGAAGGCAACGAGGCGGACTTGAAAGCGAGGCAGAATAGCAGGAAACGGATTTCAAGAGGTACGTTGGAATCTCCTTTAAAGCACAGGATGAGGGGCACAAATTCGACAATGATGCACTTGGCCAAAAAGGGCGTATGCATTTTCTCCTGAATATATTCAGGAGAAAACGCATACGCCCCTTTTGGCCAAGCAAGCAAGCGGGCAATGCAAATCTGCACTACAAAGAAGTATCACTTCCCACCGGTCAGAAGGGGCATCCACAAAATGTGTAAAAACCAGAAAGGCAAGACAGGCCCTGGAGAACAGGGAGCCTTGTTATGCTGATGGGCGGGATGTAAATTGCCAACTGCCTCTCTAGAGAAATGAATTGTGTTCCCTAAAACAAGTAAAGAACAGAGCTACAGAGCCAAGGGCACTTCCAGTCTAGGGAATATACCTTGGGAAAACTGAAAATCAATAAGACAGAGCCAACCAAAATTTAGGGCTGCACTGCTTACAAGGACCTCAACTTGGGTACACCTTAAATATCCCAGGAAATATAAAAATGGTTCAAAAAATTGTGGTACTTACGTACAATGGAATATCCCTCAGCCATGAAATCAATGTCATAAAACCAGTAGCAACAAAATGGTTGGATTCAGATACGATGATTCTAAGTGAAATAAGTCACGCAGAAAAAGAAACTTATCATAAGATATCGCTTATGAAGATCCTGTAAACATGGCTACACTTGATCTGAGTTAGGAAAGAGAACAGTGTCTCACATTTAGAAAACACTCTTATGCCTGCTTAAGGGGGAAGGAGAGGTGGTGTGATTCATAAAACCAGAGTTTGATATATGCACAGGTACCGTTCCAAAAACCAACTATGGAATAGACAAGGCCTACACCTCCCTCAGTGAAAGAGACTCAAAACCCCATATTTCCCGCAGAGGAATATATCTGACTAGTAAGAATCTTAAAACCTATGTATTGATATGTCTCTATAAGGGAATCAAGTGTGTCTACACTGGCATAAACATGGCAGCGATAATCAGCTCAAACACACTATAAAAAGAATTTCAAAAACAAAACAAAAAAACTGGGAAATTCTTTACAATTCCTTCAGGGTCTCTGATGAAACCTGGAATGACCCTATCTACAATGACAGCTGGATGTGGCATAAGGAGGGACACCTGGGAGTGAGACGATTGGTGAGATTGGGTTAGCAAATGCAGAACTTTTAAAGCAATAATGCATGGCACCCATTCCATGGGTCACAACTCTCCAGGTTGAAGGTAATATTACTACAGTTATAACATGTACGGGATACCTAGAGAACGGACACACTGTGAATACGAAAGGTTTCTAAAACTCAACGAATAGTCCCTCTCCTGGTGCTCCGGTTTGACTTTCCATCTGCTTTACTATCAACCTCCCAACTTGGAGAGACAGGCCCTTTAACCTCCTGGTTCGCACAGGTAGCCAATTTGGCAGAGGATGAAAGGGAAGAGGGAGAACCAATGAGAGAGTAGCTGTTAAGCATTTGTATGGGCACATATCACTGTAATTTCCCGGCAGGAAGAAGAATTAACCAAAGTCTCAGGCCCACACTGGGAACCAGCATAGGTCCTGAACCAAAATTTTGGACATGCGGTCAGCTCACAAAAAACGAGTTGAAAAATGGAGCTCAGGGGCACAGCAATTCACAAACTGGCCGAGTAATAAAGGACAACTATCGTCCAAAAATCTGTTGAGGGAAGGCAACGAGGCGGACTTGAAAGCGAGGCAGAATAGCAGGAAACAGATTTCAAGAGGTACGTTGGAATCGCCTTTAAAGCACAGGAAGAGGGGCACAACTTCGACAATGATGCACTTGGCCAAAAAGGGCGTATGCTTTTTCTCCTGAATATATTCAGGAGAAAACGCATACGCCCTTTTAGGCCAAGCAAGCAAGCGGGCAATGCAAATCTGCACTACAAAGTAGTATCACTTCCCACCTGTCAAATGGGACATCCACAAAATGTGTAAAAACCAGAAAGGCAGACAGGCCCTGGAGAACAGGGAGCCTTGTTATGGTGATGGGCGGGATGTAAATTGCCAACTGCCTCTCTGGAGGAGTACATTGTGTTCCCTAAAACAAGTAAAGAACAGAGCTACAGAGCCAAGGGCACTTCCAGTCTAGGGAATATACCTTGAGAAAACTGAAAATCAATAAGACAGAGCCACCCCAAAATTTAGGGCTGCACTGCTTACAAGGACCTCAACTTGGGTACACCTTAAATATCCCAGGAAATATAAAAATGGTTCAAAAAATTGTGGTAATTATGTACGATGGAATATCCCACAGCGATGAAATCAATGTCATAAGACCAGTAGCAGCAAAATGGGTGGATTCAGGTTCGGTAATTCTAAGTGAAATAAGTCACACAGAAAACGAAACTTATCATAAGATATCACTTATGAAGATCCTGTAAACATGGCTACACTTGAACTGAGTTAGGAAAGAGAACAGTGTCTCACATTTAGAAAACACTCTTATGCCTGCTTAAGGGGGAAGGAGAGGTGGGGTGATGCATAAAACCAGAGTTTGATATAAGCACAGGTACCGTTCCAAAAACCAACTATGGAATAGACAAGACCTACACCTTCCTCAGTGAAAGGGACTCAAAACACCATATTTCCCGCAGAGGAATATATCTAACTAGTAAGAATATTAAAACCTATGTATTGATATGTCTCCGTAAGGGAAACAAGTGTGTCTAGACTGGCATAAACATGGCAGCGAGAATCAGCTCAAACCCACTGTAAAATGGAATTTCAAAAACAAAACAAAAAAACTGGGAAATTCTTTACAATTCCTTCAGGGTCTCTGATGAAACCTGGAATGACCCTCTCTACAATGACAGCTGGATGTGGCATAAGGCTGGACACTTGGGACTGAGAGAATTGGTGAGATTGGGTGAGCAAATGCAGACCCTTTAAAGCAATAATGCATGGCACCCATTCCATGGGTCCCAAATCTCCAGGTTGAAGGGAATATTACTACAGTTATAACATGTACGGGAAACCTAGAGAACGGACACACTGTGAATACGAAATGTTTCTAAAACTCAACGAATAGTCCCTCTCCTGGTGCTCCGGTTTGATTTTCCATCTGCTATACTATCAACCTCCCAACTTGGAGAGACAGCCCCTTTAACCTCCTGGTTCGCACAGGTGGCCAATTTGGCAGAGGATGAAAGGGAAGAGGGAGAACCAATGAGAGAGTAGCTGTTAGACATTTGGACGGGTACATATCACTATAATTTCCCGGCAGGAAGAAGAATTAACCAAAGTCTCAGCCACCCACCGGGAACCAGTATAGGTCCTGAACCAAAATTTTGGACTTGCGGTCAGCTCACCAAAAAGGAGTTGAAAAATGGAGTTCAGGGGCACAGCAATTCACAAACTGGCCGAATAATAAAGGACAACTATCGTCCAAAAATCTGTTGAGGGAAGGCAACGAGGCGGACTTGAAAGCGAGGCAGAATAGCAGGAAACAGATTTCAAGAGGTACGTTGGAATCGCCTTTAAAGCACAGGAAGAGGGGCACAACTTCGACAATGATGCACTTGGCCAAAAAGCGCGTATGCATTTTCTCCTGAATATATTCAGGAGAAAACGCATACGCCCTTTTTGGCCAAGCAAGTAAGCAGGCAATGCAAATCTGCACTACAAAGAAGTATCACTTCCCACCGGTCAAAATGGACATCCACAAAATGTGTAAAAACCAGAAAGGCAAGACAGGCCCTGGAGAACAGGGAGCCTTGTTATGCTGATGGGCGGGATGTAAATTGCCAACTGCCTCTCTGGAGGAGTGCATTGTGTTCCCTAAAACAAGTAAACAACAGAGCTACAGAGCCAAGGGCACTTCCAGTCTAGGGAATATACCTTGGGAAAACTGAAAATCAATAATACAGAGCCACCCCAAAATTTAGGGCTGCACTGCTTACAAGGACCTCAACTTGGGTATACCTTAAATATCCCAGGAAATATAAAAATGGTTCAAAAAATTGTGGTAATTATGTACGATGGAATATCCCACAGCGATAAAATCAATGTGTTAAGGCCAGTAGCAGCAAAATGGGTGGATTCAGGTTCGGTAATTCTAAGTGACATAAGTCACACAGAAAACGAAACTTATCATAAGATATCACTTATGAAGATCCTGTAAACATGGCTACACTTGAACTGAGTTAGGAAAGAGAACAGTGTCTCACATTTAGAAAACACTCTTATGCCTGCTTAAGGGGGAAGGAGAGGTGGGGTGATGCATAAAACCAGAGTTTGATATAAGCACAATTACCGTTCCAAAAACCAACTATGGAATAGACAAGACCTACACCTTCCTCAGTGAAAGACTGAAAACCCCATATTTCCTGCAGAGGAATATATCTGACTAGTAAGAATCTTAAAACCTATGTATTGATATATCTCCGTGATGGAAACAAGTGTGTCTAGACTGGCATAAACATGGCTGAGAGAATCAGCTCAAACCCACTATAAAAAGGAATTTCAAAAACAAAACAAAAAAACTGGGAAATTCTTTACAATTCCTTCAGGGTCCCTGATGAAAACTGAAATGACCCTATCTACAACGACAGCTGGATGTGGCATAAGGAAGGACACTTGGGACTGAGAGGATTGCTGAGATTTGGAGAGCAAATGCAGACCCTTTAAATCACAATTGCCTGGCACCCATTCCATTGGCCCCAACTCTCCAGGTTGAAGGGAATATTACTACAGCTATAACATGTCCGGGAAACCTAGAGAACGGACACACTGTGAATACGAAATGTTTGTAAAACTCAACGAATAGTCCCTCTCCTGGTGCTCCGGTTTGACTTTCCATGTGCTTTACTATCAACCTCCCAACTTGGAGAGACCGCCCCTTTAACCTCCTGGTTCCCACAGGTTGCCAATTTGGCAGAGGATAAAAGGGAAGAGGGAGAACCAATGAGAGAGAAGCTGTTAGGCATTTGGACGGGCACATATCACTGTAATTTCCCGGCAGGAAGAAGAATTTACCAAAGTCTCAGCCACCCACCGGGAACCAGTATAGGTCCTGAACCAAAATTTTGGACTTGCGGTCAGCTCACCAAAAACGAGTTGAAAAATGGAGCTCAGGGGCACTGCAATTCACAAAGTGGCCGAGTAATAAAGGACAACTATCGTCCAAAAATCTGTTGAGGGAAGGCAACGAGGCGGACTTGAAAGCGAGGCCATATATCAGGAAACAGATTTCAAGAGGTACATTGGAATCGCCTTTAAAGCACACGAAGAGGGGCACAACTTCGACAATGATGCACTTGGCCAAAAAGGGCGTATGTGTTTTCTCCTGAATATATTCAAGAGAAAACGCATACGCCCTTTTTGGCCAAGCAAGCAAGCGGGCAATGCAAATCTGCACTACAAAGAAGTATCACTTCACACCGGACAGAAGGGACATCCACAAAATGTGTAAAAACCAGAATGGCAAGACAGGCCCTGGAGAACAGGGAGCCTTGTTATGCTGATGGGCGGGATGTAAATTGCCAACTGCCTCTCTGGAGAAATGAATTGTGTTCCCTAAAACAAGTAAAGAACAGAGCTACAGAGCCAAGGGCACTTCCAGTCTAGGGAATATACCTTGGGAAAACTGAAAATCAATAAGAGAGAGCCACCACAAAATTTAGGGCTGCACTGCTTACAAGGACCGCAACTTGGGTACACCTTAAATATCCCAGGAAATATAAAAATGGTTCAAGAAATTGTGGTACCTACGTACGATGGAATATCCCTCAGCCATGAAATCAATGTCATAAGACCATTAGCAGCAAAATGGGTGGATTCAGGTACGATGATTCTAAGTGAAATAAGTCACAGAGAAAAAGAAACTTATCATAAGATATCACTTATGAAGATCCTGTAAACATGGCTACACTTGAACTGAGTTAGGAAAGAGAACAGTGTCTCACATTTAGAAAACACTCTTATGCCTGCTTAAGGGGGAAGGAGAGGTGGGGTGATGCATAAAACCAGAGTTTGATATAAGCACAGGTACCGTTCCAAAAACCAACTATGGAATAGACAAGACCTACACCTTCCTCAGTGAAAGGGACTCAAAACACCATATTTCTCGAAGAGGAATATATCTGACTAGTAAGAATATTAAAACCTATGTATTGATATGTCTCCGTAAGGGAATCAAGTGTATCTAGACTGACATAAACATGGCAGCGAGAATCAGCTCAAACCCACTATAAAAAGGAATTTCAAAAACAAAACAAAAAAACTGGGAAATTCTTTACAATTCCTTCAGGGTCTCTGATGAAACCTGGAATGACCCTATCTACAATGAGAGCTGGATGTGGCATAAAGAGGGACACTTGGGACTGAGATGATTGGTGAGATTGGGTGAGCAAATGCAGACCTTTTAAAGCAATAATGCATGGCACCCTTTCCATGGGTCCCAACTCTCCAGGTTGAAGGTAATATTACTACAGTTATAACATGTACGGGAAACCTAGAGAACGGACACACTGTGAATACGAAAGGTTTCTAAAAGTCAACGAATAGTCCCTCTCCTGGTGCTCCGGTTTGACTTTCCATCTGCTTTACTATCAACCTCCCAACTTGGAGAGACAGCCCCTTTAACCTCCTGGTTCGCACAGGATGCCAATTTGGCAGAGGATGAAAGGGAACAGGGAGAACCAATGAGAGAGTAGCTGCTAAGCATTTGGACGGGCACATATCACTGTAATTTCCCGGCAGGAAAAAGAATTAACCAAAGTCTCAGCCCCCCACCGGGAACAAGCATAGGTCTTTAACCAAAATTTTTGACTTGTGGTCAGATCACCGAAAACTAGTTGAAAAATGGAGCTCGGGGGCACAGCAATTCACAAACTGGCCGAGTGATAAAGGACAACTATCGTCCAAAAATCTGTTGAGGGAAGGCAACGAGGCGGACTTGAAAGCGAGGCAGAATAGCAGGAAACAGATTTCAAGAGGTACGTTGGAATCGCCTTTAAAGCACAGGAAGAGGGGCACAACTTCGACAATGATGCACTTGGCCAAAAAGGGCGTATGCGTTTTCTCCTGAATATATTCAGGAGAAAACTCATACGCCCTTTTTGGCCAAGCAAGCAAGCGGGCAATGCAAATCTGCACTACAAAGAAGTATCACTTCCCACCGGTCAAAATGGACATCCACAAAATGTGTAAAAACCAGAAAGGCAAGACAGGCCCTGGAGAACAGGGAGCCTTGTTATGCTGATGGGCGGGATGTAAATTGCCAACTGCCTCTCTGGAGGAGTACATTGTGTTCCCTAAAACAAGTAAAGAACAGAGCTACAGAGCCAAGGGCACTTCCAGTCTAGGGAATATACCTTGAGAAAACTGAAAGTCAATAAGACAGAGCCACCCCAAAATTTAGGGCTGCACTGTTTACAAGGACCTCAAATTGGGTACACCTTAAATATCCCAGGAAATATAAAAATGGTTCAAAAAATTGTGGTACCTACGTACGATGGAATATCCCTCAGCCATGAAATCAATGTCATAAGATAGTAGCAGCAAAATGGGTGGATTCAGGTACGATGATTCTATGTGAAATAAGTCACACAGAAAAAGAAACTTATCATATGATATCACTTATGAAGATCCTATAAACATGGCTACACTTGAACTGAGTTAGGAAAGAGAACAGTGTCTCACATTTAGAAAACACTCTTATGCCTCTTAAGGGTGAAGGAGAGGTGGGGTGATGCATAAAACCAGAGTTTGATATAAGCACAGGTACCGTTGCAAAAACCAACTATGGAATAGACAAGACCTACACCTTCCTCAGTGAAAGGGACTCAGAACACCATATCTCCCGCAGAAGAATATATCTGACTAGTAAGAATATTAAAACCTATGTTGATATGTCTCCGTAAGGGAAACAAGTGTGTCTAGACTGGCATAAACATGGCAGCGAGAATCAGCTCAAACCCACTATAAAAAGGAATTTCAAAAACAAAACAAAAAAACTGGGAAATTCTTTACAATTCCTTCCGGGTCTCTGATGAAACCTGGAATGACCCTATCTACAACGACAGCTGGATGTGGCATAAGGAGGGACACTTGGGACTGAGAGAATTGGTGAGATTGGGTGAGCAAATGCAGACCCTTTAAAGCAATAATGCATGGCACCCATTCCATGGGTCCCAACTCTCCAGGTTGAAGGGAATATTACTACAGTTATAACATGTACGGGAAACCTAGAGAACGGACACACTGTGAATACGAAAGGTTTCTAAAACTCAACGAATAGTCCCTCTCCTGGTGCTCCGGTTTGACATTCCATCTGCTTTGCTATAAACGTCCGAACATGGAGAGACAGCCCCTTTAACCTCCTGGTTCGCACAGGTTGCCAATTTGGCAGAGGATGAAAGGGAAGAGGGAGAACCAATGAGAGAGTAGCTGTTAGTTATTTGGACGAGCACATAGCACTGTAATTTCCCGGCACGAAGAAGAATTAACCAAAGTCTCAACCACCCACCGGGAAGCAGTATAGGTCCTGAACCAAAATTTTGGACATGCAGTCAGCTCACCAAAAACGAGTTGAAAAATGGAGCTCAAGGTCACATCAATTCACAAACTGGCAGATTAATAAAGGATAACTATCGTCCAAAAATCTGTAAAGGGTAGGCAACGAGGCGGACTTGAAAGCGGGGCAGAATAGCAGGAAACAGATTTCAAGAGGTACGTTGGAATCGCCTTTAAAGCACAGGACGTGGGGCACAACTTCGTCAATGATGCACTTGGTCAAAAAGGGCGTATGTGTTTTCTCCTGAATATATTCAGTAGAAAACGCATACGGCCGTTTTGGTCAAGCAAGCAAGCGGGCAATGCAAATCTGCACTACAAAGAAGTATCACTTCCCACCGGTCAGAAGGGACATCCACAAAATGTGTAAAAACCAGAAAGGCAAGACAGGCCCTGGAGAACAGGGAGCCTTGTTATGCTGATGGGCGGGATGTAAACTGCCAACTGCCTCTCTGGAGGAGTGCATTGTGTTCCCTAAAACAAGTAAACAACAGAGCTACAGAGCCAAGGGCACTTCCAGTCTAGGGAATATACCTTGAGAAAACTGAAAATCAATAAGACAGAGCCACCCCAAAATTTAGGGCTGCACTGCTTACAAGGACCTCAACTTGGGTACACCTTAAATATCCCAGGAAATATAAAAATGGTTCAAAAAATTGTGGTACTTACGTACGATGGAATATCCCTCAGCCAGGAAATCAATGTCATAAGACCAGTAGCAGCAAAATGGGTGGATTCAGGTACGATGATTCAAGTGAAATAAGTCACACAGAAATAGAAACTTATCATAAGATATCACTTATGAAGATCCTGTAAACATGGCTACACTTGAACTGAGTTAGGAAAGAGAACAGTGTCTCACTTTTAGAAAACACTCTTATACCTGCTTAAGGGGGAAGGAGAGGTGGGGTGATGCATAAAACCAGAGTTTGATATAAGCAGAGGTACCGTTCCAAAAACCAACTATGGAATAGACAAGACCTACACCTTCCTCAGTGAAAGGGACTCAATACCCCATATTTCCCGCAGAGGAATATATCTGACTAGTAAGAATCTTAACACCTATGTATTGATATGTCTCCGTAAGGGAATCAAGTGTGTCTAGACTGGCATAAACATGGCAGCGAGAATCAGCTCAAACCCACTATAAAAAGGAATTTCAAAAATAAAACAAAAAAATTGGGAAATTCTTTACAATTCCTTCAGGGTCTCTGATGAAACCTGGAATGACCCTATCTACAATGACAGCTGGATGTGGCATAAGGATGGACACTTGGGACTGAGAGGATTGGTGAGATTGGGTGGGCAAATGCAGACCCTTTAAAGCAATAATGCCTGCCAGCCATTCCATGGGTCACAACTCTCCAGCTTCAAGGGAATATTACTACAGCTATAACATGTACGGGTAACCTAGAGAATGGACACACTGTGAATACGAAAGGTTTCTAAAACTCAACGAATAATCCCTCTCCTGGTGCTCCGGTTTGACTTTCCATCTGCTTTACTATCAGCATCCCAACTTGGAGAGACAGCCCCTTTAACCTCCTGGTTCGCACAGGTTTCCAATTTGGCAGAGGATGAAAGGGAAGAGGGAGAACCAATGAGAGAATAGCTGTTAGACATTTGGACGGGCACATATCACTCTAACTTCCAAACAGGAAGAGGAATTAACCAAAGTCTCAACCCCCTACCGGGAACCAGCATAAACCCTGAACCAAAATTTTGGAGTTGCGTTCAGCTCACAAAAAACGAGTTGAAAAATGGAGCTCAAGGTCACATCAATTCACAAACTGGCAGATTAATAAAGGATAACTATCGTCCAAAAATCTGTTAAGGGAAGGCAACGAGGCGGACTTGAAAGCGGGGCAGAATAGCAGGAAACAGATTTCAAGAGGTACGTTGGAATCGCCTTTAAAGCACAGGACGTGGGGCACTACTTCGTCAATGATACACTTGGTCAAAAAGGGCGTATGCGTTTTCTCCTGAATATATTCAGGAGAAAACGCATACGGCCGTTTTGGCCAAGCAAGCAAGCGGGCAATGCAAATCTGCACTACAAAGAAGTATCACTTCCCACCGGTCAAAAGGGACATCCACAAAATGTGTAAAAACCAGAAAGGCAAGACAGGCCCTGGAGAACAGGGAGCCTTGTTATGCTGATGGGCGGGATGTAAACTGCCAACTGCCCCTCTGGAGGAGTGCATTGTGTTCCCTAAAACAAGTAAAGAACAGAGCTACAGAGACAAGGGCACTTCCAGTCTAGGGAATATACCTTGAGAAAACTGAAAATCAATAAGACAGAGCCACCCCAAAATTTAGGGCTGCACTGCTTACAAGGACCTCAACTTGGGTGCCCCGTAAATATCCCACTAAATATAAAAATGGTTCAAAAAATTGTGGTACTTACGTACGATGGAATATCCCTCAGCCATGAAATCAATGTCATAAGACCAGTAACAGCAAAATGGGTGGATTCAGGTACGATGATTCTAAGTGAAATAAGTCACAGATAAAAAGAAACTTATCTTAAGATATCACTTATGAAGATCCTATCAACATGGCTACACTTGAACTGAGTTAGGAAAGAGAACAGTGTCTCACATTTAGAAAACACTCTTATGCCTGCTTAAGGGGGAAGGAGAGGTGGGGTGATGCATAAATCCAGGGTTTGATATAAGCACAGGTACCGTTCCAAAAACCAACTATGGAATAGACAAGACCTACACCTTCCTCAGTGAAAGGGACTCAAAACCCCATATTTCCCGCAGAGGAATATATCTGACTAGTAAGAATCTTAAAACCTATGTATTGATATGTCTCCGTAAGGGAATCAATTGAGTCTAGACTGGCATAAACATGGCAGCGAGAATCAGCTCAAACCCACTGTAAAAAGGAATATCAAAAACAAAACAAAAAAACTGGGAAATTCTTTACAATTCCTTCCGGGTCTCTGATGAAACCTGGAATGACCCTATCTACAACGACAGTTGAATGTGGCATAAGGCTGTACACTTGGGACTGAGAGGATTGGTGAGATTGGATGAGCAAATGCAGACCCTTTAAAGCACAAATGCCTGGCACACATTCCACGGATCCCAACTCTCCAGGTTGAAGGGAATATTACTACAGCTATAACATGTACAGGAAACCTAGAGAACGGACACACTGTGAATACGAAAGGTTTCTAAAACTCAACGAATAGTCCCTCTCCTGGTGCTCCAGTTTGACTTTCCATCTGCTTTACTATCAACCTCCCAGATGGGAGAGACAACCCCTTTAACCTCCTGGTTCGCACAGGTTTCCAATTTGGCAGAGGATGAAAGGGAAGAGGGAGAACCAATGAGAGAGTAGCTGTTAGGCATTTGGACGGGCACATATCACTCTAATTTCCCGGCAGGACGAAGAATTAACCAAAGTCTCAGCCACCCACCGGGAACCACTATAGGTCCTGAACCAAAATTTTGGACTTGCGGTCAGCTCACAAAAAACGAGTTGAAAAATGGAGCTCAGGGGCACAGCAATTCACAAACTGGCCGAGTAATAAAGGACAACTATCGTCCAAAAATCTGTTAAGGGAAGGCAACGAGGCGGACTTGAAAGCGAGGCAGAATAGCAGGAAACAGATTTCAAGAGGTAGGTTGCAATCGCCTTTAAAGCACAGGAAGAGGGGCACAACTTCGACAATGATGCACTTGGCCAAAAAGGGCGTATGCGTTTTTTCCTGAATATATTCAGGAGAAAACGCATACGCCCTTTTTGGCCAAGCAAGCAAGCGGGCAATGCAAATCTGCACTACAAAGAAGTGTCACTTCCCACCGGTCAAAAGGGACATCAACAAAATGTGTAAAAACCTGAAAGGCAAGTCAGGCCCTGGAGAACAGGAAGCCTTGTTATGCTGATGGGCGGGATGTAAATTGCCAACTGCCACTCTGGAGGAGTGCATTGTGTTCCCTAAAAGCAGTAAACAAGAGAGCTACAGAGCCAAGGGCACTGACAGTCTAGGGAATATACCTTGGGAAAACTGAAAATCAATAAGACAGAGCCACCCCAAAATTTAGGGCTGCACTGCTTACAAGGACCTCAACTTGGGTACACCTTAAATATCCCAGGAAATATAAAAATGGTTCAAAAATTTGTGGTACTTACGTACGATGGAATATCCCTCAGCCATGAAATCAATGTCATAAGACCAGTAGCAGCAAAATGGGTGGATTCAGGTACGATAATTCTAAGTGAAATAAGTCACAGAGAAAAAGAAACTTATCATAAGATATCACTTATGAAGATCCTGTAAACATGGCTACGCTTGAACTGAGTTAGGAAGGAGAACAGTGTCTCACATTTAGAAAACACTCTTATGCCTGCTTAAGGGGGAAGGAGAGGTGGGGTGATGCATAAAACCAGAGTTTGATATAAGCACAGGTACCGTTCCAAAAACCAACTATGGAATAGACAAGACCTACACCTTCCTCAGTGAAAGGGACTCAAAACCCCATATTTCCCGCAGAGGAATATATCTGACTAGTAAGAATCTTAAAACCTATGTATTGATATGTCTCCGTAAGGGAATCAAGTGTGTCTAGACTGGCATAAACATGGCAGAGAGAATCAGCTCAAACCCACTATAAAAAAGAATTTCAAAAACAAAACAAAAAAACTGGGAAATTCTTTACAATTCCTTCAGGGTCTCTGATGAAACCTGGAATGACCCTATCTACAACAACAGCTGGATGTGGCATAAGGCTGGACACTTGGGACTGAGAGGATTGGTGAGATTGGGTTAGCAAATGCAGACCCTTTAAAGCACAAATGCCTGGCACCCATTCCATGGGTCCCAACTCTCCAGGTTGAAGGGAATATTACTACAACTATAACATGTACGGGAAACCTAGAGAATGGACCCACTGTGAATACGAAAGGTTTCTATAACTCATCGAATAGTCCCTCTCCTGGTGCACTGGTTTCACTTTCCATCTGCTTTACTGTCATTCTCCCAAACTGCAGAGACAGCCCCTTTAACCTCCTGATTCACACAGGTTGCCAATTTGGCAGAGAATGAAAGGGAAGAGGGAGAACCAATGAGAGAGTAGCTGTTAGACATTTGGACGGGAATATATCACTCAAATTTCCCAGCAGGAAGAAGAATTAACCAAAGTCTCAGCCCCCCACCGGGAACCAGCACAGGTCCTGAACCAAAATTTTGGACTTGCGGTCAGCTCACCAAAAACGAGTTGAAAAATGGAGCTCAGGGGCACAGCAATTCACAAACTGGCCGAGTAATAAAGGACAACTATCGTCCAAAAATCTGTTAAGGGAAGGCAACGAGGCGGACGTGAAAGCGAGGCAGAATAGCAGGAAACAGATTTCAAGAGGTACGTTGGAATCGCCTTTAAAGCACAGGAAGAGGGGCACAACTTCGACAATGATGCCCTTGGCCAAAACGGGCGTATGCGTTTTCCCCTGAATATATTCAGGAGAAAACGCATACGCCCGTTTTGGCCAAGCAAGTAAGCGGGCAATGCAAATCTGCACTACAAAGAAGTATCACTTCCCACCGGTCAAAAGGGACATCCACAAAATGTGTAAAAACCTGAAAAGCAAGACAGGCCCTGGAGAACAGGGAGCCTTGTTATGCTGATGGGCGGGATGTAAATTGCCAACTGCCCCTCTGGAGGAGTGCATTGTGTTCCCTAAAACAAGTAAAGAACAGAGCTACAGAGCCAAGGGCACTTCCAGTCTAGGGAATATACCTTGGGAAAACTGAAAATCAATAAGACAGAGCCACCCCAAAATTTAGGGCTGCACTGCTTACAAGGACCTCAACTTGGGTACACCCTAAATATCCCAGGAAATATAAAAATGGTTCAAAAAATTGTGGTACTTACGTACGATGGAATATCCCTCAGCCATGAAATCAATGTCATAAGACCAGTAGCAGCAAAACGGGTATATTCAGGTACGATGATTCTAAGTGAAATAAGTCAAAGAGAAAAAGAAACTTATCATAAGATATCACTTATGAAGATCCTGTAAACATGGCTACACTTGAACTGAGTTAGGAAAGAGAACAGTGTCTCACATTTAGAAAACACTCTTATGCCTGCTTAAGGGGGAAGGAGAGGTGGGGTGATGCATAAAACCAGAGTTTGATATAAGCACAGGTACCGTTCCAAAAACCAACTATGGAATAGACAAGACCTACACCTTCCTCAGTGAAAGGGACTCAAAACCCCATATTTCCCGCAGAGGAATATATCTGACTAGTAAGAATCTTAAAACCTATGTATTGATATGTCTCCGTAAGGGAATCAAGTGTGTCTAGACTGGGATAAACATGGAAGCGAGAATCAGCTCAAACCCACTATAAAAAGGAATTTCAAAAACAAAACAAAAAAACTGGGAAATTCTTTACAATTCCTTCAGGGTCTCTGATGAAACCTGGAATGACCATATCTACAACGACAGCTGGATGTGGCATAAGGAGGGACACTTGGGACTGAGAGGATTGGTGAGATTGGGTGAGCAAATGCAGACCCTTTAAAGCAATAATGCATGGCACCCATTCCATGGGTCCCCACTCTCCAGGTTGAAGGGAATATTACTACAGTTATAACATGTACGGGAAACCTAGAGAACGGACACACTGTGAATACGAAAGGTTTCTAAAACTCAACGAATAGTCCCTCTCCTGGTGCTCCGGTTTGACTTTCCATCTGCTTTACTATCAATCTCCCAACTTGGAGAGACAGCCCCTTTAACCTCCTGGTTCGCACACGTTTCCAATTTGGCAGAGGATGAATGGGAAGAGGGAGAACCAATGAGAGAGTAGCTGTTAGGCATTTGGACGGGCACATATCACTCTAACTTCCCGGCAGGAAGAAGAATTAACCAAAGTCTCAGCCACCCACCGGGAACCAGCATAGGTCCTGAACCAAAATTTTGGACTTGCGGTCAGCTCATAAAAAACGAGTTGAAAAATGGTGCTCAGGGTCACAGCAATTCACAAACTGGCCGAGTAATAAAGGACAACTATCGTCCAAAAATCTGTTGAGGGAAGGCAACGAGGCGGACTTGAAAGCGAGGCAGAATAGCAGGAAACAGATTTCAAGAGGTACGCTGCAATTGCCTTTAAAGCACAGGAAGAGGGGCACAACTTCGACAATGATGCACTTGGCCAAAAAGGGCGTATGCGTTTTCTCCTGAATATATTCAGGAGAAAACGCATACGCCCTTTTTGGCCAAGCAAGCAAGCGGGCAATGCAAATCTGCACTACAAAGAAGTGTCACTTCCCACCGGTCCAAAGGGACATCAACAAAATGTGTAAAAACCAGAAAGGCAAGTCAGGCCCTGGAGAACAGGAAGCCTTGTTATGCTGATGGGCGGGATGTAAATTGCCAGCTGCCTCTCTGGAGGAGTGCATTGTGTTCCCTAAAACAAGTAAACAACAGAGCTACAGAGCCAAGGGCACTGACAGTCTAGGGAATATACCTTGGGAAAACTGAAAATCAATAAGACAGTGCCACCCCAAAATTTAGGGCTGCACTGCTTACAAGGACCTCAACTTGGGTACACCTTAAATATCCCAGGAAATATAAAAATGGTTCAAAAAATTGTGGTACTTACGTACGATGGAATATCCCTCAGCCATGAAATCAATGTCATAAGACCAGTAGCAGCAAAATGGGTGGATTCAGGTACGATAATTCTAAGTGAAATAAGTCACAGAGAAAAAGAAACTTTTCATAAGATATCACTTATGAAGATCCTGTAAACATGGCTACACTTGAACTGAGTTAGGAAGGAGAACAGTGTCTCACATTTAGAAAACACTCTTATGCCTGCTTAAGGGGGAAGGAGAGGTGGGGTGATGCATAAAACCAGAGTTTGATATAAGCACAGGTACCGTTCGAAAAACCAACTATGGAATAGACAAGACCTACACCTTCCTCAGTGAAAGGGACTCAAAACCCCATATTTCCCGCAGAGGAATATATCTGACTAGTAAGAATCTTAAAACCTATGTATTGATATGTCTCCGTAAGGGAATCAAGTGTGTCTAGACTGGCATAAACATGGCAGCGAGAATCAGCTCAAACCCACTTTAAAAAAGAATTTCAAAAACAAAACAAAAAAAATGGGAAATTCTTTACAATTCCTTCAGGGTCTCTGATGAAACCTGGAATGACCCTATCTACAACGACAGCTGGATGTGGCTTAAGACTGGACACTTGGGACTGAGAGGATTGGTGAGATTGGGTTAGCAAATGCAGACCCTTTAAAGCACAAATGCCTGGCACCCATTCCATGGGTCCCAACTCTCCAGGTTGAAGGGAATATTACTACAGCTATAACATGTACGGGAAACCTAGAGAATGGACCCACTGTGAATAGAAAAGGTTTCTAAAACTCATCGAATTGTCCCTCTCCTGGTGCTCCGGTTTCACTTTCCATCTGCTTTACTGTCATTCTCCCAAATTGCAGAGACAGCCCCTTTAACCTCCTGGTTCACACAGGTTGCCAATTTGGCAGAGGATGAAAGGGAAGAGGGAGAACCAATGAGAGAGTAGCTGTTAGGCATTTGGACGGGCATATATCACTCAAATTTCCCAGCAGGAAGAAGAATTAACCAAAGTCTCAGCCCCCCACCGGGAACCAGCATAGGTTCTGAACCAAAATTTTGGACTTGCGGTCAGCTCACCAAAAACGAGTTGAAAAATGGAGCTCAGGGGCACAGCAATTCACAAACTGGCCGAGTAATAAAGGACAAGTATCGTCCAAAAATCTGTTAAGGGAAGGCAACGAGGCAGACGTGAAAGCGAGGCAGAATAGCAGGAAACAGATTGCAAGAGGTACGTTGGAATCGCCTTTAAAGCACAGGAAGAGGGGCACAACTTCGACAATGATGCCCTTGGCCAAAAAGGGCGTATGCGTTTTCTCCTGAATATATTCAGGAGAAAACTCATACGCCCTTTTTGGCCAAGCAAGCAAGCGGGCAATGCAAATCTGCACTACAAAGAAGTATCACTTCCCACCGGTCAAAAGGGACATCCACAAAATGTGTAAAAACCAGAAAGGCAAGACAGGCCCTGGAGAACAGAGAGCCTTGTTATGCTGATGGGCGGGATGTAAATTGCCAACTGCCTCTCTGAAGGAGTGCATTGTGTTCCCTAAAACAAGTAAAGAACAGAGCTACAGAGCCAAGGGCACTTCCAGTCTAGGGAATATACCTTGGGAAAACTGAAAATCAATAAGACAGAGCCACCCCAAAATTTAGGGCTGCACTGCTTACAAGGACCTCAACTTGGGTACACCCTAAATATCCCAGGAAATATAAAAATGGTTCAAAAAATTGTGGTACTTACGTACGATGGAATATCCCTCAGCCATGAAATCAATGTCATAAGACCAGTAGCAGCAAAACGGGTATATTCAGGTACGATGATTCTAAGTGAAATAAGTCACAGAGAAAAAGAAACTTATCATAAGATATCACTTATGAAGATCCTGTAAACATGGCTACACTTGAACTGAGTTAGGAAAGAGAACAGTGTCTCACATTTAGAAAACACTCTTATGCCTGCTTAAGTGGGAAGGAGAGGTGGGGTGATGCATAAAACCAGAGTTTGATATAAGCACAGGTACCGTTCCAAAAACCAACTATGGATTAGACAAGACCTACACCTTCCTCAGTGAAAGGGACTCAAAACCCCATATTTCCCACAGAGGAATATATCTGACTAGTAAGAATCTTAAAACCTATGTATTGATATGTCTCCGTAAGGGAATCAAGTGTGTCTAGACTGGCATAAACATGGAAGCGAGAATCAGCTCCAACCCACTATAAAAAGGAATTTCAAAAACAAAACAAAAAAACTGGGAAATTCTTTACAATTCCTTCAGGGTCTCTGATGAAACCTGGAATGACTCTATCTACAATGACAGCTGGATGTGGCATAAGGAGGGACACTTGGGACTGAGAGGTTTGGTTAGACTGGGTGAGAAAATGCAGACCCTTTAAAGCACAAATGCCTGGCACCCATTCCATGGGTCCCAACTCTCCAGGTTGAAGGGAATATTACTAAAGCTATAACATGTACGGGAAACCTAGAGAACGGACACACTGTGAATACGAAAGGTTTCTAAAACTCAACGAATAATCCCTCTCCTGGTGCTCCAGTTTTACTTTCCATCTGCTTTACTATCAGCCTCCCAACTTGGAGAGACAGCCCCTTTAACCTCCTGGTTCGCCCAGGTTGCCAATTTGGCAGAGGATGAAAGGGAAGAGGGACAACCAATGAGAGAGTAGCTGTTAGGCATTTGGACGGGCACATATTACTCTAACTTCCCAGCAGGAAGAAGAATTAACCAAAGTCTCAGCCCCCCATCGGGAACCAGCATAGGTCCTGAACCAAAATTTTGGACTTGCGATCAGCTCACCAAAAACGAGTTGAAAAATGGAGCTCAGGGGCACAGCAATTCACAAACTGGCCGAGTAATAAAGGACAACTATCGTCCAAAAATCTGTTGAGGGAAGTCAACGAGGCGGACTTGAAAGCGAGGCAGAATAGCAGGAAACAGATTTCAAGAGGTACGTTGGAATCGCCTTTAAAGCAAAGGAAGAGGAGCCCAACTTCGACAATGATGCACTTGGCCAAGAACGGCGTATGCGTTTTCTCCTGAATATATTCAGGAGAAAACGCATACGCCCTTTTTGGCCAAGCAAGCAAGCGGGCAATGCAAATCTGCACTACAAAGAAGTATCACTTCCCACCGGTCCAAAGGGACATCCACAAAATGTGTAAAAACCAGAAAGGCAAGACAGGCCCTCGAGAACAGGGAGCCTTGTTATGCTGATGGGCGGGATAGAAATTGCCAACTGCCTCTCTGGAGGAGTGCATTGTGTTCCCTAAAACAAGTAAAGAACAGAGCTACAGAGCCAAGGGCACTGACAGTCTAGGGAATATACCTTGGGAAAACTGAAAATCAATAAAACAGAGCCACCCCAAAATTTAGGGCTGCACTGCTTACAAGGACCTCAATTTGGGTACACCTTAAATATCCCAGGAAATATAAAAATGGTTCAAAAAATTGTGGTACTTACGTACAATGGAATATCCCTCAGCCATGAAATCAATGTCATAAGACCAAGAGCAGCAAAATAGGTGGATTCAGGTACGATAATTCTAAGTGAAATAAGTCACAGAGAAAAAGAAACTTATCATAAGATATCACTTATGAAGATCCTGTAAACATGGTTACACTTGAACTGAGTTAGGAAAGAGAACAGTGTCTCACATTTAGAAAACACTCTTATGCCTGCTTAAGGGTGAAGGAGAGGTGGGGTGATGCATAAAACCAGAGTTTGATACAAGCACAGGTACCGTTCCAAAAACCAACTATGGAATATGCAAGACCTACACCTTCCTAAGTGAAAGGGACTCAAAACCCCATATTTCCCGCAGAGGGATATATCTGACTAGTAAGAATCCTAAAACCTATGTATTGATATGTCTCCTCACGGGAATCAAGTGTGTCTAGACTGGCATAAACATGGCAGCGAGAATCAGCTCAAACCCACTATAAAAAGGAATTTCAAAAACAAAACAAAAAAACTGGGAAATTCTTTACCATTCCTTCAGGGTCTCTGATGAAACCTGGAATGACCCTATCTACAATGACAGCTGGATGTGGCATAAGGAGGGACACTTGGGACTGAGAGGATTGGTGAGATTGGGTGAGCAAATGCAGACCCTTTAAAGCAATAATGCATGGCACCCATTCCATGGGTCCCAACTCTCCAGGTTGAAGGCAATATTACTACAGTTATAACATGTACGGGAAACCTAGAGAACGGACACACTGTGAATACGAAAGGTTTCTAAAACTCAACGAATAGTCCCTCTCCTGGTGCTCCGGTTTGACTTTCCATCTGCTTTACTGTCAATCTCCCAACTTGGAGAGACAGCCCCTTTAACCTCCTGGTTCGCACAGGTTTCCAATTTGGCAGAGGATGAAAGGGAAGAGGGAAAACCAATGAGAGAGTAGCTGTTAGGCATTTGGACGGGCACATATCACTCTAACTTCCCGGCAGGAAGAAGAATTAACCAAAGTCTCAGCCACCCACCGGGAACCAGCATAGGTCCTGAACCAAAATTTTGGACTTGCGGTCAGCTCATAAAAAACGAGTTGAAAAATGGAGCTCAGGGTCACAGCAATTCACAAACTGGCCGAGTAATAAAGGACAACTATCGTCCAAAAATCTGTTGAGGGAAGGCAACGAGGCGGACTTGAAAGCGAGGCAGAATAGCAGGAAACAGATTTCAAGGGGTACGTTGCAATCGCCTTTAAAGCACAGGAAGAGGGGCACAACTTCGACAATGATGCACTTGGCCAAAAAGGGCGTATGCGTTTTCTCCTGAATATATTCAGGAGAAAACGCATACGCCCTTTTTGGCCAATCAAGCAAGCGGGCAATGCAAATCTGCACTACAAAGAAGTGTCACTTCCCACCGGTCCAAAGGGACATCAACAAAATGTGTAAAAACCAGAAAGGCAAGTCAGGCCCTGGAGAACAGGAAGCCTTGTTATGCTGATGGGCGGGATGTAAATTGCCAGCTGCCTCTCTGGAGGAGTGCATTGTGTTCCCTAAAACAAGTAAACAACAGAGCTACAGAGCCAAGGGCACTGACAGTCTAGGGAATATACCTTGGGAAAACTGAAAATCAATAAGACAGTGCCACCCCAAAATTTAGGGCTGCACTGCTTACAAGGACCTCAACTTGGGTACACCTTAAATATCCCAGGAAATATAAAAATGGTTCAAAAAATTGTGGTACTTACGTACGATGGAATATCCGTCAGCCATGAAATCAATGTCATAAGACCAGTAGCAGCAAAATGGGTGGATTCAGGTACGATAATTCTAAGTGAAATAAGTCACAGAGAAAAAGAAACTTATCATAAGATATCACTTATGAAGATCCTGTAAACATGGCTACGCTTGAACTGAGTTAGGAAGGAGAACAGTGTCTCACATTTAGAAAACACTCTTATGCCTGCTTAAGGGGGAAGGAGAGGTGGGGTGATGCATAAAACCAGAGTTTGATATAAGCACAGGTACCGTTCCAAAAACCAACTATGGAATAGACAAGACCTACACCTTCCTCAGTGAAAGGGACTCAAAACACCATATTTCCCACAGAGGAATATATCTGACTAGTAAGAATCTTAACACCTATGTATTGATATGTCTCCGTAAGGGAATCAAGTGTGTCTAGGCTGGCATAAACATGGCAGCGAGAATCAGCTCAAACCCACTCTAAAAAGGAATTTCAAAAACAAAACAAAAAAACTGGGAAATTCTTTACAATTCCTTCAGGGTCTCTGATGAAACCTGGAATGACCCTATCTACAACGACAGCTGGATGTGGCATAAGGCTGGACACTTGGGACTGAGAGGATTGGTGAGATTGGGTGAGCAAATGCAGAACCTTTAAAGCAATAATGCATGGCACCCATTCCATGGGTCCCAACTCTCCAGGTTGAAGGGAATATTACTACAGCTATAACATGTACGGGAAACCTAGAGAACGGACACACTGTGAATACGAAAGGTTTCTAAAACTCAACGAATAGTCCCTCTCCTGGTGCTCCGGTTTCACTTTCCATCTGCTTTACTATCAACCTCCCAACTTGGAGAGACAGCCCCTTTAACCTCCTGGTTCGCCCAGGTTGCCAATTTGGCAGAGGATGAAAGGGAAGAGGGAGAACCAATGAGAGAGTAGCTGTTAGGCATTTGGACGGGCACATATTACTCTAACTTCCCAGCAGGAAGAAGAATGAACCAAAGTCTCAGCCCCCCATCGGGAACCAGCATAGGTCCTGAACCAAAATTTTGGACTTGCGATCAGCTCACCAAAAACGAGTTGAAAAATGGAGCTCAGGGGCACAGCAATTCACAAACTGGCCGAGTAATAAAGGACAACTATCGTCCAAAAATCTGTTGAGGGAAGTCAACGAGGCGGACTTGAAAGCGAGGCAGAATAGCAGGAAACAGATTTCAAGAGGTACGTTGGAATCGCCTTTAAAGCAAAGGAAGAGGAGCCCAACTTCGACAATGATGCACTTGGCCAAGAACGGCGTATGCGTTTTCTCCTGAATATATTCAGGAGAAAACGCATACGCCCTTTTTGGCCAAGCAAGCAAGCGGGCAATGCAAATCTGCACTACAAAGAAGTATCACTTCCCACCGGTCCAAAGGGACATCCACAAAATGTGTAAAAACCAGAAAGGCAAGACAGGCCCTCGAGAACAGGGAGCCTTGTTATGCTGATGGGCGGGATAGAAATTGCCAACTGCCTCTCTGGAGGAGTGCATTGTGTTCCCTAAAACAAGTAAAGAACAGAGCTACAGAGCCAAGGGCACTGACAGTCTAGGGAATATACCTTGGGAAAACTGAAAATCAATAAAACAGAGCCACCCCAAAATTTAGGGCTGCACTGCTTACAAGGACCTCAATTTGGGTACACCTTAAATATCCCAGGAAATATAAAAATGGTTCAAAAAATTGTGGTACTTACGTACAATGGAATATCCCTCAGCCATGAAATCAATGTCATAAGACCAAGAGCAGCAAAATAGGTGGATTCAGGTACGATAATTCTAAGTGAAATAAGTCACAGAGAAAAAGAAACTTATCATAAGATATCACTTATGAAGATCCTGTAAACATGGTTACACTTGAACTGAGTTAGGAAAGAGAACAGTGTCTCACATTTAGAAAACACTCTTATGCCTGCTTAAGGGTGAAGGAGAGGTGGGGTGATGCATAAAACCAGAGTTTGATACAAGCACAGGTACCGTTCCAAAAACCAACTATGGAATATGCAAGACCTACACCTTCCTAAGTGAAAGGGACTCAAAACCCCATATTTCCCACAGAGGGATATATCTGACTAGTAAGAATCCTAAAACCTATGTATTGATATGTCTCCTCACGGGAATCAAGTGTGTCTAGACTGGCATAAACATGGCAGCGAGAATCAGCTCAAACCCACTATAAAAAGGAATTTCAAAAACAAAACAAAAAAACTGGGAAATTCTTTACCATTCCTTCAGGGTCTCTGATGAAACCTGGAATGACCCAATCTACAATGACAGCTGGATGTGGCATAAGGAGGGACACTTGGGACTGAGAGGATTGGTGAGATTGGGTGAGCAAATGCAGACCCTTTAAAGCAATAATGCATGGCACCCATTCCATGGGTCCCAACTCTCCAGGTTGAAGGGAATATTACTACAGTTATAACATGTACGGGAAACCTAGAGAACGGACACACTGTGAATACGAAAGGTTTCTAAAACTCAACGAATAGTCCCTCTCCTGGTGCTCCGGTTTGACTTTCCATCTGCTTTACTGTCAATCTCCCAACTTGGAGAGACAGCCCCTTTAACCTCCTGGTTCGCACAGGTTTCCAATTTGGCAGAGGATGAAAGGGAAGAGGGAAAACCAATGAGAGAGTAGCTGTTAGGCATTTGGACGGGCACATATCACTCTAACTTCCCGGCAGGAAGAAGAATTAACCAAAGTCTCAGCCACCCACCGGGAACCAGCATAGGTCCTGAACCAAAATTTTGGACTTGCGGTCAGCTCATAAAAAACGAGTTGAAAAATGGAGCTCAGGGTCACAGCAATTCACAAACTGGCCGAGTAATAAAGGACAACTATCGTCCAAAAATCTGTTGAGGGAAGGCAACGAGGCGGACTTGAATGCGAGGCAGAATAGCAGGAAACAGATTTCAAGGGGTACGTTGCAATCGCCTTTAAAGCACAGGAAGAGGGGCACAACTTCGACAATGATGCACTTGGCCAAAAAGGGCGTATGCGTTTTCTCCTGAATATATTCAGGAGAAAACGCATACGCCCTTTTTGGCCAATCAAGCAAGCTGGCAATGCAAATCTGCACTACAAAGAAGTGTCACTTCCCACCGGTCCAAAGGGACATCAACAAAATGTGTAAAAACCAGAAAGGCAAGTCAGGCCCTGGAGAACAAGAAGCCTTGTTATGCTGATGGGCGGGATGTAAATTGCCAGCTGCCTCTCTGGAGGAGTGCATTGTGTTCCCTAAAACAAGTAAACAACAGAGCTACAGAGCCAAGGGCACTGACAGTCTAGGGAATATACCTTGGGAAAACTGAAAATCAATAAGACAGTGCCACCCCAAAATTTAGGGCTGCACTGCTTACAAGGACCTCAACTTGGGTACACCTTAAATATCCCAGGAAATATAAAAATGGTTCAAAAAATTGTGGTACTTACGTACGATGGAATATCCCTCAGCCATGAAATCAATGTCATAAGACCAGTAGCAGCAAAATGGGTGGATTCAGGTACGATAATTCTAAGTGAAATAAGTCACAGAGAAAAAGAAACTTATCATAAGATATCACTTATGAAGATCCTGTAAACATGGCTACGCTTGAACTGAGTTAGGAAGGAGAACAGTGTCTCACATTTAGAAAACACTCTTATGCCTGCTTAAGGGGGAAGGAGAGGTGGGGTGATGCATAAAACCAGAGTTTGATATAAGCACAGGTACCGTTCCAAAAACCAACTATGGAATAGACAAGACCTACACCTTCCTCAGTGAAAGGGACTCAAAACCCCATATTTCCCACAGAGGAATATATCTGACTAGTAAGAATCTTAACACCTATGTATTGATATGTCTCCGTAAGGGAATCAAGTGTGTCTAGGCTGGCATAAACATGGCAGCGAGAATCAGCTCAAACCCACTCTAAAAAGGAATTTCAAAAACAAAACAAAAAAACTGGGAAATTCTTTACAATTCCTTCAGGGTCTCTGATGAAACCTGGAATGACCCTATCTACAACGACAGCTGGATGTGGCATAAGGCTGGACACTTGGGACTGAGAGGATTGGTGAGATTGGGTGAGCAAATGCAGAACCTTTAAAGCAATAATGCATGGCACCCATTCCATGGGTCCCAACTCTCCAGGTTGAAGGGAATATTACTACAGCTATAACATGTACGGGAAACCTAGAGAACGGACACACTGTGAATACGAAAGGTTTCTAAAACTCAACGAATAGTCCCTCTCCTGGTGCTCCGGTTTCACTTTCCATCTGCTTTACTATCAACCTCCCAACTTGGAGAGACAGCCCCTTTAACCTCCTGGTTCGCCCAGGTTGCCAATTTGGCAGAGGATGAAAGGGAAGAGGGAGAACCAATGAGAGAGTAGCTGTTAGGCATTTGGACGGGCACATATTACTCTAACTTCCCGGCAGGAAGAAGAATGAACCAAAGTCTCAGCCCCCCACTGGGAACCAGTATAGGTCCTGAACCAAAATTTTGACTTGCGGTCAGCTCACCAAAAACGAGTTGAAAAATGGAGCTCAGGGTCACAGCAAATCAAAAACTGGCCGTGTAATAAAGGACAACTATCGTCCAAAAATCTGTTGAGGGAAGTCAACGAGGCGGACTTGAAAGCGAGGCAGAATAGCAGGAAACAGATTTCAAGAGGTACGTTGGAATCTCCTTTAAAGCACAGGATGAGGGGCACAACTTCGACAATGATGCACTTGGCCAAAAAGGGCGTATGCGTTTTCTCCTGAATATATTCAGGAGAAAACGCATACGCCCTTTTTGGCCAAGCAAGCAAGCGGGCAATGCAAATCTGCACTACAAAGAAGTATCGCTTCCCACCGGTCAAAAGGGACATCCTCAAAATGTGTAAAAAGCAGAAAGGCAAGACAGGCCCTGGAGAACAGGGAGCCTTGTTATGCTGATGGGCGGGATGTAAATTGCCAACTGCCTCTCTGTAGGAGTTCATTGTGTTCCCTAAAACAAGTAAACAACAGAGATACAGAGCCAAGGGCACTTCCAATCTAGGGAGTATACCTTGCGAAAACTGAAAATGAATAAGACAGAGCCACCCCGATTTTTAGGGCTGCAGTGCTTACAAGGACCTCAACTTGGGTACACCTTAAATATCCCAGGAAATATAAAAATGTTTCAAAAAATTGTGGTACTTACGTACGATGGAATATCCCTCAGTCATGAAATCAATGTCATAAGACCAGTAGCAGCAAAATGGGTGGATTCAGGTACGATGATTCTAAGTGAAATAAGACACACAGAAAAAGAAACTTATCATAAGATATCACTTATGAAGATCCTGTAAACATGGCTACACTTGAACTGAGTTAGGAAAGAGAACAGTGTCTCACATTTAGAAAACACTCTTATGCCTGCTTAAGGGGGAAGGAGAGGTGGGGTGATGCATAAAACCAGAGTTTGATATAAGCACAGGTACCGTTCCAAAAACCAACTATGGAATAGACAAGGCCTACACCTTCCTCAGTGAAAGGGACTCAAAACCCCATATTTCCCGCAGAGGAATATTTCTGACTAGTAAGAATCTTAAAACCTATGTATTGATATGTCTGCATAAGGGAATCAAGTGTGTCTTGACTGGCATAAACATGGCAGCGAGAATCAGCTCAAACCCACTATAAAAAGGAATTTCAAAAACAAAACAAAAAAACTGGGAAATTCTTTACAATTCCTTCAGGGTCTCTGATGAAACCTGGAATGACCTTATGTACAACGACACCTGGATGAGGCATAAGGCTGGACACTTGGGACTGAGAGGATTGGTGAGATTGGGTGAGCAAATGCAGACCCTTTAAAGCAATAATGCATGGCACCCATTCCATGGGTCCCAACTCTCCAGGTTGAAGGGAATATTACTACAGCTATAACATGTACGGGAAACCTAGAGAACGGACACACTGTGAATACGAAAGGTTTCTAAAACTCAACGAATAGTCCCTCTCCCGGTGCTCCGGTTTGACTTTCCATCTGCTTTACTATCAACCTCCGAACTTGAAGATACAGCCCCTTTAACCTCCTGGTTCACACAGGTTTCCAATTTCGCAGAGGATGAAAGGGAAGAGGGAGAACCAATGAGAGAGTAGCTGTTAGGCATTTGGACGGGCATATATCACTGTAATTTCCCGGCAGGAAGAAGAATTAACCAAAGTCTCAGCCACCCACCGGGAACCAGTATAGGTCCTGAACCAAAATTTTGACTTGCGGTCAGCTCACCAAAAACGAGTTGAAAAATGGAGCTCAGGGGCACAGCAATTCACAAACTGGCCGAGTAATAAAGGACAACTATGGTCCAAAAATCTGTTGAGGTAAGGCAACGAGGCGGACTTGAAAGCGAGGCAGAATAGCAGGAAACAGATTTCAAGAGGTACGTTGGAATCGCCTTTAAAGCACAGGATGAGGGGCACAACTTCGACAATGATGCACTTGGCCAAAAAGGGCGTATGCGTTTTCTCCTGAATATATTCAGGAGAAAACGCATACGCCCTTTTTGGCCAAGCAAGCAAGCGGGCAATGCAAATCTGCACTACAAAGAAGTATCACTTCCCACCTGTCAAAAGGGACATCCACAAAATGTGTAAAAACCAGAAAGGCCAGACAGGCCCTGGAGAAGAGGGAGCCTTGTTATGCTGATGGGCGGGATGTAAATTGCCAACTGCCTCTCTGGAGGAGTGCATTGTGTTCCCTAAAACAAGTAAACAACAGAGCTACAGAGCCAAGGGCACTTCCAGTCTAGGGAATATACCATGGGAAAACTGAAAATGAATAAGACAGAGCCACCCCAAAATTTAGGGCTGCACTGCTTACAAGGACCTCAACGTGGGTACAACTTAAATATCCCAGGAAATATAAAAATGGTTCAAAAAATTGTGGTACTTACGTACGATGAAATATCCATCAGCCATGAAATCAATGTCATAAGACCAGTAGCAGCAAAATGGGTGGATTCAGGTACGATGATTCTGAGTGAAATAAGTCACACAGAAAAAGAAACTTATCATAAGATATCACTTATGAAGATTCTGTAAACATGGCTACACTTGTACTGAGTTAGGAAAGAGAACAGTGTCTCACATGTAGAAAACACTCTTATGCCTGCTTAAGGGGGAAGGAGATGTGGGGTGATGCATAAAAACAGAGTTTGATATAAGCACAGGTACCGTTCCAAAAACCTACTATGGAATAGACAAGACCTACACCTTCCTCAGTGAAAGGGACTCAAAACCCCATATTTCCCACAGTGGAATATATCTGACTAGTAAAAATCTTGAAACCTATGTATTGATATGTCTCCGTAAGGGAATCAAGTCTGTCTAGACTGACATAAACTTGACAGCGAGAATCAGCTCAAACCCACTGTAAAAAGGTATTTCAAAAACAAAACAAAAAAACTGGGAAATTCTTTACAATTCCTTCAGGGTCTCTGATGAATCCTGGAATGACCCTATCTACAACGAGTGATGGATGTGGCATAAGGCTGGACACTTGGGACTGAGAGGATTGGTGCCATTGGGTGAGCAAATGCAGACCATTTTAAGCAAAAATGCATGGCACCCATTCCATGGGTCCCAACTCTCCAGGTTGAAGGGAATATTACTACAGCTATAACATGTACGGGAAACCTAGAGAACGGACACACTGTGAATACGAAAGGTTTCTAAAACTCAACGAATAGTCCCTCTCCTGGTGCTCCGGTTTGACTTTCCATCTGCTTTACTATCAACCTCCCAGCTTGGAGAGACAGCCCCTTTAACCTCCTGGTTCGCACAGGTTGCCAATTTGGCAGAGGATGAAAGGGAAGAGGGAGAACCAATGAGAGAGTAGCTGTTAGGCATTTGGACGGGCACATATCACTGTAATTTCCCGGCAGGAAGAAGAATTAACCAAAGTCTCAGCCCCCCACCGGGAACCAGTATAGGTCCTGAACCAAAATTTTGACTTGCGGTCAGCTCACCAAAAACGAGTTGAAAAATGGAGCTCAGGGGCACAGCAAATCACAAACTGGCCGAGTAATAAAGGACAACTATCGTCCAAAAATCTGTTGAGGGAAGGCAACGAGGCGGACTTGAAAGCGAGGCAGAATAGCAGGAAACAGATTTCAAGAGGTACGTTGGAATCACCTTTAAAGCACAGGAAGAGGGGCACAACTTCGACAATGATGCACTTGGCCAAAAAGGGCGTATGCGTTTTCTCATGAATATATTCAGGAGAAAACGCATACGCCCTTCTTGGCCAAGCAAGCAAGAGGGCAATGCAAATCTGCACTACAAAGAAGTATCGCTTCCCACCGGTCAAAAGGGACATCCACAAAATGTGTAAAAACCAGAAAGGCAAGACAGGCCCTGGAGAACAGGGATCCTTGTTATGCTGATGGGCGGGATGTAAATTGCCAACTGCCTCTCTGTAGGAGTGCACTGTGTTCCCTAAAACAAGTAAACAACAGAGATAGAGAGCCAAGGGCACTTCCAATCTAGGGAGTATACCTTGGGAAAACTGAAAATCAATAAGACAGAGCCACCCCGAAATTTAGGGCTGCACTGCTTACAAGGACCTCAACTTGGGTACACCTTAAATATCCCAGGAAATATAAAAATGGTTCAAAAAATTGTGGTACTTACGTACAATGGAATATCCCTCAGCCATGAAATCAATGTCATAAGACCAGTAGCAGCAAAATGGGTGGATTCAGGTACGATGATTCTAAGTGAAATAAGTCACACAGAAAAAGAAACTTATCATAAGATATCACTTATGAAGATCCTGTAAACATGGCTACACTTGAACTGAGTTAGGAAAGAGAACAGTGCCTCACATTTAGAAAACACTCTTATGCCTGCTTAAGGGGGAAGGAGAGGTGGGGTGATGCATAAAACCAGAGTTTGATATAAGCACAGGTATCGTTCCAATAACCAACTATGGAATAGACAAGGCCTACACCTTCCTCAGTGAAAGGGACTCAAAACCCCATATTTCCCGCAGAGGAATATTTCTGACTAGTAAGAATCTTAAAGCCTATGTATTGATATGTCTCCATAAGGGAATCAAGTGTGTCTAGACTGGCATAAACATGGCAGCGAGAATCAGCTCAAACCCACTATAAAAAGGAATTTCAAAAACAAAACAAAAAAACTGGGAAATTCTTTACAATTCCTTCAGGGTCTCTGATGAAACCTGGAATGACCCTATCTACAACGACAGCTGGATGTGGCATAAGGCTGGACACTTGGGACTGAGCGGATTGGTGAGATTGGGTGAGCAAATTCAGACCCTTTAAAGCAATAATGCATGGCACCCATTCCATGGGTCCCAACTCTCAAGGTTGAAGGGAATATTACTACAGCTATAACATGTACGGGAATCCTAGAGAACGGACACACTGTGAATACGAAAGGTTTCTAAAACTAAACGAATAGTCCCTCTCCTGGTGCTCCGGTTTGACTTTCCATCTGCTTTACTATCAACCTCCCAACTTGGAGAGACAGCCCCTTTAACCTCCTCGTTCGCACAGGTTTCCAATTTGGCAGAGGATGAAAGGGAAGAGGGAGAACCAATGAGAGAGTAGCTGTTAGGCATTTGGACGGGCACATATCACTGTAATTTCCCGGCAGGAAGAAGAATTAACCAAAGACTCAGCCAACCACCGGGAACCAGTATAGGTCCTGAACCAAAATTTTGACTTGCGGTCAGCTCACCGAAAACGAGTTGAAAAATGGAGCTCAGGGTCACAGCAATTCACAAACTGGCCGAGTAATAAAGGACAACTATCGTCCAAAAATCTGTTGAGGGAAGGCAACGAGGCAGACTTGAAAGCGAGGCAGAATAGCAGGAAACAGATTTCAAGAGGTACGTTGGAATCGCCTTTAAAGCACAGGAAGAGGGGCACAACTTCGACAATGATGCACTTGGCAAAAAAGGGCGTATGTGTTTTCTCCTGAATATATTCAGGAGAAAACGCATACGCCCTTTTTGGCCAAGCAAGCAAGCGGGCAATGCAAATCTGCACTACAAAGAAGTATCACTTCCCACCGGTCAAAAGGAACATCCACAAAATGTGTAAAAACCAGAAAGGCAAGACAGGCCCTGGAGAACAGGGAGCCTTGTTATGCTGATGGGCGGGATGTAAATTGCCAACTGCCTCTCTGGAGGAGTACATTGTGTTCCCTAAAACAAGTAAAGAACAGAGCTACAGAGCCAAGGGCACTTCCAGTCTAGGGAATATACCTTGGGAAAACTGAAAATCAATAAGACAGAGCCACCCCAAAATTTAGGGCTGCACTGCTTACAAGGACCTCAACTTGGGTACACCTTAAATATCCCAGGAAATATAAAAATGGTTCAAAAAATTGTGGTACTTACGTACGATGGAATATCCGTCAGCCATGAAATCAATGTCATAAGACCAGTAGCAGCAAAATGGGTGGATTCAGGTACGATGATTCTAAGTGAAATAAGTCACACAGAAAAAGAAACTTATCATAAGATATCACTTATGAAGATCCTGTAAACATGGCTACACTTGAACTGAGTTAGGAAAGAGAACAGTGTCTCACATTTAGAAAACACTCTTATGCCTGCTTAAGGGGGAAGGAGAGGTGGGGTGATGCATAAAACCAGAGTTTGATATAAGCAGAGGTACCGTTCGAAAAACCAACTATGGAATAGACAAGACCTACATCTTCCTCAGTGAAAGGGACTCAAAACCCCATATTTCCCGCAGAGGAATATATCTGACTAGTAAGAATCTTAAAACCTATGTATTGATATGTCTCCGTAAGGGAATCAAGTGTGTCTAGACTGGCATAAACATGGCAGCGAGAATCAGCTCAAACCCACTATAAAAAGGAATTTGAAAAACAAAACAAAAAAACTGGGAAATTCTTTACAATTCCTTCACGGTCTCTGATGAAACCTGGAATGACCCTATCTACAATGACAGCTGGATGTCGCATAAGGAGGGACACTTGAGACTGAGACGATTGGTGAGATTGGGTGAGCAAATGCAGACCCTTTTATGCACAAATGCCTGGCACCAATTCCATGGGTCCCAACTCTCAGCGTTGAAGGGAATATTACTACAGCTATAACATGTACAGGAAACCTAGAGAACGGACACACTGTGAATACGAAAGGTTTCTAAAACTCAACGAATAGTCCCTCTCCTGGTGCTCCGGTGTGACTTTCCATCTGCTTTACTATCAACCTCCCAACTTGGAGAGACAGCCCCTTTAACCTCCTGGTTCGCACAGGTTGCCAATTTGGCAGAGGATGAAAGGGAAGAGGGAGAACCAATGACAGAGTAGCTTTTAGGCATTTGGACGGGCACTTATAACTGTCATTTCCCGGCAGGAAGAAGAATTAACCAAAATCTCAGCCACCCACCGGGAACCAGTATAGGTCCTGAACCAAAATTTTGGACTTGCGGTCAGCTCACCAAAAACGAGTTGAAAAACGGAGATCAGGGGCACAGCAATTCACAAACTGGCCGAGTAATAAAGGACAACTATTGTCCAAAATTCTGTTGAGGGAAGGCAACGAGGCGGACTTGAAAGCGAGGCAGAATAGCAGGAAACAGATTTCAAGAGGTACGTTGGAATCGCCTTTAAAGCACAGGAAGAGGGGCACAACTTCGACAATGATGCACTTGGCCAAAAAGGGCGTATGCGTTTTCTCCTGATTATATTCAGGAGAAAACGCATACGCCCTTTTTGGCCAAGCAAGGAAGCGGGCAATGCAAATCTGCACTACAAAGAAGTATCACTTCCCACCGGTCAAAAGGGACATCCAAAAAATATGTAAAAACCAGAAAGGCAAAACAGGTCTTGGAGAACAGGGAGCCTTGTTATGCTGATGGGTGGGATGTAAATTGCCAACTGCCTCTCTGTAGGAGTGCATTGTGTTCCCTAAAACAAGTAAAGAACAGAGCTACAGAGACAAGGGCACTTCCAGTCTAGGGAATATACCTTGGGAAAACTGAAAATCAATAAGACAGAGCCACCCCAAAATTTAGGGCTGCACTGCTTACAAGGACCTCAACTTGGGTACACCTTAAATATCCCAGGAAATATAAAAATGGTTCAAAAATTTGTGGTACTTACGTACGATGGAATATCCCTCAGCCATGAAATCAATGTCATAAGACCAGTAGCAGCAAAATGGGTGGATTCAGGTACGATGATTCTAAGTGAAATAAGTCACACAGAAAAAGAAACTTATCATAAGATATCACTTATGAAGATCCTGTAAACATGGCTACACTTGAACTGAGTTAGGAAAGAGAACAGTGTCTCACATTTAGAAAACACTCTTATGCCTGCTGAAGGGGGAAGGAGAGGTGGGGTGATGCATAAAACCAGAGTTTGATATAAGCACAGGTACCGTTCCAAAAACCAACTATGGAATAGACAAGACCTACACCTTCCTCAGTGAAAGGGACTCAAAACCCATTATTTCCCGCAGAGGAATATATCTGACTAGTAAGAATCTTAAAGCCTATGTATTGATATGTCTCCATAAGGGAATCAAGTGTGTCTAGACTGGCATAAACATGGCATCGAGAATCAGCTCAAACACACTATAAAAAGGAATTTCAAAAACAAAACAAAAAAACTGGGAAATTCTTTACAATTCCTTCAGGGTCTCTGATGAAACCTGGAATGACCCTATCTACAACGACAGCTGGATGTGGCATAAGGCTGGACACTTGGGACTGAGAGGATTGGTGAGATTGGGTGAGCAAATGCAGACCCTTTAAAGCACAAATGCCTGGCACCCATTCCATGGGTCCCAACTCTCCAGGTTGAAGGGAGTATTACTACACCTAGAACATGTACGGGAAACCTAGAGAACGGACACACTGTGAATACGAAAGGTTTCTAAAACTCAACGAATAGTCCCTCTCCTGGAGCTCTGGTTTGACTTTCCATCTGCTTTACTATCAACCTCCCAACATGGAGAGACAGCCCCTTTAACTTCCTGGTTCGCACAGGTTGCCAATTTGATAGAGGATGAAAGGGAAGAGGGAGAACCAATGAGAGAGTAGCTGTTAGGCATTTGGACGGGCACATATCACTGTAATTTCCCGGCAGGAAGAAGAATTAACCAAAGTCTCAGCCACCCTCCGGGAACCAGCATAGGCCCTGAACCAAAATTTTGGACTTGCGGTCAGCTCACCAAAAACGAGTTGAAAAATGGAGCTCAGGGGCACAGCAAACCACAAAGTGGCCGAGTAGTAAAGGAAAACTATCGTCCAAAAATCTTTTGAGGGAAGGCAACGAGGCGGACTTGAAAGCGAGGCAGAATAGCAGGAAACAGATTTCAAGAGGTACCTTGCAATCGCCTTTAAAGCACAGGATGAGGGGCACAACTTCGACAATGATGCACTTGGCCAAAAAGGGCGTATGCGTTTTCTCCTGAATATATTCAGGAGAAAACGCATACGCCCTTTTTGGCCAAGCAAGCAAGCGGGCAATGCAAATCTGCACTACAAAGAAGTATTGCTTCCCACCGGTCAAAAGGGACATCCACAAAATGTGTAAAAACCAGAAAGGCAAGACAGGCCCTGGAGAACAGGGAGCCTTGTTATGCTGATGGGCGGGATGTAAATTGCCAACTGCCTCTCTGTAGGAGTTCATTGTGTTCCCTAAAACAAGTATACAACAGAGATACAGAGCCAAGGGCACTTCCAATCTAGGGAGTATACCTTGGGAAAACTGAAAATGAATAAGATAGAGCCACCCCGAAATCTAGGGCTGCTGTGCTTACAAGGACCTCAACTTGGGTACACCTTAAATATCCCAGGAAATATAAAAATGTTTCAAAAAATTGTGGTACTTACGTACGATGGAATATCCCTCAGCCATGAAATCAATGTCATAAGACCAGTAGCAGCAAAATGGGTGGATTCAGGTACGATGATTCTAAGTGAAATAAGACACACAGAAAAAGAAACTTATCATAAGATATCACTTATGAAGATCCTGTAAACATGGCTACACTTGAACTGAGTTAGGAAAGAGAACAGTGTCTCACATTTAGAAAACACTCTTATGCCTGCTTAAGGGGGAAGGAGAGGTGGGGTGATGCATAAAACCAGAGTTTGATATAAGCACAGGTACCGTTCCAAAAACCAACTATGGAATAGACAAGGCCTACACCTTCCTCAGTGAAAGGGACTCAAAACCCCATATTTCCCGCAGAGGAATATTTCTGTCTAGTAAGAATCTTAAAACCTATGTATTGATATGTCTCCATAAGGGAATCAAGTGTGTCTTGACTGGCATAAACATGGCAGCGAGAATCAGCTCAAACCCACTATAAAAAGGAATTTCAAAAACAAACAAACAAAAAAACTGGGAAATTCTTTACAATTCCTTCAGGGTCTCTGATGAAACCTGGAATGACCCTATCTACAACAACAGCTGGATGTGGCATAAGGCTGGACACTTGGGACTGAGAGGATTGGTGAGATTGGGTGAGCAAATGCAGACCCTTTAAAGCAAAAATGCATGGCACCCATTCCATGGGTCCCAACTCTCCAGGTTGAAGGGAATATTACTACAGCTATAACATGTACGGGAATCCTAGAGAACGGACACACTGTGAATACGAAAGGTTTCTAAAACTCAACGAATAGTCCCTCTCCTGGTGCTCCCGTTTGACTTTCCATCTGCTTTACTATCAACCTCCCGACTTGGAGAGACAGCCCCTTTAACCTCCTCGTTCGCACAGGTTTCCAATTTGGCAGAGGATGAAAGGGAAGAGGGAGAACCAATGAGAGAGTAGCTGTTAGGCATTTGGACGGGCACATATCACTGTAATTTCCCGGCAGGAAGAAGAATTAACCAAAGACTCAGCCACCCACCGGGAAACAGTATAGGTCCTGAACCAAAATTTTGACTTGCGGTCAGCTCACCAAAAACGAGTTGAAAAATGGAGCTCAGGGTCACAGCAATTCACAAACTGGCCGAGTAATAAAGGACAACTATCGTCCAAAAATCTGTTGAGGGAAGGCAACGAGGCAGACTTGAAAGCGAGGCAGAATAGCAGGAAACAGATTTCAAGAGGTACGTTGGAATCGCCTTTAAAGCACAGGAAGAGGGGCACAACTTCGACAATGATGCACTTGGCCAAAAAGGGCGTATGCGTTTTCTCCTGAATATATTCAGGAGAAAACGCATACGCCCTTTTTGGCCAAGCAAGCAAGCGGGCAATGCAAATCTGCACTACAAAGAAGTATCGCTTCCCACCGGTCAAAAGGGACATCCACAAAATGTGTAAAAACCAGAAAGGCAAGACAGGCCCTGGAGAACAGGGATCCTTGTTATGCTGATGGGCGGGATGTAAATTGCCAAATGCCTCTCTGTAGGAGTGCACTGTGTTCCCTAAAACAAGTAAACAACAGAGATAGAGAGCCAAGGGCACTTCCAATCTAGGGAGTATACCTTGGGAAAACTGAAAATGAATAAGACAGAGCCACCCCGAAATTTAGGGCTGCACTGCTTACAAGGACCTCAACTTGGGTACACCTTAAATATCCCAGGAAATATAAAAATGGTTCAAAAAATTGTGGTACTTACGTACGATGGAATATCCCTCAGCCATGAAATCAATGTCATAAGACCAGTAGCAGCAAAATGGGTGGATTCAGGTACGATGATTCTAAGTGAAATAAGTCACACAGAAAAAGAAACTTATCATAAGATATCACTTATGAAGATCCTGTAAACATGGCTACACTTGAACTGAGTTAGGAAAGAGAACAGTGTCTCACATTTAGAAAACACTCTTATGCCTGCTTAAGGGGGAAGGAGAGGTGGGGTTATGCATAAAACCAGAGTTTGATATAAGCACAGGTACCGTTTCAGTAACCAACTATGGAATAGACAAGGCCTACACCTTCCTCAGTGAAAGGGATTCAAAACCCCATATTTCCCGCAGAGGAATATTTCTGTCTAGTAAGAATCTTAAAACCTATGTATTGATATGTCTCCATAAGGGAATCAAGTGTGTCTAGACTGGCATAAACATGGCAGCGAGAATCAGCTCAAACCCACTATAAAAAGGAATTTCAAAAACAAAACAAAAAAACTGGGAAATTCTTTACAATTCCTTCAGGGTCTCTGATGAAACCTGGAATGACCCTATCTACAACGACAGCTGGATGTGGCATAAGGCTGGACACTTGGGACTGAGAGGATTGGTGAGATTGGGTGAGCAAATGCAGACCCTTTAAAGCAAAAATGCATGGCACCCATTCCATGGGTCCCAACTCTCCAGGTTGAAGGGAATATTACTACAGCTATAACATGTACGGGAAACCTAGAGAACGGACACACTGTGAATACGAAAGGTTTCTAAAACTCAACGAATAGTACCTCTCCTGGTGCTCCGGTTTGACTTTCCATCTGCTTTACTATCAACCTCCCAACTTGAAGAGACAGCCCCTTTAACCTCCTGGTTCGCACAGGTTTCCAATTTGGCAGAGGATGAAAGGGAAGCGGGAGAACCAATGAGAGAGTAGCTGTTAGGCATTTGGACGGGCACATATCACTGTAATTTCCCGGCAGGAAGAAGAATTAATCAAAGTCTCAGCCCCCCACTGGGAACCAGTATAGGTCCTAAACCAAAATTTTGACTTGCGGTCAGCTCACCAAAAACGAGTTGAAAAATGGAGCTCAGGGTCACAGCAAATCAAAAACTGGCCGAGTAATAAAGGACAACTATCGTCCAAAAATCTGTTGAGGGAAGGCAACGAGGCGGACTTGAAAGCAAGGCAGAATAGCAGGAAACAGATTTCAAGAGGTACGTTGGAATCGCCTTTAAAGCACAGGAAGAGGGGCACAACTTCGACAATGATGCACTTGGCCAAAAAGGGCGTATGCGTTTTCTCCTGAATATATTCAGGAGAAAACGCATACGCCCTTTTTGGCCAAGCAAGCAAGCGGGCAATGCAAATCTGCACTACAAAGAAGTATCGCTTCCCACCGGTCAAAAGGGACATCCACAAAATGTGTAAAAACCAGAAAGGCAAGACAGGCCCTGGAGAACAGGGATCCTTGTTATGCTGATGGGCGGGATGTAAATTGCCAACTGCCTCTCTGGAGGAGTGCATTGTGTTCCCTAAAACAAGTAAACAACAGAGATACAGAGCCAAGGGCACTTCCAATCTAGGGAGTATACCTTGGGAAAACTGAAAATGAATAAGACAGAGCCACCCCGAAATTTAGGGCTGCACTGCTTACAAGGACCTCAACTTGGGTACACCTTAAATATCCCAGGAAATATAAAAATGGTTCAAAAAATTGTGGTACTTACGTACGATGGAATATCCCTCAGCCATGAAATCAATGTCATAAGACCAGTAGCAGCAAAATGGGTGGATTCAGGTACGATGATTCTAAGTGAAATAAGACACACAGAAAAAGAAACTTATCATAAGATATCACTTATGAAGATCCTGTAAACATGGCTACACTTGAACTGAGTTACGAAAGAGAAGAGTGTCTCACATTTAGAAAACACTCTTATGCCTGCTTAAGGGGGAAGGAGAGGTGGGGTGATGCATAAAACCAGAGTTTGATATAAGCACAGGTACCGTTCCAAAAACCAACTATGGAATAGACAAGGCCTACACCTTCCTCAGTGAAAGGGACTCTAAACCCCATATTTCCCGCAGAGGAATATTTCTGACTAGTAAGAATCTTAAAACCTATGTATTGATATGTCTCCCTAAGGGAATCAAGTGTGTCTAGACTGGCATAAACATGGCAGCGAGAATCAGCTCAAACCCACTATGAAAAGGAATTTCAAAAACAAAACAAAAAAACTGGGAAATTCTTTACAATTCCTTCAGGGTCTCTGATGAAACCTGGTATGACCCTATCTACAACGACAGCTGGATGTGGCATAAGGCTGGACACTTGGGACTGAGAGGATTGGTGAGATTGGTTGAGCAAATGCAGACCCTTTAAAGAACAAATGCATGGCACCCATTCCATGGGTCCCAACTCTCCAGGATGAAGGGAATATTACTACAGCTATAACATGTACGGGAAACCTAGAGAACGGACACACTGTGAATACGAAAGGTTTCTAAAACTCAACGAATAGTCCCTCTCCTGGTGCTCCGGTTTGACTTTCCATCTGCTTTACTATCAACCTCCCAACTTGGAGAGACAGCCCCTTTAACCTCCTGGTTCGCACACGTTTCCAATTTGGCAGAGGATGAAAGGGAAGAGGGAGAACCAATGAGAGAGTAGCTGTTAGGCATTTGTACGGGCACATATCACTGTAATTTCCCGGCAGGAAGAAGAATTAACCAAAGTCTCAGCCACCCACCGGGAACCAGTATATGTCCTGAACCAAAATTTTGACTTGCGGTCAGCTCACCAAAAACGAGTTGAAAAATGGAGCTCAGGGTCACAGCAATTCACAAACTGGCAGAGTAATAAAGGACAACTATCGTCCAAAAATCTGTTGAGGGAAGGCAACGAGGCGGACTTGAAAGCGAGGCAGAATAGCAGGAAACAGATTTCAAGAGGTACGTTGGAATCACCTTTAAAGCACAGGAAGAGGGGCACAACTTCGACAATGATGCACTTGGCCAAAAAGGGCGTATGCGTTTTCTCCTGAATATATTCAGGAGAAAACGCATACGCCCTTTTCGGCCAAGCAAGCAAGCGGGCAATACAAATCTGCACTACAAAGAAGTGTCACTTCCCACCGGTCAAAAGGGACATCCACAAAATATGTAAAAACCAGAAAGGCAAGACAGGCCCTGGAGAACAGGGAGCCTTGTTATGCTGATGGGCGGGATGTAAATTGCCAACTGCCTCTCTGGAGGAGTGCATTGTGTTCCCTAAAACAAGTAAACAACAGAGCTACAGAGCCAAGGGCACTTCCAGTCTAGGGAATATACCTTGGGAAAACTGAATATCAATAATACAGAGCCACCCCAAAATTTAGGGCTGCACTGCTTACAAGGACCTCAACTTGGGTACACCTTAAATATCCCAGGAAATATAAAAATGGTTCAAAAAATTGTGGTACTTACGTACGATGGAATATCCCTCAGCCATGAAATCAATGTCATAAGACAAGTAGCAGCAAAATGGGTGGATTCAGGTACGATGATTCTAAGTGAAATAAGTCACACAGAAAAAGAAACTTATCATAAGATATCACTTATGAAGATCCTGTAAACATGGCTACACTTGAACTGAGTTAGGAAAGAGAACAGTGTCTCACATTTAAAAAACACTCTTATGCCTGCTTAAGGGGGAAGGAGAGGTGGGGTGATGCATAAAACCAGAGTTTGATATAAGCACAGGTACCGTTCCAAAAACCAACTATGGAATAGACAAGACCTACACCTTCCTCAGTGAAAGGGACTCAAAACCCCATATTTCCCGCAGAGGAACATATCTGACTAGTAAGAATCTTAAAACATATGTATTGATATGTCTCCGTAAGGGAATCAAGTGTGTCTAGACTGACAGAAACATGGCAGCGAGAATCAGCTCAAACCCACTATAAAAAGGAATTTCAAAAACAAAACAAAAAAACTGGGAAATTCTTTACAATTCCTTCAGGGTCTCTGATGAAACCTGGAATCACCCTATCTACAATGACAGCTGGATGTGGCATAAGGAGGGACACTTGGGACTGAGACGATTGGTGAGATTGGGTGAGCAAATGCAGACCCTTTAAAGCACAAATGCCTGGCACCCATTCCATGGGTTCCAACTCTCCAGGTTTAAGGGAATATTACTACAGCTATAACAAGTACGGGAAACCTAGAGAACGGACACACTGTGAATACGAAAGGTTTCTAAAACTCAACGAATACTCCCTATCCTGGTGCTCCGGTTTGATTTTCTATCTGTTTTACTATGAACCTCCCAACTTGGAGAGACCGCCCCCTTAACCTCCTGGTTCGCACAGGTTGCCAATTTGGCAGAGGATGAAAGGGAAGAGGGAGAACCAATGAGAGAGTAGCTGTTAGGCATTTGGACGGGCACATATCACTGTAATTTCCCGGCAGGAAGAAGAATTAACCAAA